>NC_061470.1:1306018-1632523 GCF_022581195.2 Helicoverpa zea | reverse complement strand
TTGTGTACGTTCCTCACAATAAAAAAATACGAAACAAGTGGCTTAAACTTGCAAGGCGAGATTCAAAAGCAATATTGCCCAGGGTACAACTTTATTTTTGTGAAGATCACTTTGATGTAAGTTATTACATAGTTCTCTAGATTCTAGCATAGTTTATAATGTAAATAACTATTTCGAGGTTAGGTTTCATCTCTCATTGTTTTTTAATTAAACTAGTATACTTACATGGAAGTTTTAACATTTCTAAATTCAGCTGAACAAAAATCTTTATTTGATGCCAAAAACTTTCCCAGCATTATGATATCAATTCTAGGCAAATTAGCGCTGTTTGCCTTGATAAATCCGGGCTCCATAACTCGTGTTATAAACAATTAATTAATTAAAAACAAAGATCGCAGTGGAAGTTCACAATAACGAAATGTGACTTTCGCGCGAGTTGTTTTGAGAGATGACGTCACGAGCTCTGATTGGTGTTCAAGATATCATGGCGGATTGCCTTATTTCGTAATTTTATTTTATAAAAATACATATTAATCACATTATTAATAAAGAAAACAATGCGCGTTTTATATTCCAAGCTTCAAGTTTAATTTAATAAATATATTATTTTAATGATTTTTGATTACTGTCATCATGCCTATTCCCACATAACGTTTTGCATAACTATCCATAACACAGTTTCGTTTTCGTTGATCAAAACGTTATTAGAAATGAGGTTTTTATCTAAGCTGTTTCACTTTTTATTTTGAACATTTCCAGTGAAAGTTTACTCGTAATGAAGACAACATTTAAATGTTGTGTTAATTAATTCCAGTTTTACGATGTTCTGTGATGGACGGGCGTATTATTAAATTCATTTGAAGTTTAATTTGGAGTATTTTTGGCTTTGTTTGTACTGTAACTAGAGTGTAATTTTGCTTTTGTTTGTTTGAGCTTTGTAGGCTATGATTATTGGAATGATAACTGGTTGGAAGACTTTTGTTATGTAATGAAACAATGACTATCACAGTAACACTCAAATAATCTTGGCTATCATTATAATATGACAGCTGAGGTGTTACTACAAATCTCTACTGAAAATAATAACCCTTATGATGATATGAAGTCTGATATTGTCCTACTGCCTTGAGGAAGCGAGAGATTAACGCTCACTCCTTTTCTGGACAAGAAGAAGGCTGATGATCATCATAATCCTGTTAGGAACACAGTTAACAACCAAATTATTAATATGTTGTAATGTAATTGTTTTTTAAAGATAGGGTCACCTATTGTCCTCATTCATAGGTATTTGTTTTTATTGTCCTATATTATTTGGTCCTAATAGAGTACAATGAAGACTATACTATATTCTTGTAACTTATGGGTTTTATAGGTGGTTATAAGTAACTGACACTTGAGTATTGGAGCAGGTTAGCGTTTCCACATGTGTGGTAACGTTCAGGGTCAAATAAACAACTTTTGATATGCAGTTCTGTTGAGCAAAAGATTGATTATTGCAAATTAGCTTACATTATGTAAGATCGAGTTTATTTTTATCGTAATTACAGGTTATGTTTATAGTTGAGAAACATATTCTACAATGGAAGGAAATTGATTGACTGGAAAGCTTAAACTTATTATTTTTATGTTAAATTATGGTCATTGCCAATCATTGTCCCAAAACTATATAGATTTGGCAATATATTGCAGTCAAATAAGAAAGATTTTTTTTGTATGCCATACAACTAAAACTGTATATTACTATTAATTTATTTATACTATAAAAAGCCTACAAATACATAAAACATTTTTAGACATCTGGCTATCACTTTTCAAAATAGCAATCACTGATATTCCAAAATTAGTCTACATAAATAATTTTCACATTTATGATAATTCCAAAATATACGATTTTAATTTCATTTCAATAAACAGTTTCGTAACTGGTTTTGTATTTTTGAAAATACAAGTAATACAAAAAAGAGGGGTGAAAGTAAAACTGACGTTTTGAATATTTTTCATATGAGTCACTATGTTCTTTTGATATCATTTATTTCAAGTTGGGTTCGTTAATATGTCCGAAAATTATTCTTATTTATAAAATTCTAGTTTTTTTTTTCTACACTATGATGTGTTCTATAAACTACTTTTTAGATAGATAGAATTTTTAGATTATATGAATCTTACTTTTTAGGTTTTAGGTTATTTTTGCGTTCTGCAGACACGAAATAAGAATGTTATTTAAAAATACCTAATTCCAATTCACTTATGATTTCGATATACTGTTTAAAATTGTTGAAAATTCCTTTTATTGATTCATATTAAAAAGTTCCCTCGGCAAGTATTTTTAGGACGATGCAGTATACTTTATTTTTATATAAAACAGTCCTTGATTACTTTTTATAAACCCGTTACGCATATTATCAACATATTTCTTTACACCTTAATCTTCAAATCCAATTTGAACCTGCTGACAAGCAACAGTAAAAACTTCGGTAGAAAGTTAATCCAACTGTATAAAGTAGGTATGCAAAAACTGCAGTAAAATACTTTCGAAGCTTTAAATTATTGGAACTTATGTGAATGGTTCTGACATTGACATTCATATTCCAAGTAAGTATTTTACAAAAAAAGATAACGGTGGAGATGCATTTTGAATGTCCAAGCGATGAGTTACCGGCCAGACAGGTGAAATTTTGGTTATAAAGGCGATCTTCCTTCAGCAAACAAATTATGAAGTGGTTCTCAATATGATCAAAATGCAGTGTAATAAGTGATATGTTCAGCATAAACGCAGTTACATACACCCGTATATAACTGCGTTTAATGGCTCCTACTGTATCAAAAGACTACTACTATGAGATGATGATGGGACTAGAAAACTTCGAGTCCCATCGTCTTGAAGACCTTGATGGTAAACGCCTGGCCCGTAAAACTCGTCCTAAACCGACGCGACGCATAATTATACCTTTAATGCAAACGGAGAGCTCTACTGTGCATCATGTGACCGAGTTTTTAAAAACAAATTCGGGTTCGCAAGTCACTACCGGGCCCATGAGCGAAGACAAATTGCCGGGAATTAACAGGGTGTCGCCGGCGACGGACACGTCTGGGAGGACATCATCATCATCAAAAGACAGAGAGATACCTATGTTAGTAAATCAATTACTCCATAGATACTATGATAAAGCTTATGAGTTTGCTGGTTTGGACACTCTAACTACTAAACAGATGACAGAACAGGAACTACTGAACGGATGTGATTGGGCTACTTTTTATATGGAGTACACGAAGTATTTCCCACGAAAAACGGGTGCTGTATTCAATTATCAGTTTTTAATAAAATTGTATTTTAAGATTAAAGTAACCACGACATCAAATCTCGCATAGGTAATCTATGATGCATCAATTTCAATAACGGCACAAAGATCGTGCAACCATCTGCCTACACACAACTAGCTAGAGTAGAATATTATCGATTATTTACAGTTTTATCGATACATCGGACTTTCGTGCCGATCGAATTGCAATCGATTTGATTCCTTCCCTAAAGAGAGATTACTAACATATTGACATGGTTTTGAAGGTCGTTATGGGAAATGATTCGTGGGTTTTTCAAGGGCTTGGAGAAATAGCTTTCTTTTACGGTATATAAATTGTAGAGTATTCGTCTTCATAAATCGATTAAGCAAAGTATTGAGGATTAATATAGGCGTAACAAAGAGAACTACTTTATGTAACCGAAGTAGATAAATATGGTCTATAGTCGTCCTCGGTTCTAACACAGATCTAATACAGAGTAAAGAATTAAGCCAGTATTTCTTGATTAGTAAGTACAATCAATCTAATTAACAAACTTTCGAACTTTAAGGATAACTGAATGTTAATATAATGATGTTAAGAGTTTGTCACACAACCCTTTGATACATAGACTATAGTAATTGTTTTTACAATTACACTTAAAGGAGAAAGAAAGTGCGTTTAATTTATCTATTTACCAGTTTGTCTTTATTCCCCACCTCTCAAAACCTGAAATATAAACACCAAACCCGCTAAAAAACTGAAGAATCTCACTAATCTTTTGAAGGCGCTATAAAAGAACTTGTCCAACGCGTGCAAATCTAATGAGACATGCGAAATTATTACAATTCCCCGCCTAGCACATAATACTCGCTATTAAAATTTTCTCACATGCTAATTTCGTGCACGCGATACTATTAGACCAAGTAAACTCAATAATAACATAGTTATTATTATCAACTTACTTATTAGTTAGGTCAATTGACACTTTTAATATAGTACGACTTTCAAGGAGTTGAAGCATATGAAGAAATAGAGCTACAAAAATATTTTTTTCACAGAATTTTAGCCTTATTTCCTCATCAAAATGCATATTGTTTTGTATCTTTGCTTGGACGCACTAATATCAGGAACCAATTAGATTTTTCAGAGTTAGATAGCAACATTTTTTGATTATTTTAGAAACAAAAAATATATACTTACAGAGTTAACGCTTTTATTTTAAGTACCTACCTACACATATGTTTTCAGAAATCTGTAAATAACTCTGCCCATTTTATTAAGAGGCTATGTATGCTTCTTTTTATACAGCTGCATGAAGCAGGTCGTACGGGACGAAGGTGAAACCTCTGATTGAAGCTTGTAACTTTTAATGTTATATGAACATGGGAATAGCTAAGAAAAACTCCTTTCTAATTCAACCTATTTCAAACTTATACTTAGACGAGTCTAGATTAAAATTAATTGCCTATTACTTGCCTCTGGATACAAATTAGTCCAATTCTTTCAACACCATGTTTAATCTACTTGAAACTGTCGTTGCACACACAAATACTCTACAATTATGAGCTTGAACGAGTTACATTACAAGTACAGGCGAGCACAAAAGTGGTTCAACCCGTTATGTGTAATTAAGATCAATGCTGATTGAATTGCTGACTAGAAATGTGTAGATAGGCACTGATTTTAATCGTTGTGATTTTATAGCAGAATGTTTAATTCTTCGGCATACATCTGAATGTATTACTACTTTTCTCAGTCCACCGACTGCATAAACGTCATTTTTCTTGAAAAAACTGTTTACTATTAAGTTTTACGTACAATTAACCATGAATTTTGAAATAAAAACTAAAAAAAAAAAACAACACACTCTTCACAACACTTAAAATATACAACAATCTGCCAATAACCCGGTTATAAAAAAAAAACAAATGAAACCAACACAACCTTAACCCAAATAAGAAAAAGACATAACAAAAGAAAATCGAAACAATAGCAACAACATCACATCGTAAGCATTAAGTTCGCGACAGTACTTGCGCGTACGCATCGACACATCGATATATGCTTCCTAGTGGGAAATACTCTAATCCGTTATATGACTGACGATCGCGTCTGACTTGGCAGACATTTGTAATAGTTAGACTAATTACTAGGTGAGGTAATTAGTGACAGTAGGTAAGTGAGAAGAAATATTTTCTAAGTGATTTCTTAATGATTTTTTATTTCTTTTTACTGAAATTATTTGGACGAAAGAGCGAGTGGACATAGAAAAGTTATTGTAAAAGTGTGTGAAATAGGTAATCCTGACTCTTCTATCCTCTCTCCTGTGTATAAGTAATGATCAAGGATAAAGATGAGTAGGTAAATACTCGTTTAAATAAAATTTCTGATAGGATAGGATACAATTTCACCCAAGTGCTGGAAATAATTCGATCAGTATGCGGGTGGAACTGCGGGGAAAAACTAGTTTTAGATATTGATATGACTTCTATATTCCAATGAATTAAGTTGATTTTTTAATGTTAGATAAAGATACTTTATTTTGTAAAAACATTGTAAAAAGCACAGGTGTTATAATAAGTAGTGTCAACTCATGTTTTGCCTTGCGATGGCGTACAAAAGTATGAACTTACTAGACTCCTTACACTTACTGAAACATTATGTATCAGTAACTTCCCTATTTACACAGCAAGTGATCGTAGCTTGAATCCAACAGTTACCGTTCAAATCCCAAGGCAGATGACCGTCGCAAAGGGTAACCTACTTTCAATTGTAGCCTTCGTTAAACACATTTAGCTTAAAGTTTAAGCACTAGAATCCGTGTGCTGTTACTTGGTAATTTCATATGTTTAAGTGGTGAGTTTTACTTTTGAGAGGATACAAGTATTGATTGATGTAAATTATAATGTTATTAGGTTAAGAAGAAGTTAGAGTGTTAAGTTTCTACCCTATGTACGACTCGAACTTTCGAAAGATATCCCCGAATTCTCAGGGTTCCCATCATCGTTAGGATCTGGGCCTGATGATAATGAGACTACTTGGGAAGTATAAACAAAAAAAGAATAGGTCAAATCGGTTGGTAAATGACAGAGAATGAGAAAAGAAAACAAACATAATTGAGAATCGCCTCCTTTTTGAGAAGTCGGTTATAAATGAAAACCATATATTTTTCTTGATATTATCGAATAACTCCAGTGAAACGAAGAATTTGTTAGCCATAAGCCACAAAGCCATGTAAGCCGACCCTACGCGGAATTTAAGTAAACATTTAAACAAGTTGGTTTAATAATTAAGTTGTTCCGTTTATTTAAATTCAAAAGCTTTTAGTGAAGGTGCGGCAGATACATAATATTATTTCATCAAACAACAAACTAACCACTTAATAATGTAAATAAATAATGGATATTTCATAAACATTGAAATTCCTTTCTAGTGATTTCACGTGGTTTGCGTTAGGTTCTATAACTTCTTGGATGAATTTCCTAGTGTTTAGGTAAAATTCATCATCATCATCATCTCAGCCATAGGACGTCCACTGCTGGACATAGGCCTCCCCTTTTGATCTCCAGAGATACCTGTTGAAGGCGACCAGCATCCAGCGTAAAATTAGTACTGGCGTACAGCGTAAAATTAAAAATAACAAAATAAAACGCGTGCTCATCAAAATCTCCATTTTGTTTATTCAGCAATTTAATGTTGACGAAAACTTAGCATCGTCAAGTCTAAACATTAAAATGTTGATGCAACCGGCCGTTAGAGCAGCTCATTTACATTTCCCTCATAAAAAGAAACTCAAAGCCGTCACATTACAAAATATGCAATGTAACTCACCATAAACCATCGCATATGGTCATTATGGACATTTGGACCTATGATTATCCACCATTTGACTACCAACTGATGGTGTTTATATAGATTTTTCTCGCAATTTCCTAGCATTACGCTCGCATTTCACGTAATCTGTAACTGGTACACGGGAGATCCGACGGAAAGTATTAATTTCCGACGGTATAGAAAGCTGCTCCGATCGAACACTAGAATATAGTCGCAGATTATCTTAGATAACATCTTGAACGTATAAAGTAAAATCCAACACGACTCATTCATATCAGAAAGCTTACAATTCGATTAAAGTTAAAAGAGGTCGCAAGTGTGAAGGAATGTATCACAAAAAAACTATTCTGTAATGATCTATTGTGAACAGAAAGCAAAAGTTTTAATATAATCTTGTTAGCACGACCTTAGACCTTAACTTTCGCTGTCTCTAAACAAAATAACAATAAAACTTCCGCAAAGTCATTGTGAACTTGAAATGAAAATAAAGAAAGGCTGTATGTGTTTAATCCTTGGCCACGTTCCCGCCAAAAGTTTGACAGTGACAATTAAATGACATGAGATGTGCAATCAACAAAATGGCGGTTACCTACAGTTTTTGTTTTAAGAAGAAACTGCGAAGAAGGCAGTTTTTGGCAAGAATGATTTTTGGTTGGTATAGAAGCAGCAAGTTTGATAACAGTTAAGGTACTTAACCTAAAAACGTCTTGTTAGCTGCTAAAACTGACTTAATGTGAGAGTGGTTAAAATATATGACGTAGGTAATGTACTCAAGTTTACTCAATAGGCACCACATTAAAACACCGCATGATCGTTAAATATTACGTAAAGTTTACAGTTTACAATACAATAACATTTTCTACAAAATGTATTAAAAACCAACGCTGAAAATAGTTATTTCAAACAACATTTCTTTGTAATTGCAATTTCAAAGAAAATATTTACTATAGTCCCCCGCCAATAAACTTCGCATTCCTGAAGTTAGATATTTGACTGTTAACAAATGCGCAGGCTTTTGTTCGTACAGATCGTTTCGGCTTCTATTGACTCAACAATTCTCTAACAACAAAGCGTGACTGGCATGCGTGAGGTAGTAAATGGCTAACTTCATAAATGCAAAGATAGGCGGGATCTGTACTATAAATCGGTATATCATTTAAGAACCTTCCGTTGTCTCTTATAATTTCGCCATCTCCCTAGCCTATTCCCAACTATTTTGGGGTCGGCTTCCAGTCTAACTGGATACAGCTGAGTACCAGAGTTACCCGGGCAGCCCGATACCTCTAGGTAAGGCCTAATACTTAATTATCTCTCTATGACTTCGTTCACACAAAAACCGCTCCTATTAACACCGTAACAAATATGATCCAGCATGCAAAATAAACTGCATTCCTGCCTATTAACCAGCGATATGCAATCTGCATTGCATATACATGGAGCGTAGTTAAAATGATATAGCCGTTCCCCTCAGGTGCATACCACGGTATGTCGAGCAAGTTATATATGTACGATAATTTTCACATTTCCGCAATTTACCTACTTCTATGGTATTAATTGATATAATTGTGATTAGGAGGAGTTCTGTGTGTGGAATTATCTGAAAGCAATGTAAAGATTGATTTCTTTCGCTTATTTTATCTTAATTATTTTCTCAAATAAGTAGATAGACCTGCTGCACTTGCGGCGAATTGCATCATTCAACTTTAATGATAACCAAACCATAACCAGCCGTATACAGCCCATTGGTCAAATTGCGATTTGAAAACTGAAAATGGTTCGGATATCTTTACAAGTAAGTTTCTTTCTTTCTTTCTAACTCACCGTTAATGTTCAAAATTTGATCTAACTGTACAATAAATAGAACCACACCAAAAGATACATAGTATGGAACAGACCTACCTAACACAAGGCGAAAATACCCACAACCCACGATCTAAGAATACACCACAGTTTCGTACAGGGCCAAATGACAATAACAACTTGGTTGTGTTGAAAAGATAGAACCTAGTCAGTCTAGGCAATATCATAATTCTACGCCTACGATCAATTCACGATAATACACGACTATTGCTTTCAAAACAAAAGACAACTCCAGTCGTTGACACATTCGGGTATTCAATCTAATCATATAGCTAGATGGTGGAGATTAGCGCGTTGAAGCAACTAAACAATCTTCTCAGCTTGATATTAATATAGATTGACTAAAACTAATTTGAGCAAACTGCAAACGGATCGCAGATTTCTTTCGGATACAAGTAGGTACACACCCACAGGCACCAATTTCTTCATAATTGTTTTTTCTTTTTCTTATAAAGCGTAATAATATAATTAAAGTAAAACCGGACAATGTCGCCAAAGAGTGCCAAAAATATACACTGCTTTAAGGGCCGATTCTTTAATCGCCAGATAACTTTTATCTAAAGAAATGTTTGACATTTTACGAGTAACAACTTTTGTATAGAAAATATGTCAAACCACTACATTTATTCCTCAGTAGAAGGTAGAGACGATTTAAAAATTGGCTTTGAATTAAATAAAAATACATTAAATCTTCGACTTAACTCAATATCTTTCCATAGTACAAGCACTAAAATTAACGATTAATGAGATTAACTTGTGGGTAGTTGTGACAGATAGACGTATTTTTATTGCTCCATAATTTAATATTTATTTAAAATTAGAAATTCTTCTATTTTCGTAAATACATGTATTGATTTGGCTCTATAACTCACCTTCGCTCACTTTACCACAATAATCACAACATTTCCTAAACATCACAAGCATGGACAACAAACTTGCACAGAGCGTGGTTGATTTGGAGAAATTCTTCAGTTCCCGAATGCAGGAGTATGAAAATAAGCTTCTGAAGGTTGCTGCTGGCAGTGCTCCTAAACATCCTGACCTGGCTTCGCTCTCAACGGAATTCCTGGAGTTCAAAAGTTTTGTTTGTCAGACACTGAAACTTCTGAAAGCACAGACTGAGCTCCTTTCCCGTGCCCTGGACAAACATGAAACTACTATGCGTAGGAAGATCCTGCTGTTCCACGGTGTTCCAGAGAAGACTAACGAGAAGCTCAATGAGACTGTCCTGGACGTCGTTGTCAAGCGCATGAAGGTGGATGATGCCTGCTTGGACATTTTTGAGGTTTGCCACAGACTTGGTGCCTCACAGGGTAAAACCAGGCCTGTGCTGGTACGCTTCAGGGACATGGAGCACCGTCGTGTTGTCTGGGACAACAAAACCTTACTTAAAGGCTCAGGTATCACAATATCTGAGTTTCTCACTAAGACGCGACATCAAGTTTTTGTTGCTGCCCGGAAACATTTTGGGATAAGTAGCTGTTGGTCCGCGGAAGGGAAGATCATCGTCCAAGCGGCAGATAAGTCTCGTCGTAAGATCTCCAATATGGGTGAGCTAGATGATCTCATAGCATTGTTTCCCGCTAGTGCTGATGTAGGGACTGCTGGAGGAAGTTCGTTGCCTTCAGTGCCTAGCATTTCTCCACAAGCTGCTGCCAAGAAGACGAAGACGCTGAGGAAGGCGCGTCGCTAAATGTATATTTTGTCTTGTTTTTTCTATGCTACTTTCCGCTTTAACCTCCTTATTTTATAGTTCCTTCTCGTGTGTTACACTTTTTGTGAGTGCTAAGTCGGTACTTTTTCGACCAAGTTCGGTTTTATTTTTATTTTAAGCCGGTAGTTAGTTTTTTATTTATTTTTAGATTTCACTTCACCTAATGTTTTATGTTTGGTTAGTTTGACAATGACAGGTCAATTTGACGTTTTGTTGTCACCCTCTTTCTTTTTTTTTTTTTTTTTATAATTTGTAGTATGTTATTCTCATATAGCTGACTGATGTTTGTCCTTATACTTGTGTTGCCACCTTCATTTTTTTTTTTTTTTTTTATGCTGTTACTCTCTTTTTCTGACTGATATTATTAATTATATCTAGTGTTTACTGATTCTTGTGTGTGCGTGTATTCTTTTCTCTTCTTACTGTTTGTTTTACTCTTATGCGAATGGGTGAGTTAAAATAGCCAAGAGTTATTGGTAATTTATTTTTGTTTTGTTAATGTACTTTTATTTTATATTTTTAAGTTGCGTATTTTTATTTATTTATTTTAATATTTTATTGGTATATTTTTATTTGCATGTCTATGTGTGATTTCAACTTAGACGATAGTTTTTTCTCTTGCTCTTCAACTTCCAACAGTTTTGTCAGCGCTGATGGCGACTCTTCTGCTCCCTTGACGTTGGGTGATCAGATCTCCTCACTTCTGTCGCCTTATCCTAATAATTTCAACATAGCCCACATAAATGCTCAAAGTGTTCCTGGTCATCACTCCGACCTTCTGGCATCTATTGACAGTGCGCACCTTGACGCTTTGTTGATTTCCGAGTCCTTTTTGAAACCTTCGCTTCTGTCTGCTCACTATGCCCTCCCTGGTTTTGTTCTGGTTCGGAACGACAGAACGGGAAAGGGAGGTGGGGGTGTTGCCATGTACTTGCGGGCTGATGTCCCGTATAAGATCATCAGTGCTTCCCCTTCATTATACTCGGAATCAGCAGAGCATCTATTTCTTGAAGTTATCTTAAATCACACTAAGATGCTTCTTGGAGTAGTCTATAGTCCAAACCTCCATATTAATTACTTTGACATGTTAGATTCGCTGTTGAATGATTATTGCCCGTTGTACGAGCATATAGTCATGATGGGTGATTTTAACACTTGTCTACTGAAGGATGACAGTCGAGCGCTTAAACTTAATTCTCTTCTTTCTTCTTTCAATCTTAGTATTTTACCTCTCTCTGCTACTCACCACTTTCCCAATTGTACTCCTTCCTTGTTAGATCTTATGATTGTGTCTAAGATCAGTAATATTTCTTTTCACGGACAGCTTACTGCTTGTTTTTCCTACCACGATTTCATCTTTCTATCTTACAGGATTCGTCCTCCTAAGCGAAAGCCACAGTACCTTTTCCTTCGGAATTACAAGGGCATTGACTTGGAGGCATTGACGCGTGATGCTGATCTCATTGACTGGACCTGTGTATTGGAGAGCACCTGCATCAACGAAATGGTAGACTGCTTCAACCTTAAATTACTACGTTTGTTTGACAGCCATGCCCCCATTCGTCGTGTTAAAGTTAGGAATATTCCGGCTCCCTGGCTCACTCCTGCCATTAAAGAATTGATGGCCAGTCGGGATAGGGCGAAGAGGAGGCTGAAGCGTAGTCCATCTGAGCGCAACCTTTTTGCTTACAAAACTTTACGTAACCGCTGCAGTCGAATGTGTAGAGATGCTAAGAGACGCTACTTCCACAATTCTCTCGATAATCGTAGCTCCTCCGAGGTTTGGAAATTCCTTAAATCGATCGGTATCGGCAAGGCTGAGGCTACTTATAGTGGTGACACTGACGTGTGTGCTCTTAACAATTACTTCTCCTCTCCTCCAGTTCGTTTGGCTGCACACGTCAGAGCCAGTACATTGAGTCAGCTGGCCAGTCTGCCGTTGCCTGATTGTCCTCCATACGAGTGGTGTGCTGTGACCTCCGATGATGTGAAGAAGTCTATTCTGGCGATTTCATCTAATGCGGTAGGTAATGACGATATATGCTCTAGAATGATATCCCTTACTCTTTCCTCTGTCCTTCCTGTTTTGACTCATATTTTAAATTTTTCCTTATTCTCCGGTTCCTTCCCTGATCTGTGGAAAGCAGCGATTGTCATTCCTTTACCCAAAATTGTACATCCTGCTGCTTTAACCGATTTTAGACCCATCTCAATCCTCCCTTTCCTTTCCAAAGTTCTTGAGCATTTAGTTCATCGTCAGTTGTCTGCGTATATATCCAGAATGGACCTGCTGAGTCCTTTTCAATCTGGCTTTCGGCCTGGTCACAGTACATCAACAGCACTGCTGAAGGTCACCGATGATATTCGCCTTGCGATGGAAAACAAATCTCTCACCTTACTAGTTCTTCTTGACTTTAGCAGTGCATTCAACTCTGTTGATTTTGATATTCTTCTCGGCATTCTAAAATCTTTAAACTTTTCCCCTTCCACCCTAAGTTGGTTTGATTCGTATTTAAAAGGCCGTTCACAACGTGTCCGCCTTGGTAACCTTACCTCTGGCTGGTGCAATCTCTCTGCTGGTGTACCTCAAGGTGGCGTTCTCTCTCCTCTCCTGTTTTCTATTTTCATTGACTCTGTCACAAAGGTCATTTCTTCCCACTTCCATCTCTATGCAGACGACTTGCAGCTTTACAGACATTTTCCCTGTGCTGATGCAGAAGCTGCCGTTGCTGCCATGAATCGTGACCTGGATGCGATTTGTGATTGGGCGCAGTCCTTTGGACTGCAAATTAATCCCAGGAAGTCTCAGGCCATGATTATTGGCAGCAGATACATGCGTAGCAGGCTAGATGTTGCGTCACTACCACCACTGTGTTTGAATGGGGTTCAGATTGACTACGCTAATTCAGCGAAAAACTTGGGTGTTACTCTTGATACCTACTTATCGTGGTCAGCTCAGGTCAATGAAGTTAGTCGCAAAGTTCACTATACTTTTCATACGCTGAAATGTCTTCAACAGTTTTTGCCCTTGAAAACCAAGATTTCACTTGCTCAGACTCTCATCCAACCCATTATAGATTACGCTGATGCCTGTTATTTGGATGCCACCGAGGAGCTTTTAAATAAACTTGAGCGCTTGCAAAATCTTTGTATTCGTTTTGTCTTTAATCTTAAAAAGTATGATCATGTTTCACAATTTCGCAAGGATCTCAAGTGGCTCCCTATTCGTCTTCGCAGGAACACTCGCATTCTGTGTCTTTTATTTAATATCCTTTTCAATCCTAAATCTCCTTCGTACCTGCGGGAACGTTTCTCCTTTCTCCGCTCACCTGATGCGTCCTGCAGGACTCATCTCAAATCCTTACTTAAAATCCCTTCCCACTCCACTGATTTCTACTCCTACTCCTTCACCGTGCACGCTGTACGGTTATGGAACAATTTGCCGCCTGAGCTGAGGAGCTGCCAAACTGTTGCTTTATTTAAACGGAAGTTGAAGGAACATTATTTGTCCTTATCATCATAGACGCATATAGTATTTAGTGTATTTTTTTATATATATATATATATTTTATATATATTTTACATATGTATTTAGGTTAATGTTAGTATTTATTTTTAGTTATAGCTTCTTTCTTTTTTTACACACTATCTGCATCTCTTCTTATTCTAACTCTCCCATAACGGGCCAGCTGGAAGAAATTTCTCTTGAAATAAGCTGTGCCTATGTACTATATGTTCTATCTTTCTTCTTTTCTGTATTCTGTGTGTGTATCTGTGTACATGAACTATTAAATAAATAAATAAATAAATAAATAAAAATAACCGTTTATCTCGACACTAAACAAATTGCACGCCATTCAGAAATAGTATTTTGACACTAATGATAGTTACGCTTAATCAATTACGGACCGCAAGTCGAGTGCAAAAAACTAGCGCGCATTTACTTAGCAAATAAAAACTATTTAATTTGCTACTGCTTTTAACTTGAAGTTAGGGTTGCCAGGTCCAAATATTCATGTAGACATTTAGAGTCATTAATTGTTTAATAATTAATTATGGCATGTATTAGGCAATAATTTTTGGAAATCTCGGGGGATTTTTTCTACTCTGCAGCTTACTCACTAAATATTGCAATGTGTAACAACTTAGATAAAACCAAAAACCATCAAAAAAAAGTTTTCACACTCACAAAAACAGTTTTAGACTCAATTTAAAGACATAAAATTAATTACGCTATTTTGTAAAAAGTCGCCGGCATAAATTGAGGCCTGATTTTAGTCTTACTCTTTTAATTTTCAGTAGGTTCCAAAAATATTAAGAACAATCCAAATGCTGAATTATGTTTCAGTTTAAATAAATCCGATCGATTGGCAGCCCTAGTGAATACTGCATTCTATCTAACATAGCGAGTGCTCATTAGGCCTCTTTGGTAGTAGTTAAGTCCCCATTAAGATCACGGCTGCATTTCTCATCTAAAACATACACTGATCCTAGACTCGTTGCCTCAGTTAGCAAAAAATCTATTTGAATTTTGTGTGCAAATCTTATACATTTCAAGTTAAAACTAGTACGAGGTACTCACATGTATATTTTTTAAGTTTTCGAAATCAATATAATTCTTCATTCATGAACGTATTTTCAGTCTTAGGAAACTGTAGACAACATTTTGAGATCATGGCCGCCTTGCTTGCATTATTACGGTGTCCAGAAGATAGGTACTTTTTTGCGGATATAATCTTAAACTATACAAAAGAGTTTCCAAATATTGTTTCACAAAAAACATACCCCTTCTTTGCAGTCGGATAAAACTACCTAGCCTTATCAGCTTTTTTTTATACATTCGTGGTTATTTTATTCTAAAAATTTTGTACCCAACTCGAATAAATGTATCAAAACTTTTGTAACATAAAACAATAGGTTCAAAGTAAACGAAAATAAGCCCTCTTACATTAATCAATTACACGACCAGCAAAAGCCTACACACACGCATCGAACCATTACATACAGCCACTAAATTTAATCTGAATCACAGCTATACTTTCCATTTTCTTAGGTACGTTATTTCGGTAATAATTTAACGGTCCCCGTATGTTCTGAGAGCATTTGCATGAAGTAGGTCATAGCGTGCGCGCGCATCTGATCGACACAGTTATGTCGATCAACCGGTACTCTATGGTGTATGGCTATTATGATTTTTGGTTTATATTCTGTGGAGCATCTTTTGATATGTTGTTACGTGTATGTTTTACTTGGTTGGTTAATTTTAATTGATTTGATTAAATGAAAGAGATAAGCGTAAAATCAAAATGCAAATGGGTCCAAAATCGGCAATTTTTAAGTGTTGTAAAGTACAAAACATACCCATCTACTAAATATTTAAGAGCTCTACATAATTTACAAATATCAATATATTTACAGCAAATTGCAATGCAATGCCAGCCTTTTGCTTGTAGGAAAAAGTACTAGTATATTATTTGCGTTCTAAAGAATCCAGATCAAGTATTCTCCTTGCCAACCAAATCTATAACCAACACAATGACCTCTTATCACACATCTATTAATATTAATTATATAAAAACCATAAAACCATTTACAGCCCACCAATATAACATTTAACTACACCGCATAAAATTAAACCAGCCGTTAAATACTAGGTAACTTTAACTACAAAGATGTGCGCTAAGATAACTTGACTAATGAACCGCTTTCTCAATCACACTTAACTTTCACGGTTAACTGCCATAACTGACCTTCAGTTAAAAACAATGTATAAATTCGTTAACACGTTGTTACAATGTTTTAAACTCACGCACAGTATGAGAACTAGCTGTTTCTCGTGGATTCGCCTACATGCTGTAAAAAGATAACTTGCTGCGGAAGAATTTGGATTCCCGCGGCCCCGCGCCCACGCGCAAGGAGGACACAGGGGGGTTTTAGCCGGTAAGAGTCCGGCACACCCCTCCGCCTCTCCCTAGGCGGAGGAAGTCCATGAGGATTTCCCCCTCCAAAAAAAAAGGGGATAACTTACCGCAACTCGGTCAACTTATGGTTCTTTCTCAATCTCAAGACTATCTGTCTACCAAATTACATTAAAATCGGGTCAATTATGTGATGGAGTGTCTTTGCAAATGTGAAGTGTTTGTATGAATATTTTAAAGAATTAAATTCTTTACTGAACAGATAAATCTTCGCCATCAAATTGACTGAATTTTTTACATCTCACCAAGAACATCATCATCATCCTCCGAGCCTTTTCCCAACTATGTTGGGGTCGGCTTCCAGTCTAACCGGATTCAGCTGAGTACCAGTGCTTTACAAGAAGCGACTGCCTATCTGACCTCCTCAACCCAGTTACCCAGGCAACCCGATACCCCTTGGTTAGACTGGTGTCAGACTTACTGGCTTCTGACTACCCGTAACGACTGTCAAGGATGTTCAATGACAACCGGGACCTACAGTTTAACGTGCCATCCGAAACACAGTCAATGGTGTCTAAGATATACTTAGAAAGTACATACAAACTTAGAAAAGTTGCATTGGTACTTGCCTGCACTTCTTGCACTTCTTGCACTTCTTGACATATAACATTTTTGTGCGTCTGAGTACAAATACCTACAAATATTGTAAATGCGAAAGTATCTATCTGTCTGTCTAACTTTCACGCTAAAAGTACAGAGTCGTTGGAAATATAACTTAATACCTACACAGATATAATCTAGCTAGATCCTGACAAACGACACTGGTTACTTACCCGCTTAGAGAACGTAGTTTTCCTAGGACGTGGGTGAAACCACAGGGAATAGTTGCTCTTACCATAAATCTCAAAGTCATTATAATAATGTACAAACTTATTTGACCTACAGAAAAGCTGCAATTCACGCCGAAAGTATGTGGCAGTAACAAAACATATTCACTGTCACTACTTTTACTGTCAAGTATAATGAGTGTTAAATAAACTGATAGATATTTAATTATTTATGTCGATCATTAATTGTGTTAAAAACTCTGGATTATTTCATGCCACTATCTCACTTAGCCCAAAGTTCACCGATAACATAAACGTTGGTGTGTCTTAAAACAAAAGTTTACTTTGAAAATTCTACGTGTAAATTCATAGTACATAACATTGGACTTTAGTCACTAACTTAAAGTCATAGAAAATTTTAAGATTTGCAACACAATAAAGATGTGAATTCTGCGAAGTTCTAAATGAAATAAGGTTTCCTTTCACATATGACTTCAATGGGTTATTTATAAAAGCGTCAATAAATTATGTTTTATGTAATTATTATTACTTGGGTGGTCCCTAGACGTACAATATCATTGTGCAATATTACAAAAAAAAAAAATTAAATACCTCTATATTGTGCAATTCAAATTTTAGTCTCTATCTTCAATATTAACCCTAGGTACACGATGTATTTAGCACAATTTAATTGATCTTCAAGGGAACGTCTTAGTAAGTTATTACAATAATCTAAAAAGCAATTGAATACAAGGTAAAAGCATATTAAGATATATCGTCTCTCCATTCAGACTAAGAGAACACAGACTGATGAAATTGCAATTTATATGCAAAAGCATGTTATCAAGGCTACTATCACGTTTCTACTAATGCAGTCGTAACTACTCGATATTATTATTGCATTTCCAAGACTAATCTACACTTAATATAGTACATCAATACTTGATATAGCTAGTAGAGGTAAAGCTGCAAGTTGTACGTTTGTTTGAACACAATGAACATCAAAATCAAAAAATCAATATCAATAAGGCATTTACTCAAAGTTAGCTGAAAATAAGCACTTTAAAGATCAAGATTACAAAAGAGTCCCCCAATATCGAAAGCCCTTCACCAGTCCTGAAACTATTTGGCACCTTACTTTGTTTTTGCACTACAATTGTGTTTATCTCGTGTCAATAAATTGATATTCTATTTTGCTTCTTTTATTTTCAGAATTGCCTCACAAACTCACAAACTTCATTACAAATTAACAGCCGTTCCCAAAAATCTATCTAAGTATCTCCTAATTCGCTTACTAGAGATACAATTTTGACATTGGCCTTACAATGTCAATTTTGTATTTCTAGTGAGCAAAACTTGAACAAAGATTGAATATCGGAAACGGCTGTGACGAAAAATGAAAAACAAAACACGAGCGGCTAGTGACGAAGTAGTATTAACGGGTAAAACCTCAGAGCAAAACTAGTCGCCATTATAAATGACTACAGACGCTAGATCAAGTCCAAATGTTCACCACATTAAGATAATACCTGTCTTATAAATTACAAAATGCTTAATCATGATTTAAACTTTCTAGACTCCGTTGGATTTGTGTATGAGGAAAATTTTGCATTTTGATCATTCATCTTAAACTTTCTTGGTCAATGTCTGTCAGTCATGTTATTAGATAGATAAAATACTAAAGGAGTTATTTTCGAATTCGTTTTATTGAAAAAGTAGAATCCAAAATATCTTTATTTTTACCATCCAACTACAAAGGATAAGCATTGCCATCCACCATGGTAATACCGTAGTAACTATTATATGTATAATCTGTGGTAATACTGCCAGCCTTTTGTGCACGCTCCCAGTCGACAGCGATGAGGAAATTTTTTTTCGACGCTTTCAAGTATTTACTTATTTAACTTGTAAAGAACTCTGTAACCATTTTTGTTGTAAATAAAAGTTTAGTTTCAAGGTATATTGTCTTTGTTTTTTTCCAAACATGAGTATTTAATTGATTCCTAGGATACACGTCTATTTCGGGTCGGGCCGAATTAAATCTAAACAGTTCTTTGGAAAAACATATTTACATTGTTTTTTTATTATTTTACTTTCCCCAAGAATGCCACGTATCAATCTCTCTCAGTGCAAAGTTTTATCATCATCGTCAGCGCAAGTAAACATGAGTTGCAACAATAGCAGACAAGTTATTAACCCTTGGGCTTCGTAGCTCGAAGGTCAAGCGATGGTTTAACCCAGGCATTGTATCAAAACGTTCTGAGTGACGTCCAAATTACTGCACTTGCATTTCTTTTTCAATTAAACGGAGATAAATAATAATGACTCAAGAAATCTTTATAATAACAAGGCTACAATTATTACCATTCTACACATATCTACATTGCGCTCTTATGCATCAAAGAATATCAAACACTCTATATAAAAAACATAACTAAGTTTCTAGTACAGTCAAGTAAGCTTAGTTAGTAATAATGTTAAACCGACTTCTCAATAAAAAAGAGGTTCTGAATTCGACGGTTTTACAGGCATATCTACACTAATATTATAGAGAGGAAAGATTTGTTTATTTGAAACTAGCTTTTGCCCGCGACTTCGTTCACGTGGAATAGTGACTTCCGGCAGATTTATGGTTTGACCAATAGATGGCGGTATATGTCCGGAATAAATTTTATTTTTTATTTTTGTATTTCTTTGTAATAAAAACTATCCTATGTCCTTTCTCAAGTTCCAGACTATGTCTGTACCAAATTTCACACAAATCAGTCCATTAGTTTAGGCGTGAAGAAAAGACAGACAGACAAAAAGACAGACAGACAGAAAGACAGACAGACAGAGTTACTTTCACATTTATAATATTAGTTAGGATGGTCAGGGTCCAAAACTACTGAACCAATTTGAAGAATTCTTTTACTGTTGGGAAGCTACCTCTACATTATCCCCGGTGAACATAGGCTATATTTTATATGGTACAGGCAGCAGCTGCCACGGGATGCGGGTAAAACCGCGGGAAAACGGCTAGTATTCACTATAATTAGTCCAAAATAGTTACTCTACACGGATTACTTGCTAAAACAATGTTAGCAACACATAAGCTGTATTATGTTTGTTTATAGCGCCTGCCCGCGAATCGTAACCTAGTTCAGAGCTAGGACCACTTTCATAAAACCTGTATTATTTCACTCATTTTGCGCAACTGTCTTTGTAAACTGCTACATTTCGACTGCATGATGAGTGCTGTTAATGGTCTTCGAAGTGACTCTTTTAGTTAATGATGACAGGTTATCATCTCCCGAGCCTTTTCAGCTATGTTGGGGTCGGCTTTCAGTCTACCTGGATGCTGGAGCTGGGTAAAAGTGCTTTACAAAGAGCGACTGCCTATCTGATCTTCCCAACCCAGTTACCCGGGCAACCCAATACCCCTTGGTAAGACTGGTTGTCAGACTTTCCAGCTTCTGAATACCCGTAACGACTGCCAAAGATGTTCAATGAGGTATGATGGATAGGTATGTATAAAAATATACATATTCAAATTACCGATTTCAAAATTCTTAATACATATTTCGATATCACATTAAAAATTACTTGCTCTTGAAAGCAGTCGATCTTCAATCAAAGTATAATCAGATTAAAATATCGTTCTCGATATAATTTCGATGTATTAATTAATTTACAACTGATTAATTAGATGCATACTAATATCGATTTCACGATCAGTATAATATGTATCGGAATGGATGAATGTCAATAACCTCGGTTAATGATTTCATCTTTATAATAAGCTTGCTTGATAATGTTGAGTTAGAAGTTAACTAGGTTTTATGCGACGAGAAGGCGTATAATTAAAGTTAAGGTAGAATTGGTTTACATGATATTATCGTAAAAGATTTTTTCTTGCATCTAAATAAAGTGACACATAGGACCCTTACAAGGATTGTTACTATATATTTATTCTAGATCGAAGACAGAAAATATTTAACTCGATAATCAGTAAAAACTATATTACATTATTACAAAGCTGAAATAATATGAAAAATATTAGGTTATATTACTTATTTATTTTATTTATTCCTTTTTCAGGCAAGTAGGGCCCATAATATTAGGTTGCCCATTTATCAATGAAGGCTATAGCTACTTTTTATGCACTAAGTAGTCCTCTGAAAACGCTGGCGCAAGTTAGTCTCTTCATAAAATTAATAACTTTAATAACACAAAGATTTTATTTAGATAGTATTTCTGACGTCAAACCATAGTATTCAACGTACGCACAGAACTATCACAAACCAGTATTGCCATACAAAAATAAAGAATTAGCATATCATCAATATTTATATCCTTAGTTGGTCAATCAGGCAACATTATTATGAAATGTTAACATGGCTTTAAATGTTGTATTTTAATGTTTATATACAATTTTTATTGATAGTGAAATCGGCTTTCTCGTGGGTAACGAAAAAGTATTTGATGTTTAATAATTGTTATGTTTTTATCCTAGTTAAAACTAGAAAGAGTTGATTGATGCTTAGTCTTTTGAAGTCTAGACTTCAACTGAAAAAAAGACTGAGCATGCTTTCTTTTCAAGTTATTTTGACTATTTCTTTAAGTCTAGACTTCATAAGGCTAATTCTAAAATATCATACAAATATAAACATACTACAACTGTAGTCAAAACAACTAATATTGTACAGGCAAAAGTTTGTGAGTGTGTGTATGTTTTTTGTTAATTCTTCACACGATAACTGAGCGGATTCTGATGGAACTTGGCAATAATATAGCTATACATCAGAATAACATTATAGGATATTTTTATGGGAATTAATTCCTCCAAGAAGCGGGAAAAACAGCTGGCAATAGCTAGATAAAACAAAAGTCAAGTAAAAAAATACCAACAATCAAACTAAATCGATAGAAACATTCAGAAATCATGGTAAAACCATATAAACACATAAAACTCCTTATAGTAAGCAATCGAGAAATTTAATAAGCATAAAATCTAATTCACCACTGATTATGAAGATCGTAAATAATTTTCAAAATAATTATTAAAATTACTGTGAAATTATATTATATATATCTACAGTAGTGGCAATTCCGTCGTTTTAATTAATATTAAAATTAACTGCCTATTTCCTGTACAATTATAATTTATTAACACCTAGGCTTTTAATTATAGCTATAATTTATTTTTTATAATTAAAATATAAAACTGGTTTGATCGGTAATACGGACCTGGGTTTGCTGATAATTGCAGGCCGATTATTTAATAAAACGAATACATATTACAAATATTATGTGTATATACCTAGCTCCTACTACACTATCAATTAGCCAAAGCATCTTCCAAATAAAGTGAAAAAATGTTTACAAAGAAATTATTCCGGTAATAGTAGTTTTAGATTAAAACGGGGCACAAAATATTGAATAGTACATCCAACCATTGTAATTATTTTGCAATATGTAATTTTAAAGTCACTCAGAACATTTTACAACTTAAATGAAATGAAATCGTTTATTTTGCAAGTTGGACATAAAATCACTTTTACACGTCATTTTTAAGAATGCTGAGGTCAGCATTTCCTAATGACTGTTCCTGAGAAGAAATGCCGAAACAAACTCAAGGGTCATAGTCTCTTTTAAAGTCCAAACATGTTATAAATCAAATAATATTAGGTGTGAGTGTCACCATGTACGCGCGCGCTTGATAAAACTGAAAAAAAAAATACTTTCATAGACAATTTATTTGGAACACTCAAAATAAAATTTATTAAACACCAATTAAAATATCAAAGAGTATTTAAAATGAATTAAACACAAATTCCTAAGATCAACTTCCTTCTCGTAGATATTATATAAAAATACTCTGCTTGCGCGCGCGCACCCACGCGTAGATAATCATCTGGTAATTAGTTTAGGCTAAGTGGTCGCATACTAAATAATAAAGAGAGATTTTCTGAGCGAATCACTGTTTTATTTAGAGTTTTTTCTAGTAGTGTTTAATTTATTTTTCTCGTCAAATGTCTTTATTGAAAATAATTGCTGCCAGAGTTATAGGATAGAGACAGTTTTTCGTGTTCGTAGTTTTAAGTAAGCATAAAAGAGTATTAACACAGTAAAATATGAATACGAAAAAAAAAAACATCCGAATTGAGAACATCCTCCTTTCTCAAGAAGCTTATAACTTAGCTATCACTGTAAACCTATTGAACAAAGAGATATTAAAAATACGCATACCTACAGCTGCAATAACAAGAATGTGCATAATACAAACGCATAACAAATTATATTCGTATTGTTTATTGCATTCTATAATGGATAAAATAATGTGGTAATATTTAGTAATTCATCGGACATCACAATCGGGGCTAAACTAGTCTGAATAAAACTAGCTGTTTTCCCGCGGTTGTCCGTGTCCTGTGGGAACCTTTATTAGTGAAATAGTGTTGTATCCGAAAATAAACGAATTTTTCAAATTGATTCAGGAGTTTCAGTACTTTTAACGAAACATTCTACCCACAAACAAATAAAAAAGGTTTCCTCTTTTTTATATGTATTACTATAGTAGATAAATCTATTGACAATTTTAACAGGAAAACTAACGAAATAACTCTTTACTTAGATCTTACTAGACTGCTAAACGAAAATTATTAAACATACTTCATAATTCTTGAATGTGAAAGTTGCTCCACTAATGATCGGCTTCACATCTCGAGATATCAATGTCTCAATTTTATATTAACAAATATAAGTATGATTATAAGTGCTTAAAATTATTAAACTGTAGGTACTCATCTGTGTCAGACCGTCATACTTTAAATAAAGAAATTGTTCTACAAATTATACAGACAGATCAATCAAGTATTTTGTTTGACACTAGGCTTTACAATGAATAATTCCTTCCACAGTTTGTCTAGCTATACTTTTAGATAGCATTTCAAAACTCCTTGTAAAATGAACTTACTGAAGGAAAATGTGAAATCGATTAAAATAGAGCGAAATATAAAAGTTAATAATCTAAATTGAACAAAAAAGATTTTAAGTCTTCATATTCTCTATCCTATCTAATGCCTATGGCTAGAAAATATCATAATCAATGAAATTGAAGTTCATTGTCGAGAACAGGAAATAATGAATATCATACTTTTTAATTTAATCAAGAGAAATTTCGTGGTCGAGGTCTAATCAATTACTGACCTCTGTTTAAGCTTACACAATGGGACAAAAGATATATCATGCACTAAGAAACATAAGTATGAAATGCATAAGAAAGAAACAACTACTAAGAAAAATCTAATGCTTTTTCTGTCTGTAAAAAAATAAATAATGTATGAGGTTAGTCAAAAGCTTGTTATGTATAAAATACTGGCTCCCATTGGAGTTTTATCTGCATTTCGTAGGAAGAAAAATTTGACTATAGCCTTTCTCTATAAACGGGCTATCTAATATTGAACGATTTTTTCAGTAGATAACATTTACGTAGGTCTTCAACAATGTTACTAATTGAAATGTATGCTAAATTAACTCTATCTAACCAACCTTCTATTGTAACGCAAAATCTGTCTTATTTTAGAACGAAACCCAACTCTTAACGTAAAAAAGGAGGCATGATAGCTTTTTACTAAGTTTATGGCCTAGTTCTTTCAAGATACGAAAGAAACTGGAGGAAAAAGCTAGTTCATGAAGTTATCTAAATATATCATACCTAGAAGTTTTTTTCAACTTTAAAGAAAAGCCAATTAAACCGCGTGTAAATCAAGCTTAGTCATACAACATCATTAATTATAACGTCCGTCTTATTAATTAATAATTTACGCTGTGACTCGCTACTCTGGCCACTAGGGAGATAGCTCACTAGTGAACACTTTCATTCTCCATAGCCTACGAATTAAGGCAAACGTTAGTGCGATAAATATTTATCAGAAAGAAAGAAAATCATTCATTGACACTCCATGTGTTCTCATATAAGGAGATCAGCCAGCTACGCAGGACATATTATAGTGCATAAGCATTTGCTCAGACATAGGTGCACACACTATTTCTTCACTCTCATAGTCAAATAGAAGAAATGTGTGTGACAATTTAGGTCAAGCTAGTTAGTGCCTGACGCTGACTGGACCTAATAGGAGACCGAATAGAGTTATCAGAAGCAAGACCTGCAAATTGACATCTGCCTAGCCTTTTTTCAACTACGTTGGGGTCAGCTTCCAGTCTAACCGCATGCAGCGGAGTATCAGTGTTTTACAAGGAGCAGCTGCCTACACCTCCTCAATCCAGTTACGAGGGCAACCCAATATTCCTAAGTAAGACTGGTTGTCAGACTTACTGGCTTCTGACTACCCGTGACGACTGCCAAAGATGTACAATGACAGCACTTAAGAGAAAAAAATCTACTTAATTATCAACCTTCTTACTGTAGTTTTAAGATTGGAATTCGTGTGTGTTTGGTTACAATTTAGGTACTCTGATAAATCGCGAAGGCTTCGCAACTTTTACTCGAAAACTTTCGAGTTATTGCTATTAACCATGTGTTGGAAAATGTAGACAAAAGGCAATTTCGTTTTATTAGTTGTTTTGTAAATGGACGAAGATAGTTATGTATGTTTGTTAGGTAATAGGAATTCATAAATTTATGCCGCAGGAAAAATATATTTCAGTACAAAAAATAAAGGGTTTAGCTTATGGTAAAAAAAATAACCGTTGAAATGTTTTTCGAAAAATTGTTCTCGATTAATAAGAAACGGCTTTAAAAATAACTTGCTTACTAATTAATAAAATTAACACCTAAGTATATAAAAAGTTAATAATTATAACTTACCATAATAAAGTCCAATTAAAACACCAAAAAAATCCAAATTGAATCAAACAAATTTCAAAACATGCAACAAATAAAGTACACTGCACTGCACAGATTATAAAAGTCAAATTTTCGCGCGCAACAAACCATAGACGTTTTATTTTTATCGGTGCGTGCAAGCGCGCCTGCGTGCGGCTTTCTTGCCGGCCAGTGGTCAACTGCCTCCGACTACGTTTCGATGTATGCGCATCCATGATTCGAATCTCAAAACAAGTGAAATTTGCTGTATAATAAATTATATTGTATTATTTTTTTCAGATGTGCTGCTTCTTGGTTATCGAGAAATTTGATGATGAAGAAGTATTTATGCTGTAAACTTTTTTGGTTAAATAAGTACTGGCCATTTTCAGCATAGAGTTTATAACTGTTAACAACTTTTTCGTACCGTACCGTCTTTTATTTTTGCGAGTTTTTCAAAGGCTTCATTTTATTTACGAGCAATCTCCATTGTTTAACAAAGTTAACCTATGATGTACCTTAAACTTTCTCTCAACTGTTTTGTCAATATTATTCATAATTACTGGCCACAAAAAACTTTCTTTGGTGATGTATTTTGACGTAATGTAACGGGGAGAAAATTTTCATAGACAACTACAATATTGAGGTAGACAGCTCTAATTACGATTATGACTCGATAACTAATCGGTTTAACAACAAAGTTATCGATATATCGAATATATTGAACGTGAAAGCCGGTTCGAGAGCTCAGTTTGCAGTGCAGACCACGAAAGTGGCTAAGAGAGGCCTTAGCATTGAATGTAGAGAGGCACAAGTTATACGTATGTTATCTATACTTTAATTTATAAAGCTGAAATGTTTGTTTGCTTGTAGGTACCCTAAAGGCTCTGAAACTACTGAACTGATTTGAAAAATTATTTCATTATTGGAAAGCTACACTCTTCCCAAGTAACATTGGCTATATTTTATCCCGGTACTCGCAGTAGCGCTCACGGGACGCGAGTGAAACCGCGGACGAACGGCTAGTTACATAGTACGCTGGTGGCTGGGGAAACGTAAGTTACTTATGGCCACAGACCCACGGTAATAGGTTATATTGTTGGTAATCAAGTAAACTGTAAAATTAGCCAACGTTAAGGGAGAAATTATCGGGTGGCCTAAGGTTCAGGCACGATTTTCCAAGCGCGAAACTGATAATTACCAATGTTATACGCCACAAGAGGCTGGCAGCATTACTTACCTCTTTGGATCGCCATGCTAATCCGTTGTCCGAGGTAATAGCCAGCCTTTTGGTCACGAGATGCGTCAACCAGCCGCGTAGTGCTATTCTTTGTCTAAATCTTTATTTTAAAAATAAACTGACTCTCGTGGTTTTACCTACGTCTCAAGGAAACTACTTCCCATGTCGAGAATAAGAATTTTCTAATCAGACCCAGTAAGTAGTTTCTAAGCTTGGCGCTTTCAAAAACAAATTATTTATAATATTCCTATAAAAATGTGTTACTTATATTATGAAAAAATTAAAAGGATAAATGGTAATCTGTAACACAAGGGTAACCTTAATCAGACACCATTCTCTAAAAATGCATCTTATGTTATAATGTGCCGAGCACACTGTAACTGAAGAGAAAATAAAGTTTTTTTATTGTAATGTCTATTTTATTTATTTACTTTGATGTTAAAAACGATCTCTATCTATCTGATTTATTTGTGTAGGTCATTATACTAACAGGATATTAAACGCCTAGATATGACTGCGTGTTATATATGTCACCGTAAGATTACAAACATCGTTAGATTACAATCTATCTCGAGAGATTGTAAACTGTCGAATTATTGTAAACCGTAACACCTGATTGCAATTTAACGCATTATTTTTCGCTATATTATAATCTATCGATGAGAAATTGTCAAATTGTCAACTGTCCGAAAGCTCTCCCTAATTGGTCAGTCTTTTTGTAAGATCGAGAGCGATGTAGAGCGGACAAATTGTCAACTGGCGTAGAACGGAATGCATCTTGCGCGCTGATTGGTAGAACGTCAAAAAAGACAATGTTCTTTGCAACTCCCGGTGTCACAGCTCTTTGACGTGCAAAAATAAGTGACGATTTAATTTTTTATAAAATCAAAAATTGTACTTAATTTTTAAGACTCAAATTACACACAATTAAAAATTGTATTAAAAATTGAAGTTAGTGACGAAAACGAATCGCTGCAAAACCGACTCCACGTAGTCTTGTCTGCCCTACCCCTAGAGTGCAATTCAAAACCGCGTAGGCGCGGAGGGGCGAGGCGGCCTGCGAGCTGAGGCGCAGGTAGTTTCAGCGCTCGCCGCCGCGGCTGAGGCTGGCCGGCTCTGCCGGCCAGCAAGCCGAAGCTGCGGTGGTGAGCGTGAAAACCATCTGCGACGATAAGCTCGCATGGGACCGCCGGAGCCCCGCAGCGCCGGAGCCGTGACAGAAGTTATGCTTGCTGCATGTTGCATGCTTACTTCCATGCTGGGTCAAATAATATAATACTTGAAGAATTTTTGAAGAGCATTTATTTTATTTAACTGACACCTCTATTTCATTCCTAACTCTACGGGAACTCCATGGGAACAGAACGGCTGGTCGTGATTGGTCGATCTTACAAAAAGACTGACCAATCAGAGAGAGCTTTCGGACAGTTGACAATTTGACAATTTCTCATCGATAGATTATAATATAGCGAAAAATAATGCGTTAAATTGCAATCAGATGTTACGGTTCACAATAATTCGACAGTTTACAATCTCTCGAGATAGATTGTAATCTAACGATGTTTGTAATCTTACGGTAACATATATATCTCAACCCCACTGGACACTTATGACGGCAAACTCCGGTGCAGTTAGAAACCTTATCATTTCATCTCATAACAGTTTGATGGCAGATAACGCGTAGAGAAATAGCCGGTGATCCATTGGCCTTATACAATTAAAGCGTAGGGTTGCAATTATCTGTATAATTAATTTGAAAAATATTGAGGTTTTTTTTACGAATTTTCAGAAAACTGTGAACTCGTATGATAATTTGTTCAGCATTTTCAGAATAAATATAAAAAAACGTCTATGCTACAAATGTTACCATCTTTGCTGCTGCAGCCAGCGGCTTCACCCGTGTCCCGTATGAACTGTTTTGCGCACACGGATAAAAACCCAGTGCTTTCCTGAGGTTAGCAAATACAAACTAACTCTTCAACTTTAAATTATTAAGTAAGAGATATCAATTTATTTCCCAAATTATCCAAAATATGTAGAAATGTTTGTATGTTCGTGCATGTGACAGTAAGTCTCGCATCCGTAACCCATTCATCCTATGCTCTTTTATCAACCAAACAACCACCTTCGCAGCAGCCCCTGGCTAAAAACAAATGCCTGACACATAGATCTGAGTGTGCGACAGTCTGACGGCGACTGGCGGTCAGAAAGCGCGCCGCTGTCACCGCAAGTATCCGTTGTACTCGCGCACCGTGGCAGCAGTAGTGCCGAGATTATGTTCATGTAGATGAGACGTTAAAAATGAGTATTTTGCCTACTAAGTCTTGTCTGCGTGGATTCATTGATTTTGTGACTATCATGTCTAGTATTCGTCTTTAATTAGTCAACTAAAGAACACCTAACTTCGTAGTAGCTATAAACAAATGCCTACCACATAGATCTGAGCGTGCGACAGTCTGACGGCGACTGGCGGGCAGAAAGCGCGCCGCTGTCACCGCAAATATCCGTTGCAGCAGTAGTGCTGTGATTATGTTGATGTAGATAACACATAGAAAAATGGGGGAATTGTGCCTCATAAGTGTTGTCTGCTGGGATGCATTGATTTTGATATCATGAAATGGAGTTAAGATTTAGTTAAACCTTTAAAGCTGTAACTTATTAAAGCTTTTTTATATTAATAATGCTTGTTTATTTAAGAAAAATATACAATACCATAAAATACATACTATAAACTACTTTAAACTAATGAAACGAAAATATCTAAAAGTAAGGTGACATAGTCCTCCTCATCGTTGACAAATAAATAAATATAATTTAAACTGAATCGAAATTCCACTTTCTGGCTATTGCATCATGCTCCAAGAATGCATCAGACCAATAATTCTTTTACAGTTTATTTTTTCAAGAACCACACCTATAATCCTGCTTTGTATTAAATATAGATATCAGATAATCCTCTTGTTGCAAAAAAGTAGGCATAATACGAACAACAACAAAAATCCAACATCACATCTATTTCCATTAATCTTTGGTCACACACACACGTACAAGTACAGTTATTAATTACATATAGCACATATTAGCTCGCTGTGCAAACAAGAACGGTATAATTACGAGCAAAACCAATGGCTATAACTTGAGTTTTAATGGGTAAGCAATTCAATTAATCAATTCAATGAGGAATCATTGGATGTTTGTGATTGATTATTGTAACGATGGATTGATTGGTAAAGTGATTGATAATTTATGCGAAGTGTTTAAAATAACCATTTTATGTATAGACTTTATGTCTGAAAGTTGGCTTGTAGATTTTTGTAAAGCTGAAAATAATACGTTGGGTAAACATGACTTCTTTGGGTTTCATCATCGGAAAAGTATTACAACTCCTGGTGTCAGAGTTTTCTCAAATCCGCCGTGACGGTCTTTGACGTGGCATTTGGGGACTTTACGTGCCCTACCAGGCACGGGGATTGCCTTCCAGACTCCGAGCTGCTTTTTGAAAGTTTCTAAAACCCACAGAACGATTATAAGTTACCATTATTTTTATACTTGCTTCTGTCAGCGGTTTCAGCCCTAGAGATCTACTTCCTGAACCCGTATTAAAAGAATTATTTATGTATAGTCCTCACCACGAGCATTTGTGCAGACACAGGAGCATTCCCTAATCCCTCGTCCGGATTCAATCGCACGAAGGATGCACGGGTGTATCAATCATACACTTCCAGACTACGGACTACATTATGCAAGTTTCATAATACGAAAGCGATTTTGGCCAACATGGGAATGGAACTCGAAACCTCGTGCACAACGCTACGCGACTACTGTTACTAGACCAACAAGACAGAGATTACACAGTTAACTACCAATAAACACTACCCATTAGGTCATGTTAACCGTCAAATATTTAGAAGAACAAGCAAAGGAAAGTAGGCTAAGAGTTAACCGCGTAATGCAATGTTCATGATGTAAAGTCTCTTAAGTTTTTACCTTATTACAACTGCGGAAGGGTTATGTAAAAATTATGGAAGTATATGCACTTATACTTGTTTACTTTTTACCTTATTACAACTGCGGAAGGGTTATGTAAAAATTATGGAAGTATATACACTTATACTTGTTTACTTTTTACTCGATTGCGCGAAAAGGTTATGATGAAACTGAAATGTACTTATTAGAGCCGGTTCAACCGATTCTAGACAAGCAATTGATTCAGGTCCCGTATCTAAAGGAGCCCCCAGTTGTAACTAATGGGCGCCAAAAGTTCTTTGCTACCGAACTGACATTTTTTCGCTGTCTCGCGAACCACTTTACTCGAAAACACGTAGACACGTCACACGGGGTCATCGCCAAATACAGCTGAAACTCCTAAAATCCCATAAATGTATCAAAACGAACCACGAACATAGTTCATCAGCAGACAAGCTTACAACCACTAGACCTACCTTGAACTTCATCACGCCATCTACGAGCACGAATGTGTGATAGTTTCCGAAGATTGTTATAGAACTTACTTTCTTTTGCTTAATTTGATCGAACGAGTGGATGATAAGTCCGCATTTTCTTCGTAGATGGCGCTATCGCATCTACACTTGTATAAAGCTGGTACTGATATTATAAAGTGGAAGATTTTGTTCGTTTGTATGAAAAAACTAATTTTATGAATTATTGGCAGATTTGACCTATTCTCTCCGTATTAGATAGCCCGTTTAACAAGAAAGGCTTTATTATCTGGATATGGTTGTGATGATGATGATGTGATGTGGTGTGCGTTCGCGCAGCGGAATGTTGTTGAATTTAAAGATTTTTATTATGTAGATAATTAGTGTATGACGTCCTATAATTGTGTATGCAGCCACTGTGAAAAAAATCACCAAAAACTGATTCCGCTGGGCGAAGGTTGTCCTGGCGGAACTTTTTTTAATCCATAGATTCTAGAAGAAAAGAGATGTGTCCAAAAATTTGTGTGTATTTGTGTATACTTGTTTATGTATGAATGAAATCAGTGCATGCATAAACTTCGGAGAAATTCAAGTTTCCGCTACGCGAACGTTTGGCCATTAGCTATTTTTCATATTAAGCGCTTGCATAGAGAGCTGTAGATTTTTACATACGTTATTTTGAATTTTATACATACGTTATTTATATGAAAACTAGCTAATGGCCAAACGTTCGCGTAGCGGAAACTTGAATTTCTCCGAAGTTTACCTAGGTATGCATGTGTCGCAGGGATATGATAAAAACGGGGATTACCGGATAACGGGGAATAACAACACGATTTTATCTTTTCCCTAAACAAATCTAGTGAACAAATCCCTAAATTGGTTCAGTGAAATGACAAAAACATGTCAGTTCTTGTCTTGTGCCTGTAAGAAATTCCTTTATGTAATTCACGATGCCACAAATCAGCTACATGTTTTAATAAGTGATTATTACAAATAGGCATATCATACGCAACTAAAATATTTTTTATTTTTTAAAGAAATTGTTGTTCATTCTTTCAAAAAAAATATTGTTCTGAGTAATGGTGATTTATTATAACAATATTTCCTTGTATTACACACACCTGATTATCATAATTATGTAGGTACTAGCTGTTGCCCGCAACTTCGTCTGCGTGGGCAATATAGAATAGTCAAAATACTACTTATCCCGTAGGTTCATTCTTTCACGTGACAGTATAATTAGGATTAGCACTTAGCAGTCACATAGATTCATTGATCAAGGTTGTGTTGTGGATGTGACCATTTATCTAAACAAAAGAAGTAAAGTTTGTGACGTTGTGAATATCTCTGGATCTAGTCAGCCAATTTGGAAAATTATTACGTATGGTGCGTAAGTCATTTTCACAGGAAACAGCTATAATCTATGTCTATATGCTTTGAGTCTGACAAAGCTGTCATTTGTACATTTTCTGCAGCTGCTGCGACTATATAATCAGAAGCCAGAAAGTCTGTCAGTCTTACCATGGATATCGTCTTGTGTAGTTGACTGGATTGAAGATAGGTAGATAGGTAGTCGCTCCAAGCAAAATATTGGTACTAAAACAGATTCGGTGACTGGAAGCCAACACCAACATAGTTGGGGAATAGCTGAATGGATGATAAAATGAGTCATCATCATCAGCAGGCGCATAGGGTAGGATAGTTTCACTACTGGGGAGAAACACTTGTATGACGGGGATTTTCTGTGCACTTACTCACTATGGTAAGGCTGACCCCACATTAGGCGTGCGCGATCCTCGGGCGTGTGAGTAGCGCGGGCGTCGCGAGCGCGCTGCATGAACGTCGCGTTTTGCTGCCCTGCGGCATGTGTGAAGAGTGCAAGCGACGCGCTCGCGGCGAGCACACGGCGCTCGAGTTGCGTTCTTACCCCTTCGCCCGCTATCCCCGCCGCCCGCTAAACGCCTTAGCAGTTAAACGTCAAGGAGAGCGGCGCGTGCGCGCCGCGAGCGCGCTGCAAATGCCGCAGGGCAGCAAAACGCGACGCTCACGCAACGCGCTCGCTGACGTTAGCTGGTCAAGTCTTTTGACTTCTCGAATAGGATACCATTGGTTTTTGTGCAATGCATACATGCAATGCATTCTGGATTAGGATAGGATATAGGTGGATAGGATTTGCAACAGAGAACAATTCTGTCTTTGTGATTAAATGACATCAAACGTAGTTTTATATAAAAGGTGTTTTTTTAGACTTGGCTCGGGTCTTACTGAGACTGTTCGTAATCGTGAACAATGTATTTGCGATCAGAAGTTGAAAGTAAACATGTCTTTGGTATGCGGCGCGTAATTTGTACGTTTTCAGACGCATAAAGCATTTTACGTGTGTATGGTATTAAATCGAGAAAGCTCCCATTTCTTATCTGCACTTTGTATCTGGGCTTGTTTTTAAAGCTACAGAATCCTACATTACCTACCTCACGCTTAGCAGCGATTGCGAGAGATAGATCCTCATTTCTTCTAGGATTAAGTTTACATATTTTGCATCAGAAAAAATAATTAAGGTCTACTTAATACAACCCCAGCGGGGCCCAGCAAGGCCAAGGCCTGCCGGGGCTGCGGGTTGTTCGAAAGAGATACCGCGGCCCTGCTACACAAAAGGCCTATGACGGAACACGACGGTTTTTAGTCAGTAAGAGTCTGACACTCCCTCACCGCTGCCAACCCACAGCGGGAGGGGTCATTTGATGATTTTTGACGTCGGAAAAAAAAAGGTCTACTTAATACTACTCACTCAAAGTAATTTGTTTTAAGGCCACCACATTAGTGGAAGATAAGCTAAACTATGTTTATGAAAAAATCCTGATATGAACTCCATCTGTAACTTTAAATGATAATTAATTGTTCCACTAAAGTCATCATTTTTGACATAATGTTCAAAAAATAATTTAGATGGCACCGTTTTAAATTTGGCCGAGAACTATTAATTTTCCTTTCATCAAGGTAATAATTATAGTTGGATTTTGATGTGGCACGGCAAACTGACAAACACTATTGAAATGTCTATCGAAAAATTACACTTCGTGTTAAAATATGGTGAATTACGGAAAATACAATAAATAAATACACAACTCCATCTGTTGAAATAATAATCCTCTATAAAGAATGTATGGTAATATTGTCATTTACCACCTCGCTCCTTTGACAAATTGATGGTGTATTTTATTTACCACAGATGGAGCTACTTTAACCTTGGCTAAACAAAATTTTCATATTTTTTTTTCTTCCGAAGTTACTTATAAAGGTGTGATTTTCTGTGTAAAGATTAATAATAGGCCGATCAACTAATATAAGTACAACATTCAAATGTACAGTTTTGACAAATAGATTGCGTGTCGTAATATTTTACATCTTGAATTCACAAAATTAATTATATCTTTTGATAGAGTGAATCGATTTCGATGAAACAAAAACTAAGTAATACCCCAAGTTACGTAGAGTTTTTGTATATAAGCATTGTCTGCATTTAATTCGTAGATTTTACGTGAATCGCGAACAAACAAACAGATAAACAGACAAAAATGATGGAAATGGGTTCTGTTAGTTATCCTTTAACATGCTGGCTATTTTTTTTGTCAATTTCTTCAATGTACAAAAATTACTTTTCTACAGATTTATTATATGTATATATATATAGATATCTTACCAAATAACCTTTAAAATATCAAAGCAAAATTATTTTTTGTCATTTCACTGAACCAATTTAGGGATTTGTTCAATATACTAGATTACTAACAAATCTCGTGTGAACATTAGTAAAATGTCCACTAAACTGCAACCTTTGTGCAGGGACAATGCTGTCATATTTTTCACTTCTTTGAGCGACTACCGGTCAGGAGGATATTAGGTATATTATCTTAAACCCGAGTGGTTCTTCAATGCTTCGTTAGCTAAATATTAAGAAGAAAACTTTGTTTTTAATGGATTAATTAATTCAAAAACTGTTGGACCGATTTTAAAAATTCTTTAACCATTAGAAAGCCACATTATCTGCGAGTAACATAGGCTATATTTTATCCCGGTACGGGCAGTAGTTTGCACGGGACGCGGCGCGGGTGAAACCGCGGCTATTTCTCAATACATATAAACAATATTAGCTTTGAATATAACTAATATTAGGTTAATAATGGAGCATAGAAACGAAGAGAAAAATAAAAATACAATTTCTATATGTTACATGCTACATTTAATTGAATAACTACAATAATAATTGAATACATTCGTTGTCTGTTCGTTGAAAAAATCACCATACAATAACATAATTATAGATTAATTTTATGTGTATCTACAGAAGTATTGTACAATTTTCAATATTTTTTGCATTGAGTTTTTTGATAAAATATTTTTTTTAATTACAAAGACATCACGTATATTCTCTCCTTCACATAAAAACTCCGTGGTCACAGGTTAAAATAACCAAGTTTATGACTGACACAATGCGTGTTTTTTATTTCAGTAAAAAACTTGGTTAATTTGTGACAAGAAGCCCAAAACCCCCCAAATGACAGGCAAGCCCATCTTAATAATTAATAATTAAAAAATAAACTAGGAATGATTAAAACTTTAATGGCACTCATAGCCTAAAATATTTGATGATGACAAAATTATATTTACTATTATATTTTTGCGAAATATGATTTTTATTACTATTTACATATTTTTTTAAATATTATATCTTTTTTAAGTCTTACATAGTAATCAGTTAAATTACTGCATGACATACTTTGTAAATGCTTGATCTTAGCTTTCAACGTCATCCGATAGATGGCGCTAAACCAATTTTCATACATTCAAAGCATTTGACATGATTTTACTATGTTAAGTGACAAAATTATAAGTACATGAATAATATTAAATTACAATTCGTTCCTTGCTATTTTAAGTGATAACAAATGCTTGCAACGAAGAACATTTTGCGAACATTTCTAGTTATTTGACGCCTTAAATCATCCTTTTTCTTGATAATTTTTTGGCTCTAACTAGTATTGTCTTTCTACCTATTTCCCTATATAAACCAGCTTACAATATTCCCTTCTACTTGACTAATATATAAGTTTTGTACACTCGTTCTATCAAACTCTTGTTTTAGGTACATTCAATGCCTTTTCAGACATAATAGCATTATTTAAGTGAGCGTTTGCCATGACAACGCGAACTATGTTATTTACTGGTCCATGTTCACCACGATCATAAACGTCAATTTTCTTAAAACAACTGAATTTTCGCATTCAATTTTCAAAGTACGCAATTGTTTCAAGAAAAACTTACTTTTATGTCATCAGTGAAAATGGGCCCAAAGATAAAATATATTCCGTTTTTTTGTGAAATTATATATAGTCGACGTTAATTATGGAATGTGCATTTGGAATGTAAACTTTCCGATTAAAACAATTGAACAAAAATTACAAGGTTGACTTATTTCTCTTAGATCGGAATACACACTAACTTAAACATTTCTCTCTGATATTAAGGCACAATTAAATAGGTATATAAATGACTATATAGTGCTTATCTACTAACATATAATTATGTCAAGAACACGTCTAATAATATACTATTCAGATCAAGTTTTGTATGTGCATCCCTCAGTGAAAAATTATTAAACATTTTGACTGATGTTAACTTTGACAGATATGAGAAGAGAACCTACCCAATTCAACATTGTCTATATAAAATAATGAAAATGTTTGAAATTTAAAATGATTTAACAGAAAGAGGGAAGTGAAAAGTGCCTTGGATAGATGTTTCAAAGTTTCATACGTGGAAGGTGATATTTTTCAACAGTTATCATTCCTTAGGCAGTTATTTATGTATCTACAAAGTTTACATTGACGATACTTGTATTCTTAGTCGCTCAATGTAGATTATCGCTTTGGAAGTCACGATTTCGTGCTGATTTCTAAGTGTAGACATAATAATAATATAAACTGGTTGGCTATAAATAGAAAAACAAAACATTAAGCATAATGGACTATACATCAGTGATATCAATAAATGACTATAACAATTGACAGATAAAAAGAAATATGGCGGATGACATAACGATTTTTTAATCATTACGCGTCATGGAATCAGAATAGTATATTATAAAACGTGTTCTCAACCGCTAAACATATTAAAATGAAATATACAAATGATATTAACAACATAACGTTTCAAATTTTACTTATTCAATAAACTCAGACCCTTCACGGCCTCGAACGTTTTCTGATGCAATCATCGTTTTAATGATCCTTAAACATCCATAGATAAAAATCGATATTTAATTACTAGAAATAATTAAATTACAGTTTCTTAGGTACCCTGTTTAGCGTAGGTACGGATTTCTAAAGTAATTAATCGATAATCGGAAACAACCCGAGAACGTTCGTGACAAATCGATTAAGCCGAACCTCGATTCGATTCTACGATCGTTATGCCGCGTTCGTATTTTGAAATTGGGTTATTATATTTTGTTTTACGGCTTGGTACTCGATTTTGTTTAACGAATGACATTTTAATATACATTGCTGATTTGGTTTCAATACAAAGATTGATAACAGTTGACCAGCATTTTTTTTATAATTACATTAATAGTTTAATGTTCATCGTTCACTCAAATGTCATTCCCAAGAACTAGTTATCCAAAAAAATAACGTGTTTATTGTAACGTTATTTTATCCGAACGTTACGTTACGTTCCGTTTGACGTTTGATCGTTGTCATTTGAGTGCACAAGTTATTTGGTTGTGTTCGTTTATTTCGTGATCGAGGTAAAATGTGTTGGCTCCGATGGCGCACTGCTTCGTCATCAGCCGACAGGTGGCGCCCTTGCAGTTGTGGCGTTGTGTTATCTGAAATTGAAACAAGAAAAAAATAGTAAATATGATAGACATGAAATATAGAATTATAAGTTCAAAGATATGTTTATACATAGAATATGGACCAAATTCAAACATTGTGTAAAATTCATTATATTTTGAAGAATATTTTATTAACTAATGTCCCGTAGTTTCACCCGGGGAAATCACCGGGATAAAATTGAGCCTATTTAGATATTGTTTCGAGCCAAAAGACCACCTATAATTTCGCAATGTAACACACAGACACACTTTCGCATTTATAATATTGATAAATGGGCATGACGACGAATCAACAGTGTTAACTTCTAGAAGCCAATTAAATGATGCCTTTGGGCCTATCGGAAACTAGTTTATTTGAAATTACCCACTCATTACCCTGACCTTGAATTATAATTACATATTTAATCATGGCCAAATATTTATTATTACTTAAAGGCCAAGATTTCGACATAAACCTGTTTAAAACCCATAACGTTGCCTTGAATTTGCAAAAATGTCTATAGATAAGTACCTAATATCACGAAAATAATAATCGTCCCTTCCAATAATTAGCACAGAGTAAAAGGACTGGCATCCATAACGATGTTAGTAAATTTTTGCCAATGTTTGTTTTGGAGAAGACCTGGTTCTTTACTCGATGCTTATTTTCTACAGTACTTTTCCCCCTTTCCTCAGCACTAGGATAGTGTTAGTGACTGCATGAAGTAGTTCCTATGGGAAGCGGGTAAAAGCAAAACCAAAAACTTGCTTCTTAATTATAGGTATCAGTCATCCGCCTACCCACCTCCCATCTGCCACCAGCTGCATGATCTCTCGCTCCTTCAGCTACCACCTGGCTAGCCGCTTCCCTCAACAGTACAGCAGTATCTCTCACCTGGGCGCGTGTCTCTGTCGCATGACGTGCGGCAACTCGCGCCGCTCCTCCTCGCCCAGCTGTAGCCCCGCCATCAGCTGCATGATCTCTCGCTCTTTCAGCTACCACCTGGCTAGCCACTTCCCTCAACAGTATAGCAGTATCTCTCACCTGGGCGCGTGTCTCTGTCGCATGACGTGCGGCAACTCGCGCCGCTCCTCCTCGCCCAGCTGTAGCCCCGCCACCAGCTGCATGATCTCTCGCTCCTTCTTCAGTTCTTCGCGACCTGACTCCACCTGGAACCATCAAGGAGTAAGGTTAATACATCTGTGGATTGAACGTCGTTGGTACAAATTAGCAAATGTTCAATGTCTGAATTTATCCTATCTTATGGCAAAGGTTTCATTAGGTAAGGTAAGAAAATAAGTGACATCTGACAACCCTGGGATCTGTGATCTAAAAAATGTGTTTTAAGAAAAAAAAAATGAGTTTGAAAAAGTTTAACAAAACGTTATTGTTTTTGTTTTTCTGGTCTCTCTACTGTCAAAATATCATCAACCTCACAATACGGATTTATTGTGGAAACGAATTCACAATTATAAAATTATTTTCAAAACATTCATATCTTTTATTCTTCGCTTATTTTGGTGACAGAGGGTACTCGCTATTGACTTCCTTAATCTAAACACAAACATCGTCCAAGCATATAGGTAATTATTTACATTAAATCAATTATAACGATCATCATCATCTTTCTAGTCTTTTCCTAATCACTTTGGGGTCGACTTCCAGTGTAACTGGATGCAACTTAGTACCAGTGTTTTGCAAGGAGCGACTGCCTATCTGACCTCCTCAACACAGATACCCGGGCAACCCAATACCCCTTAGTAAAACTGGTTGTCAGATGTTCTGGCTCCCCTAACTATTCTTAACGACTGCCAAAGATGTTCGAATGACAGCCGGGAATGATAGTCTATCGTGCCTTCCGAAACACGGAAGAACTTATGGCAAGATGGTCACCCATCCACGGACTGACCTCGCCAAGCGTTGCTTAACTTTACGATCTGTACGGCTTTGACTTAGTCCAATTATTGAAGGCCACCAACAAACTATGTCACCAAGCACCCTGGACCCAATAACGTCAAAAAACGTTTCTCACAACGTAACAGTTACAACGTTACGTAACTCGAAACGCAACGAACCGGCCAGCATTTCCTTATGGCTGCTGAACGTGGGATATTTCGCCTCACGCACGAACTAAATCGAATAAAGCGATTTTGAATTAAGAACCATTTCGAAAATTGAACGTTTTACTTGATTTCGAACGTTTAGTTCGTAATGTTGGTAATGTTTTGTTTCGAAATAAAGGGATTTGGTTGAAGGACTGTTAATGCGTGCGTGAAAATGGTTTTGCTACCTATTTCATTTTAAAATCACAAACTATAATTATTTCAAATGAAAAATATATACTGTATCTTTATTTATATGCAGGAAAAGGCCTTAATTTGTGGCATTTCTCAAATATACGTAAATTGCATTGCAATTCAATTCAATAACTAGATAAATATCGGGGCACCTAGGTAGTATGTACAGTCGGTTACCATCTTGTTGAGCTATTTATTGGCTCGCGCTATTTCTTTTTCGTATTTTTACAGCAACAAATATTTAAAATACCTACTGCTAATCACAGAAGACTTTATAGTAATAACAAATTAACGATACAAGCAAAACTTTATTTCGCAACCTACAACTACATACAACCTCTTTTAATAGGCAATCCGTGTGTCCATACTTGTCGCGACCTTTGCCCTGTACACAGTACACCTGCTGACGTAAACATGCGTCTGCGCAGCTTCATCGGAATTTAATTAAAACATAATTGGAATGTTGTTAAGGCATTTTTCAATTTGTATTGGTGTTACGACAGATTTTTGTGGAATCGTAATTATGGCACTTATGTGGTGTTATTACTAACGCCATCCCAAAAAACGTATTTTTCAAAAAATAGAAAGCTCGTTTGTTACGTACATGTTCAACATAATATAACTGAAGTGCTTTAAAAAAGCTTAAATTCGTAGATAGAATACATTTTTGGCATCCTAAGGGCTGAATCTTCAATTGCAAGATAACTTTTGTCTGATGAATGCGTTTAACATTTTGACAAAAACCTGTATAGAATTTAACAGATAACTGAATGATCGGCCCTAATACCTATTACCATGTTACGCGTAATAAACCATGGGAATCAATTTATTACCATACAGTCCATTTGTATTGTGTAGACATACACATAGTTGACAAAGGCGTCTAGACTAAACACACAGACACACACATACAAGTTCCTACTACATTAGAACTGTATCATTATACAAGTCGCCACAATCACACCTGGATTGAAAACAAAAGAAAGTGTTCGATGATAGTTCACATACTTTGTTATACTTGTCATGGAGTATGTAGCTCTTGGAGCTCTAACTTCGTAACGAAATATAGCTTTAAAGTTACTGAATGCATAAATGTAGACTGGCAGGAGCTGGATGCGAGAAGCCGAAAATCGATCTCAGTGGCGTGCACTTGGAGAGGCCTATGTCCAGCAGTGGACTGCGATAGGCTGATGATGATGATGATGATGATGATGATGATGATGATGATGATGAAATGTAGACGGATATCAGGTCTTTGTAACATAGTCTCTGTATTTTTTTGTCAGAAAAGATCTGCTTATATTCAAATTATGTCGATAGTAACAGGCATTTTTGTAATGTCAAAGAAATAATAATAATTTAAAATGTTCCAATACACAACATTTTACAAATAAAAACTCAAAATGACGCATTTCACAAAAAAAAGCATTACACGACACAAAATATAGGTACTCCAAAAGATACGTGAGACTTTGCAAAAAATGTGTACTAGTAATCAAATTCTGTCAGCCTCGAATCCAACCAAATAAAATGCGTACTTTTGCAGTGTTCCAGTCAATCTCTGTCACTTCCATACTCAATGTTTCTTTCTTTTAATTAATAGGAATGCTGACAATAGAACGACACGTGTGATTAATAAGTATTTACAATGTCGGAATAAATCACATAGATAGATAGAAACGCCTGATTTATAACATTATACTAAAGAAGTGACGTGACGATAATACCGATGAAGCGACGAAACTTGTAACACGATAAACTGTTTTTTTTAAAGTTACGTTACTTTACTTTAACGTTAATAACAACACTAGGAAATACTTGGAAACCTATTATTTTATTTAAGTTTATCTGATAAAAATTCCTTCAGTTACTAAACACACATTATTCATTAAAAATACACCTGCAAAAGTTAATGCTTAAGTGTTAGGTTAAACGTTGATCTACCAGTCAGGTTCTTAGTCCCATTCTCACCACCAACATAAACATCTGTTTTCCTTAAAACAACTGTTTACTTTGAAATTGACAGTTATTTCAAGAAAATTTACGTTTATGCTGTCAGTGATTTTTTGCCTTACTTAATTATTTAAATAGATTAACAAGCCGGACAGGAAACAGATTAACAACAAGCACAGTTCTCATAAATTAAAACAAACAAGTTGAATGGCCTGTCCTACAAGTCTACAAACAAAGATATATCCGTCATTACAAAAGTGCAATTTCAAAATGAAGGTCCCTATTACGATCGCTAGCGACATTAAAGCGTGCACGCAATTTCAAAGTAATTTTCGTACGCAAAGGAAGTGCGTAGTTCCCACACTTCCCACGATGCAATTGTAAAATCGATATAATATCGAGTGACATTTCGCAATCGCAATGTATCGAGTGCTGACTCGATGTGGGCGCCATTGTGACTTATTTTGAAACATAATGTGATCAATTTGTTCGTAATGTGTATGTATTTTTTTTCGATGGTCAGGTTTTTTATGAAACTTTATGGATATTTTAATGCTGATAGAAATTGCAATTTTTTGACGGCAAAGTCAAATGTTTTTATTTCAAATAGGCCTTTGCAGACTCTTATGAAACGTCAAACTCATTGCACGGTTCCAAAAAGTTGGTCTCATGGGCAGGCAAGAAACTCTGTGGACACTCTTTTGAAGAAGTAATATGTTCAGTCCATATCGATAATGGGCTATTCCCATACATAGGCTATATATTAACCGGGTGCGAGAAGTGATTTCCCCTAAAATAGTTAGTGTTTTATACAGATATTTAGCCAATCAGTTCTAAAACCTACACCTCTGCCGATCCTATACACTCGTAACGAACACACATAACGCAACTGTCGTCTTACTTTCTACGTTGAGCTATGCAAACGCTGGCTATTTGCAGTGTGACGCGCATGCGCGGTGTGCTAATCGTGTGCTTGCATTCAAATGTACCACTCGATTGGTACTTTGTTGGTACTTGTGCAGGATGTTATGTGAACCTTGCTGGTACAAGACAGGGGTTAGTCTTAAAGGAGTGTCAAACAATCGGTATGAGTTAATTTCGTAATTTTTAATAGGTAAATTACATGGTTCCCAATGTCAGGAAAGATGCAGGCCTCAGCAGGCCAGACCCTCCAATTTTGCTGACATTTTATTGAAAGAATGAATATCCTGATAATGTCATTTTATCTGATAACTTGGAAGACGCGAGTGAAATAGTGGCGAACAACTAATGTTCCAGATTCAAGACTAGACAATATTGTAATTGTTTGAATTTTCGCAAGGAAACCATCAATTAAATGAATAATGAACTGAAGGTAACAATGAGGAGTCTCGGTCCGTTACACCCGCCATATACAACTAAACCGTGTAACCTAGAAAGTGTAACTTTGCATACACTGAGTTTGATGCGAAGACTGTATAGTTACCGGCACGGATATTGAGCTCTCGGCGGAAGAGTGGGGATCGCTTTGCGCACCCGTACGCATAAGGCAATAAGGCAGTAAATTGCTTCCGCGCAGGTGAAGGTCAGGGCTCAATATCCGTGCCGATAACTATACGTACGTAGGTTTTGGAGAATTGACGAACGGACAATACCTTGTTTCCTTATCATAATAGTTGGTCCCAGAATGAAGGCTTTTCTAAGTTTGTTTGTACTTTCTAAGTATATTTTAGATACCAATGACTGTGTTTCGGATGGCACGTTAAACTGCAGGTCCCGGCTGTCGTTGAATATCCTCATCATGGCAGTCGTTACGGTGTAGTCAGAGGCCAGGAAGTCTGACACCAGTCTAACCAAGGGGTATTGGGTTGCCCGGGTAACTGGGTTGAGGAGGTCAGACAGGCAGTCACTTCTTGTAAAGCACTGGTACACAGCTGAATTCGGTTAGAATGGAAGCAGAGGCCCACAAAGTTGGGAAAAAGGCTCGGAGGATAATGATGACCAGAATGAAGGCAAAAGCAAAAGGTCGTGTTCGAATCGTCAAATCAACGGTGACAGTGATTGTAATGGTTTTGGAGTTGTGGTGCTGTAGTATATTAAAATGCACAAAATTGTGGATAATTCTACTTTATCCATATGATAGTCATCTTAGTAGTAAACTATTGATTTTACGAAAATGTGTGTTCATAAGTTTTTTAATGCAAATTATACAAGCATTATAATATTTGTTTATTTAGTACTTTTCAAGAGACTTCGTAACTAACCCTATGCAAGACTCAGCACAGTTTGAACATAGATCTGCAAAGGTAATCTAAGGAAGTCCCTACCAGACTTTCGTTACAGGTAGAAAAGCTATAGACTAACAAAGGAATGCTAATATTTGCCTTTGTAATTAACTCGTAGAGGTGAGAGTGGACTTAGCTTGTTGTACGTAAAATATGAATATGTATGATTCATATTTAGAAACATTTAAACAAGGAACCATGTTACACAGGTAAACAAGAATACAAGTCGAGTTAAGTATCTTTCATGATCTTTAAGAACTTGACAAACAAATTGAATTATTTCTGAATTTATGAAGAAATTCTTTATAATGAATATTTTAAAGATTGAAAATTACAATAAGCAATTAGAAAACATCTAAAATGATTCATATTAAACTTCAATAATGGCAAGTTATTAAAATATTCAGACTACCTACATAACAAAACTACATGAAGGAATGGCAACAAAACCTGTGCTCAAAAGATTACTTCCAATTAGGGTCTGCCCACATTTATCGACACGGAATCTCGGTTTAAGCTGAGTGCGTATCACCACACTACTCGACTTATCGCCGGTCAGCCTTACAAACGGCTCGTTTCGCCGTCGAGCCGATGCGAATGGTATTAGTACCATCCTTATTAAGTAGATATAAAGGCTTTTTTGACTGGTCTTAGCCGATTCCGCGTCAATAAATGTGGGAAGACCCTAATTGGAAGTAATCTTTTGAGTACAGGTTTTGTTGCCATTCCTTCATGTAGTTTTGTTAAGTAGTCTGAACACTTTAAGTACTTGCCATTATAGGGGAGACTCTTTTTTTCTGATGGGAAATTATAAAATGACTCTTCCCGCTGTGGGTTAGCAGAGGTGAGGGAGTGTCAGACTCTTACTGACTAAAACCCATCATGATCCTTCGTAGACCTTTTATGTACCTGGACCGCGGTAACTCGCGCAAACAATCTCGCAGCCCCGGCAGATGTGGGGAGACCCTTACAGAAGCAAAAGTTGCGTGCATCGCTCCTGTGCCATAATGGGTGTTATTAGGCAGTCCAGCAGTCGCGGGAATGAAGGAGTCACGGACAATAGAAATATCAAAGTTGTAGCTCCAAGCCCGGAGTAAGGAAAGATGAGCGGAGATGCCATAATGTGGATAGGTCAGGCGTCTTCTTCTAGGATAAATACGTACGGTGGGCATGACTAAAACTATCAGTTACGAGTGAAATAAGGAGGCGTTCTTTGGGACATCTGTCAACCATTTTTTGAATAACAAAAATGGTCGGGTCCAAAGAAAGCGTATAAGGGCGGAGACAGTAACGGTTCTCGTCCCCCGCACACCCGCATTTTGGCGCGCTACTTTCTTAGGAGATTTTTCGTTCTGGCACCTCCGCTAGTCATTTGTTATCCTTAGCATGATTACTGCCGTACGAGTTGTTACTATGTCCGTTCAACATGTGAAACAAGTCTTTTAACGGCAGAGCCTATATTGTATCTTTTGTTTCGGCATACTAGAGATAGGAATTTGATATTACTCGTATGGAACTAATATGCCTGGATGTTATAGGAAACTCATTTTGTTATGGGAAAGTTCTTAATATTTATGTTTTTACTTCAAAATGTTTCGAGTGATGTTATTAACGAGTGGTTTTAGAATACCAACCGTTTATGTGAATGCAATACGCACTTCCTTGAGTACTTAAAAATATTTAATGTACACATACAGACGTAGTCTAAAACGTGAGGAAGGATATGGGCTATTTTTTCTCCGTAGTAGTTCGCTATAGTATTCTATACTAATATAATAAAGGCCTCGAAACTACTGAACCGATTCGAAAAATTATTTCACTGTTAGAAAGCGAAGAGTAACATAGGCTATATTTTGTAACATAGGTAGGTACATATATTTTTAAAATAAAAATATATACCGGTACGAACAGCATTTCCCACGGGACGCGAGTGAAACAGCAGGTAAACGGCTAGTACTAAAATAACTTAATCATAATCTAACTCTTCGGCAGCCATCTTGGATACATGACATGTTTTCGAACGAAAGCGTGACATTCGGCCGCACAATGTCGTGTCGCATTCATTGACGTAAGGCGTCAGGATAGGATTTTAGCCTTGGTGAAAATTTTCCGTTGTCACATTTGTTAGGATAAAGACAGAAAGCCTAAGTCGAAATAGGTAAAAAGTCGTGAAAGTTGTATATAATAAAACCCAGTGATTAATACTAGTGCTACTTTGAAACAAGACGGAACTGTGGCATTTAATGATGTCATGTTTCTAGAGGAGCTTTTGTAATTTTAAGTCGCTTCATCTTGAAGATTCGAATTAGCATCCAGTTATTACTGGATATATCCATAACTATCCAGTTTCCGTTGAATTTAAGTTTTGAACACATTTCATCAGAGCCATTAGGCCTATTTGAGCACGTATAAATACTGGAAGCAAAAGAAAGCCAATAAACAGCAAACCATAATTACAAATACACGTAAATCAATGCAACGACATAAATTAAAATTCACCGCTAGAACCTACAACAATTCGACAACGCCGGTTCTAGGTCACTTCGTCCATTCACGACGCGACGCTCGTTCAAGGTTGCAGCTTTCACGCGAACAGCTGAGCAGCCCTCATTACAAGTTTGTTCAATCAAGTGTAGCACAATGTATGAGCGGTTAAAAATGTATGTCTATGGTACCGAATCTTTTTTGTAGATGACAGCTGTCAATTTTGGAGGGAAGATCGCATTTTTGTAGTGACTGTCAAATACACCAAAAAATGGTCAGACTGTATGTCTTGATTTTTGCTAGATTGTAAAATAAGTAGATGATGGTAGGTTATTTAACCAATATAGGTTAAATAATGTTGTTGAAAAGAAATATCGCGATGAAGGCAATTAATGTCGTCAAAACAAGTATGATTTTTTTTACATAATGAATTATTTACATATGTATAAAATGGTGTATATGCATTTATGCAAAAATAAATCTATAAAGTGTCAAATAAATTAAACTTAAAATGCATTTTTAATTGGTTATAGAAAATCAATAAAATGTTCCAAAATACGTATTCAAATCGCAATCGCAAAAGTCTATACCAACAAAAAAGTTTGCATACAAGATACAACTAGATTCCGTAAAATCCGTACCCATAGCTCAAATGTTTCGAAATCAAACAACTTTCGGTGAAATTTAAAAAATGAAACAAGCGAAGCGTAACAATAAGTGTAGTTACTGAGTCAAATCAAATTTACACGTTTCGTTTATTTCATTCTAAAATGCGACATTGGCAGCCTCCGAAACTTGTGTGCCTCGAGAAAGTAAAATGTAAAGAAAAAACATTCTTGCTTGTCGAGTTTCTCCCGCCAAAACTGGGGTCACTGACCGATTGACATTCGATGGTCCCGCCCAAACATCGATACTTTTTTTCATACTTTACCACAACCACTGCTGGGCTGCGGCCTCCTCTCACACAGAGAAGGATTGAGCTTTAATCGCCACGCTTACCTACTTGGTCAATGCGGGTTGGTGATTTCAGACTTTATAGTCCAGGTTTCGAAATGTTTTCCGTTACCTTTAATCTGTCATTGGTGCCCAAGATATCAAAAAAAAAGAAGCCAGTAAGTCTGACACCAGTCTAACCAAAGGGGTATCGGGTTGCCCGGGTAACTAGGTTGAGGAGGTCAGATAGGCAGTCGCTTCTTTTAAAGCACTGGTACTCAGCTGAATCCGGTTAGACTGGAAGCCGACCCCAACATAGTTGGGAAAAGGCTCGGAGAATGATGGTGCCCAAGATATACTTCGAAAGTGCTTACAAACTTAGAAAAATTGCATTGGTTGCCTGACCTGGAATAGAACACAAACTCATACTTGGGAGATTGGTTTTATATTATTTTGTAATAAAAGGCGAGAATATCTGACCAAAGGCTTGCTATGTCGGTAAACCACCACGATTTTGCAAACGGCATGTATAGTAACAGAAAACAGTTGCGATTAGCATAGACTACCATAGTAACCTACTTCCCTCAATCGATTGTCACGACCAGCCCGAGATAAGTATGGAGGTTTTTATTCATTCATTCTTGGCCTCTTTGGTCAGCTGTGAACATTATGGCCCATGATGGACATTGACGACCAAGGAAGTAAAAAAATATGAAAATATAAAAAATATAAAAATTACACAAAATAACAAAAAAAAAACGACTTGAAAAATGTACGTTTTTACATAGAAGTTGATTTTGAGAATTGAGAACCTCTTTTTTTGAAGTTGGTTGTTTTTTTTAAATAAATCATCAACTTTCTTCTAAAAGCTTTACTTTAAAATATTGATATGTCTATTCTTCATATTATAAAGGACAAAGTTTGATGACACCTATAAATTAAGCTAAATAATGCAGTGTTATTTAAACAGGCAATCAATAAAAACTGTTCAAAATTAGAATAAAAACATCTAGAATAAATTGTAAGCTTATAAAATAAATTACATGCAAAAAACGCGTAATATCGATAAATTGACTAAATAAAGATCTTTGGCAGGTGTTTTATTTTTTAATTTATGCCGGGACTGGCCCAAGCACCACCTGTATACAGCCAGAAAGATATTTATTGTCTGTGCCTTTACTGACCGGTTATAAGATTTCAATGCGTTGTTTTACATAACTTATTAACGTTACTTCGAGAAGCCAGTTTCTTGGAGTCGTGGAAATTATTTTTAAGGTTTAAAATTACAGTTAAAATAACCAAAAAGATTAAGCCCTTATAAACAGAGCACATTTGAAACAGGCTTGAAAGTACTTGTAAAAGACATAAAAATACTTTTGTTATCTTGAATAGGACAGTATTTCTATCTGGCTGCAATGTTAATAAAACTGTATAAAATACATTATAAGTATTAAAAATTATAACAGGTACTTAAAGAAATTAAAGTATTTAAAATGCTTAAAATCTTCTGCAAATTCATATGATAGCTCTTTAGTAGTACCTAACTAAAGGTTAACTTAAAGATGCGAGTGAAACCGACGGAACCAACTAGTAACGAGTAAGTTAAACTAATGTATAGGAAAGCTACACGTCAATAAGAAAGGTGCTTATGACTTATTGTAAGAACTTACAATACTTGCCACATAGCCACAATACTGTTTGCAATATCACTTTAATAAATATTAAAAGGCATTTAAAATCTCATTAAATTTTGACGTCCATTAGTGGACGAAAAGCAATGTGTGACCACTAGGTCACAGGTTTCTAATAATTGAATAAGATCATGAGACTCTCTTCGTTATTGTAGCTTCAATACTTCCAAAAAGACTTCCCTTTCTGGGGTTGTAGTTCAAACTGAAGTCTTTATTTCCTTTGCTAAGGTTCACGGAGAAACAATTCTTCGGTGGCGAGCAATAGTAGGCACTAGTCGGCTGATTTATTGTCAAGCTACTAAAAATAAAGTTAAGGAAAATCCAGCAAAATACCTAAGTGTTGTAAAATTGAGTTAACTCATCGATTTTCTTTTTTCACCATTTCATAAATGTATATTATATACGACATTAAACTCAGCGACATCAAATAAATTTTATGTTTGTAGCATATGGATTTCTTGTGTGTCTTATGTATGGGAGAATGCCTGAAAAATATTTATAGGTATAAAAAATATGATTATTGATTACCATTCCCAAAAAAAAAATTATAACCTACACCACAATCTATGGAACACCCTTAACAAAAAATAAGCTACCTATAACCAGCAGTGATCGCCTAACGGTATATAAGAATTCGGAAACATAGTGATTCATCTGAACCGGTCGTGCCTACTTGTGTGAAACCGGAACGGTGCCGGAGGCCCGGGGGACCAGCTATAGGTAGGTAGTAGACAGGATTCTTTATAGAAGTAGTTTAGGTTCTATAATAGTTTAGCTACTTCATCTAGCATCTAAAAATATAAAAAAATGGGCTTCGATTATTTCGAATTAAATAAGCTAAATACCAGTGTTATTGGTGGCTCTTCAGAAATTGGTGTTAAAAAACTGCATAGTAATAAGAGGAGGGTTGGTCGTTCAGTAATTGGTGACCACTGTATTACAATAACAACTAAGCTAGCAAAGTTACAGAAAACGCATTATGATTATTATAAAGTGTAATTAAAAAAAAGAAGTTGGCACCTAGTATCTAAGTCATTTAGGTACTTTGGAACAAAACAGATATCCACCAATGACATTTTGTAGGCTGCCCATACACTTATTATTTCTTCAAAAACTTATTGTTATTTTAGCATCATTTTAGCATATTTGCTTACACGAAAGAAGGTCAACATTTTAAGAAAATTCTTCAACACCAATACTGTCAAAAGGCTTCATATTTAAGCAGCTGCGCACACGCCACGTAACGACAGTGTAATACACACATTTTCTAATAAATATATAAACATGAAAGCGAGTACGTCATGTTAAATTGGCGTGTCACCACACAATGGAGTCCCAAATTATGGCAAAACCTCTTTATTAAGTGATAAGTATATGCACAGTATATGGTATTATTTTGTGAAGATTCAATTTCATCCAGATTTATTTAGCTGTTGCCTGTGGTTTCAGGAGCGTTTCAAGAGAACTCTTGATGCACTCGAACTAGTCTGGGGCCCGATTCTCATAAGTCAATAATGTCAAAATCGAATAGAAATCGAATCGCAATATGATCGCAATAGCAGTTTTAACCATATCGGGCATTCTGCTACTAATATAAGACCAATCGTATTCCAACGACATTCGATTGGTTTGCGATTGGTCAGCTATATCGGTGATTTTGGTCTATACGGTAGTTTGCTCTACAATCATTTTGCAATAGTATTTTGCTTAAGTAAAATTAGGAGAATCGGGCCCCTGTATGTTATCTTGATCCTTTGATAAAAAACTTCATCATAATCCGTTCAGTAGTTTTTGCGTCTAGAGGCATCTACTACGACATTACACATGCTAAATTTCCTAATTATTATATGAGACCCAAGTTCACAGAAAAAATAAACATCAGCTTTCTTTAAACAATTGTTTACTTTGTATGTTTAATTTACAAAGTACGTTATGTTTGCATTAATCAACCTCTTTCTAATTCAACCTCCACTATTCCCAAATAAGCTTCCTTTGCCATCGCCAAAAATAAAAAACCTAACCTAATCCGACAGGTGGAGCTATCAGAACCTGCCACTTAACCATCCAGTTTTTCAATAACCGAAACATGTTGTATCTATGATAACCAGTGTTTCAAGGCAGGCGGCATTGTTAGTACAAACTTGTAGACTATTGATACTGGCATTTATAGCGGCCTTAACTGTCAAATTGGCTAGCCTGTGTGTGAAGGTTTGAAGTATGTACCGTAAAAATTGAATAATTTATGGTGTATTGAAATTTTACCTAATGTCAGTCATTGTAAAACTACATAGTGTTCACAAGAGTACGTGAGTATGGTTGTTACTCTTTCACGTAAAAACTACTGCAAGGATTTTGATGAAACTTGGCTGTAGTACAGCTAAATATAAAGAACTTTTAACGCTTGTGTGGGAAGTAGCCCAGGGCTCCAAAACTTCTATTACAATCGGTTTAACTACAGGCTACTAACACTGGGACTACTGGGACTGACACAGGACACTAACAATATTTATCATAGTGGGCAGACACAGATATAAGAAATTTATTTATTAAGGCAATTTTGCCGATTATAATTATTTTTATAAACGCACCTTAAAAATCAACTCCAATCGGCAAAATGATTGCTGAACCATTCGCCCTGATACCATAATGCTAACATTCCTCGAAAAGAGGCTTTAACCAAGCAAAAAGTTAACACCACGCAGATCGCATATCTTTCTTTCTTTCTTAGATAACGATGGTATCTTTCCCACGGACGAGTGATTGTGATCACATAACCGGAACCACAAATAAATTACAACATTAAAAGCATAAATCAAATTAATTTAATTTTATATAGAAAGTTTTGGTCATTCATCTTTATATAAAAAAGTAATTTCAGTTTGTACGATAACTTAGGTATAGAATGTCTGTTAACCTATCTTACCATGGGAGTATCGACTTGCCACGGTAACTGAGTTGATAAGGTCAGGTAGACAGTCTCTCCATGTATAACTTTGGTATTCAGCATAGTTAGAAAACGGCTAGCCAGATTATAATGGTGTACCTACCTACATCAAGATATTTTACATCTGCTATCGGACTGAAGAAACACATTTTCAAAACATTGTTACATAGGTCTAGTATGTCCTTCCTTTGCACTCCTAACACTGTTTTTATGAGCTATGTCAGTGGCAAATCGCAGAAATTTAAATAAAAAAAAATCATTGCAACAGGGAACGTGTTTATCAATTTCGATATACATACTGAAATTATTCGCTTTTTGACTACAAGCTGTAGTAAATCAATATGCCGATGCAAATACAATCAGGTTTAGAATATATTTAGGACTAGTAATACCAGTAGCAACTGTTAATTCATTTACCAAGTATACAATCAAGTTTTAAATTACATTTATATACTTTTATGCGCCAACTAACATTAATTTAAATGAAATTCACACGCTACGTTATGTACAATCTTATTTATTACAAAAAACCCGTAATTTTAATTACTTTTTATAGCTTTAATATTCAAAGTTGGAAAATAAATAGTTTTCTTTTAAAACCCGTGTGAATAGTTTAAGACTTAATGCATGATTATCTCAATGGTGTAGTAAAAGCTGACATCGGGCAATAGGTTGCTTTTTATTCTCAAATCTATGAAAATGATAATTTCCACTTAGAACTCATAATGCTGAAGTATTTGTTTACTTCCTTCAAAGCGCTTATCTCAGGAACTGTTAAACCAATTTGTAAAATTATTTCAGTTTTAGATAGCCCATTTATCGAGGAAGTCTATAGGATTTTAGACTTTTTATCCAGATGCGCGGTGTAATCCACGGGACGCTAATGAAGCTAGTTATTTATTAGTAAGATCTTAACTTGTCACAATAAATTCAAGAAAATTATATTTATGCTCTCTCAACTCAGCGTAAAACATCTTACTAATACAACATTAACCTGATCATAACATATCATTAATTAATTAAAAACACCTATTAAACAAGAATTACAGAATAAACGAGCTGACCCATTAACCTTAATTGTACAATCTTACTGACGTAATTAAATAATAATCAATTTTATATTAAAGCGTGAAATCGAACGCAGATGTCACAGTTTTTACTTGTTGAGACATCGGTTCGAAAATAGAGATTAATTTTGACTGCACAAATGCTTTTTGACTAGCAGTCGCGACATTTCTCAAGTTGGTGTTTATAGGTATTTTTTTATTTACTTTTAGCAAAGGTACCTACATAAATTCAAATACAGTTCTGGTAAAATAACTTAGCCTTTGCCGAGTTAGTCATAAATTGGAAGCCTCGCGCAAGGCCACTAACGTTTTGTTTATATACATTTTGACATTGGTGAAGTGGAGTCTAATCTTCTTTAAGAAAACATGAAGAAAACTATAGTAGGCGGTACAACCTGAGTTTCCACCAGTGGCTTTGCTAGCATCCCGTGTGATCTACTTGTAACAAACGGATAAAAATAGCTATTTTTTTTCCCAATCCCAAGATAATCGCGTAAACAATCAAACAGACCAATAAACTCTTCAGTTTTATAATATTAATGAAACATGTTATTACACATCACTCTCTAAGGCCGTTTACACATCAGAATATGAAAAACCAAGAAGATTCATGTCCATGACATCACCGTAGATGATCATTATATAAAAAAACAACAACCACAGATTATCAAGGATTCTTTATGCACGATGCGGAATTGAAATAACCCGTGTGTTGGACACGCCCTATGTTTGACCAGAATACGTAGGTAAGCGTAGAAACCAAGAAAATAAACAAATATCACTCTAAGAATAATGTTTTAAAAACACATCGATGCATTTATCATTCTGAATAAACATTACACGTAACTTGGGTCAACAAAAATGATCAGAATATTGTATCGCTAGTTTCTGCATGCAGTTTCACTCGCGTCCCGTGGAAACTATTTATCAGACCCAGATAAAAAGTACCTAACCTTTCTCAATAAATAGGCTACAACATTTTTAGCAATCGGACCAGAAATTCTTAAAATTAGCGCGTTTAACAAATATCGTACATTAAGACAGAATTTTTCAGTAAATAACTATTCATCATCTGCTTAGCCTTTTCCTTTAAATAACTAATAATGCCATAAAATTGTCTTTTCATGGCCCAGAAGCTTATAGTTTGAGTATAACTGGAGTCAACGAAGTGTTTCCCACCTACTCACAGCTGTGTTTTTGTTTATACATGACTCACGTGACAACACAAACCGCAAACACATTGTAACTATACAATGTGTTCTTACCCTGTTGTACTATACGTTTGCCTCCAGTCATAAGCCTACATATGCAAGGTTCTTGGTCACATTTATGACTAACTAGCTTCTGCCAGCGGTTTCACCCGCATCCCGTGGGAACCTTGGCACGAACCCAGATAAAAAGTAGCCTATAGCCTTCCTCGATAAATGGGCTATCTAACACTGAAAGAATTTTTCAAATCGGACTAGTAGTTCCTGATATTAGCGCGTTCAAGCAAACAAACAAACAAACTCTTTAGCTTTATAATATTAGTATAGATTTGTTCTTGGCTCGTTGTACTTTACGTTTGCCTCCAGTCACATACATGCAAGGTTCTAGACACATAGAAGAGTTGCAACACATTTTCAAATTGGCCACATTTCTTTGAATTTATTTTCCCTCAATTACAAGCAAATTCAAGGACGGAAAGATGTATGTATATTCTCTATTAAAAATACTTTATAAAGATAATCTTCCCAAGTGGTTACTTCACCGACTGCATTAAGTTGCAACACTGAACAATTACCTGCGAGTTTTTGGAAACTGCTGGCTACGTGAAATATTACAACTGCATGCTTGAGTTTTAATTGATAATTGCTTACTTTATAAAATTGCTTAATCAAGCTAGGGTTCTTTACGATCATTCTTTACACGAAAACGTTTTAAAATAAATAACTTATGCAAAAGATAAAACAAAAAAAACTTATAAAACGATAACGTTAAGTATCTTTGATAGAACACCACAGGTATGTCCCTGTTTTTTTTTTTTATATTTTATTCATGACTAGCTCTTTTTCCGCGGTTTCACCCGCGTCTTGCGGGAACTACTGCACGTAACAGGATAAAATGTAGCAGATGTTACTCAGGAAAACGTAGCTTTCCAACTGTGAAAGAATTTTCAATTCGGCTCTGTAGCTTAACAGCCTTTCTGTATGAACAAACAGAAAATGGTTTCTAATTATTATATTACTATAGAAGTATGAACAGATAATATGTATTAGAAAGAGAAAATGAGAAAGAGAGGGATAATATCCTCCAATTAACTCCCTTAAGAACTTGTTTTCAATTAACTTTGCAGCCAGTAACTCCAATTCTAGACCATTGCCATTGAGCATATTCTAGCCATTTTCAATAGTAGATTCCTATTTGTAAAAATGTTGCTATCTATAAAATCATCCTTAGAATTCTATCAAAGATCAATGTCATTTACCCAAACATATATATACCTTACTCCCTTGCAATAAGGGTCAATATTAATCACACATGAACTGCACTTACTACCTTTCAGAATTAATCTACCCCAAAGGCTTGCTTGAAATTAAAAATACATGCAGTAAAAACTCCAAATCTACGCCTACATTTGACGATAACCTTAACTCTCTTAACATAAGGTTCACATTCGCTTGACACGCATTCCTAAAGCTAAGCTACCTAAGCTTGCTTTGTGTATAGACTTTAGTGCTATAGTAATAAGGGTGATTATCCCTTGGTGACAAAGGTAGGCTGTATCTAGAACAGTTGGTCGCCGCATTCCTAGGCTAGTTGTGTGACATTAGCATTATCGAACTGTTTTGATACTAGCGTATTGAGAATCGTGTACTAGAGTTTGTAATGGAGGAAGGCTGAGAAATGAAATTGTGAATGACTTGGTTTCTGAATAAGTTGGTTGTGTTTTGCGTATTTTAAAGTAAGTATTTAGTATACCTGGGTGCCTACAAATCGGAGTAGATAAGACATCTGCCTAGGCAGTATTCGCATGTCGTAAAATCGAAAGAATATTGTAATTTACAATCAGAATTGCAAACCTTGACTTTATAAAAGCTTTTTGAAAAACTTTCGAAAAATATTTTCTTCATGTCCATACCATTTATTGCTTTCCATACTGTATAGCACCTACAGAGTGAAAATATAAACTTATCCCAATAACAATTTATAGAGTGCGTATACTATCTCCCAAAATGAAAACATTATAAAAGAATAAAAATATTTCTTGTAATAAATTCCAACAGATTCAAGGTTACCCACAAACGCTTTCAATGCAAATGTCTCATTTCTACGTTTCTACGACCTCTGAGTGAAACACGCTATTTTCTGGTAGATTAAACACGAAATTAATACATAACTTCGAAGCGATTAGCTCGCATTGATTATTGTGTATGATGGCTGCCTTCCGATAGTGGTGTAATGTTCCCGGATTTTATAAGTCAGTAATGATATTGTAATGTGGTTGCGAAGGTTTGGAATTAGAAAACGTTTGGTAAATACTGTTTGTTTTGAATTTAAAATGTATTCGTTTATTCCCCGTTTTGTACGTTTATAATCCTACTAATCCTACTAACATTATAAATGTGAAAGTTTGTGAGAATGTATGTATGTTTGTTATTCTTTCACGCAAAAACGGCTGAACCGATTCGGTTGGAATTTGGTATGTAAATAGGTGATACCCTGGAATAACACATAGGCTTCATTCATTCATAGGTTTATCAATCCAGCATGCCATTATGTGTATTATTATGTTGTATTCATTTGAATCTTATTGTAAAAATTAAAACCATTACGATAAAAAGGTATCTTTTGTCTTTTGGCTTAGATAGATTATTTTCTAGTTATGAAAAATAATTCATATCTACATGTAGATAGATATCGTTCCTCTCTTCTAAGTTAAGTACTTCAAGTTGCTTTTCCCATCAGGATCTACATATAATCTTAAGCTGTAACTTCGTCTAACCACCATCCATACTATAATCTTCGACTACTTAGAAAATTAGTACCACCAGTCGATTATTAACAAGTTCTGAGAACCAAACGTATTATAATATTCAAAAGAAAATGTTGATTGCTTGTACTTAGAAATAAGTTTACAACAATTAAACATAGTAAAACATTACTTCAAATAATTCGATGCTGACTTCTTAACTTGATTTTGACTTTGATGTGATTTTAAGACTTCTGTATTTATTTACCCATATGAGCAAAATAAAATTCTATTCTATTCTGACGACTGTAAGTTCTCTAGTAGCAAAAAATAGTTTTAAGACCAAAATTACAAGTATAACTTTCAAATACTTAAACGCAATGAACTAAAGTTATAATTAACTAAGAAAAACGTAACTAAGAGTTAAATTAAACCAGCTGTTAACACCCAGAGAGTCTATATATATCTGTAGCACGTATGTAGTGCATACCAGCGCATTGCGCAACTACGCATGCGCGAACCATTGCGCTTGAGACGCGAAAGATAAACACACCGCCATCTTGGATTTTCAACCTTATACTTTAGAATATAAGGTTGATTTTTGTATAAAGATGTGAAACTTATGAATAAGCAATATCTTGATGAATGTGGATAGTGTATACTTAAATGGAGTAATAGTTTTTTTCTTTTCCTTAATAAAAATTATAATTTTAATGTTGTGTTACGTTATTTACCAAAACGGTAGAAAATACTCTTACAAATATACTAATTTGTAAGAGTATTTTCTACCGTTTTGGTAGTGTTATGGCTATTTTTAAATGGAGTAATAGTTTTTTTCTTTTCCTTAATAAAAATTATAATTTTAATGTTGTGTTTCGTTATTTACCAAAACGGTAGAAAATACTCTTACAAATATACTAATTTGTAAGAGTATTTTCTACCGTTTTGGTAGTGTTATGGCTATTTTTAAGTCATAATATTGTGTTGAACTATGACAATGATAAGCTAATTTCAGACTAAAATGAAAAGTGAAAGTGCAAGAAAACATGATAATAGAATTTCACATTTTTTATCAAAATATAACTTTTAGAAATCTTGCAATAATGTAAAAATGGAATTATGTGACAAAATTCATACTTTTGACATCTAGCAAGACAATATTTTGAAAAACCCACTAACCGAGCGATCCGTTTTTTGTAATCGTTTATCAACCTTTTTGTAAAAAAAAAACCTAATAAATTAATTCTTCCGACATCCAACAAGACAATCTTTTGAATACTTACTAATTGCAAATACCTTAACATAATTAAATAACTGATTAACAAAACAGACACAAATAGTTTGTCAAGCGATGACGCAGCACATCAAAGCTGCGGTTTCGCAAGAGCGCGGGTTCGAGTCCCGTTAGCGAGACAGTGACGGAACGTGATCGAGGCGTTTCCTTATCTTCACGGCTGTTGTGACAGATGTTGGCTAACTGATCGTTTTATAACTATCAGTTAGGCTATACTACTAATATTGCAAAGAGGATTATTCATTTTCCTTGGTTTGTTTGGCTCTGAAACTACCTACTCAATCGTCTTAAAACATTATTTTACTGTTGGATAGCTACACTGTACCTATTACCTAAAGTTATCTGGAAGAGACCGTTCTAAACGATAAGATCACCCATTATGTCACCTACTTAAATAAAAAATGTAAGAATTTGTGTACCTAATAAAGTATCTATCCCTGGATTTATTTTATCCCATACCAAATAAATAAATAGAAGCAATAGAGGAGTATTTCATCATCAGCCTTTTTATCTTCCCATTGCTGGGCACAGGCCTCCTCCCACACGGAGAAGGATTGAGCGACAATGATTAAGTCTTTATTGGGCAAAAATCAACGTTAAATACACCTAAAGACCGTTCCTAACTAAATAAACGGTCTTTAGGTGTATTTAACGTTGATTTTTGCCCAATAAAGACTTAATCATTGTCGCTAACCGTTCCTAACTAAATAAACGGTCTTTAGGTGTATTTAACGTTGATTTTTGCCCAATAAAATCAACGTTAAATACACCTAAAGACCGTTCACCTAATTTTTGCCCAATAAAACTCCTAACCTAACCTGTTCCTAACTAAATAGGTTTATAGGTTATTAGGTGTATTTAACGTTGATTTTTGCCCAATAAAGACTTAATCATTGTCGCTCAATCCTTCTCCGTGTGAGAGGAGGCCTGTGCCCAGCCTACACGTAATTTCCATAGAACTCTTTGCAACACAACAAAAATTCCTTTATTTCTACTACCACATTATTTATTCTAGTCAGCTACAAGAAAAATAAATCGAAACTAAAATCACACAGCAAGGCTATTTAATGACACACATAAAAAAACTATATACGTACCATAAACTACACTTTATAAAACCAAAATGGCGGAACGAAATTCGTGTAAAACGCTCCGAGTTTCCTAAGAAATCGTCGTTAAACATTTATAACTGGTTGTTATGTAAATATCAAAAGTACTGAAGTATCTTGAACATCGTTTTTGAAGTTGTTATGTACTTTCGAAATTTTTTTAGCCGTCCATCTTCTGTGTTAATGGGTAGAACTAGTTTTCCCTTACACACTTTTACGTCTGTATGTTCACACGGAGGTAAAGTATAGTTTGAGAATTTTTTAATACTTTTGTACTTTATATTGTGTATGTGTGGCATGTTATTTTTATATTCCTGCTATTAAGTCATACAATAGTTATTTTATTACTGTTTTTACGAAATAATTTTACGTTTTGAGTATACTTAGAAATCATAATCTGCCTTGTCTTTTCCCAACTATGTTGGGATCTAACCATATACAGCTGAGTACTAGTGTTTTACAAGGAGCGACTGCCCTGTCTGACCTCCTCAACCCAGTTTCCCGGACAACCCAATACCCACGGTAAGACTGGATTGCTAAACACATATGTATCGTGATATATATATTTACAAATACATATACAATAGAAAATTCAAAAACATCCGCATTTTTGTCACAACTTTGTCACATTACTAAAATTAACAATAACATTTAAATAAAATCTTTTATTTTAAGATTATACAAGAGCTAGTCGACTTGATCTGAATATTAGAAGATTTAGTATAATATGTTTCTCTATATGGTAATATTATGTAATGCTTGTTCTTGATATCTAACACTGACTTTGGCCTTGGTATATTATACTTTGTTTATATTATAGTTATAGCTTATCAAGTTAAGTAGGTACCTATCTACGTATTTCAGTACATCATTAAGTATTTTTGGTTCAATAGTGAAAGTGGTCAGAATCCACATCTAAACCAAAACGGAAAGAAAGTGAAATTCATTTGTTTGTAGGTGTTAATATTTTGGAAATATAAAAGCAATTTAAGTCCTCTAATAAAATAATATGTCTTGTGACATTTATCTATCTATAGACACCAGTCACACACGAAAGAACTATTGAGTGGACTCGGATAAAAAAATTGCTTATATCCTTCCTTGATAAATGGGCTACCCAACACTGTAAGTCTTTTTTTATCTGACCAGTAATTTGCAAGTTTAACGCGTTCAAACAAACGAACAAACTTTGATACCTTACGAATTTTCTAAAAATTTTGTTTAAGACAGAATTAAAAGTGTTGAGAATTTGTCAAAACATAGCTTTTTAACATCATAAATTATTTAATGGCTTATTATATAAAGTATCTCTAAGTTGTTTAAAAAACTGTCTACAAGCCACGAGGTGTCATGAAGTCAACAGACTGATACACTAAATAATTCCCAGCCTATGAGCGAACTATTGTAGCCACGTTATAAGGAAAACGCGAAGTTAATCACAGCGCAGTCAGCTGTTAAACAATGCGGTTCAAACGCACCGCTATATTGATTAGCCTTAGGTTATAGGGGTGACAACTAGACAAAATAACCGACTAGCAAACAAAGGAGGAACCTCTTTTAGTTTGAAAGTCGGTATTTTATCTCAATTCCGATGTAGGTGTTTTAATGAGAGCAAAATAGTGTTTTTCGCGAATTTCAGCAGTTACGGAAGCCGGAAGGGCAATTTTCATTTATTTCTACTCAAACAGTTCAATCGTTTTAGAGATAAAACAAATGACCAATCACATCGTTTTATTTTATTTTTTCTCGTTTGAATATCAGCAATACTATGCACTTCCGTGTACTATAACACCATTGGGTAGAAAAAAGTTGTAAACAAAAATACGCAGCATTAACCTACAAGCAGGTAGCAAGTTTTTCAAAGAAAGAGATAAGTCAAAGAGGGTGAATTTCGTGACAGGTAAATGTTTATTATGTTAAAAGTAAACCAACAGATAACTGCCGCTTTTGACAACCAGTGCAGGTACATTCAGGTAAGATTTCTTTGCTGGTAAACCGTACTTTTGAAGTTTACGTAAAGAATGGCAGGTAGGAACACTTATTTGGCGATTTTATTGTGTGCAATGATGATTTTTGTTCATTTGTCTCGAGTAAAAACTGTTGATCATATACATAGGTAATATAAAATTCAATATAGCTTAACCGAGCCTTCTTTATCTACATAACATCCAAGTAATTGATTCAAGCCCAGCTTATGTTAAGAAACACCTATTGGACTACTACATAACTGACAAAATTGGAATCCCCCTAAGATACACGTGTACAAAACTATTAAGTAATAACATTGTGACGACCTCTGTGGCGCAAAGGTCACCAAGCCGGACTGCCGAACCTGAGGTCCCGGGTTCGATTCCCGGTTCGGTCGATATTTGTGTGATGAGCATGCTTATTGGCCGTGGTCTGGGTGTTACTATTATGTATTTATAAATATGTATATATGTAGCTATATGTAGTTTATCAGTTGTGTTAGCATCCATAACACAAGTTAATAAATAACTTACCATGGGGCTAACCGACCGTGTGTGGAAAGGTGTCGCGACATTATTTATTTATTTACATTATTTCTATATTTCAGCTGAAAACTTAATTATTCCATTAAAAATGCCGTGTCAACCCTAACAAGCGATTGACACGACATTCCGTTACTAATTGAGGGACAACCCGCGAAAGTTACGCACATTTGTTTTATAGAACAGACTATCGTATGTTAATAACATGCTATATGCCATTAATATGACTTCTAACAGTACACACACTGCAAACTTTAAGTCGGCCGATAGTTTGTATGGGCTCATAAATCAGTATGGAGATCAATGATAGTACACACATTATAAAGATCGGGTCGGCCGGTATCAGACCAACTGAAAACTGATTGGAATCAAGATTTTCTTTAAAGAAAACTAAATTATTATCGGATCAACATATACAAATCGGGACAAATAGCTGGTTGGGCCGATGGATGCAAAAAATTATTCCTTTAAGAAAATCGTGAATTCAATCAAAGTACCAAAGATACCGGCTAAATACCTGATCTTTGTAATGTGCGTACTACCATTCATCTTCATACTGATTTTTTGAGCCGAAACAATCTATCGGCCGACTAAAAGTTTGCAGTGTGTACTCTTAATGTGACTTCTAACAATTCTAACAGTATCACAAACCCCTGATTTACTAGATTAATTGGCTGTGACAAGGTCTTATTGTAGGCCATAGAGTTTTTCTACGAGGTTTTTTTATGGCCGGTAATAGATAACTAGTTTTTGTTTATGGTCGTCGGTTGGCGATCTCTTTTTGAAAATTGTCGCTAATTGTACGATATTTTTGAGTTTTAGTAGTTGCGAGGAAAGTTATGGACTTTCGAATTTTATAGGTAGTTATTTCATCATGTAACTAGCTTTTTCACGACTATGTGAATGAAATTGAGTATCAAATATTATAGGTAGTTTTGTAAGCAACTGCGTATCAGTGTTTTTCACAGAGCGACAGCCAATCTAACCTTCATGACGTGGTTACCGATATATTTTAGTAAGACTGATTGTCGCTTGTTGGGCTTCTAACTTCTCAGAACGACCGTTGAAAACATACAGGGATAATATAAATTAATCTAAACCAATACATACTTTAAAATATACTCGTAATTGTAAACACGGCTTAAAAATGTTATTTCTTATTTTGCAACATAAAATATATTATTTAATATGTATCTACAATTCTGCAATAAACAATATTAACATGCAACTTTTATTAAAACTCAATTAAAAGAAATACTTCACACCCAATTGGAATTGCGGAAACGTTAAAAACACTTTGGAAGGCATTGTTATTTACTTAACAGTCGGCGTTCGGTAATTACGGCGGGCCAGCCAAGCGAGACCGGGTGAAAAACAATAGCTAACGTTATATTGGTAATAACTCTCGATGCCGACAATTATGTGAGAACAATGACCTACTTAGTTTTGGAGTATTTGTTTTATGTTTTTGGTTATGAGCGAGAAATAGACCTTAATTTTTTTTCTTCTGGTTCAAGTTCTAGTTTTCGGTGATGAGGAAGAAATAGACCCTTTTTTTGTTCTGAGTCAAAATCACTGAAATATTTTGCGATATATTGTAGTTTCTTTTGAAAACGATACCCCGAAGAGGCCCCACCCACAGCAGTAGGTCCTTTGCTAAATGAGTAAATCTTAGGACCTGCGTCAGTCTGTCTGTCGAGCTGTAACGCAAAAATTACTGAACCGACTTAAATGATAAAATATTTAATGATTAAAAATATGAAAATGGAAGGTACACAGATAATACAGAGCCTAGCAATACACCGGAGGCTATTTTTAACAGATCTCGGAGGTTATCTCAGAACTTCTGTGAAACAACTAGCAGAATACGATTAGTTGAAAAAACGAATTACTGAATTTGTAAAGACCCATTCGATATTTTCGCTGAAGTAACGTTGCAAAATAAATGACCAAAGAAACAAACATACACCGTTCGTACTAAATCACGTACCTATCATATTTTTTAGAGCGCAAAGAAATATGATTTTTGCTTTATTTTCTTACAAGCAGCTGATCAAATAGCCGCAGTTTTTTCTTCACAATCTAGATCAGAATATTGCTTCAGGTCTTAGAGCATTGAACTAAATGGACACGGTATTGTTTGTCTTCGCCTTTGCCTTGCCTTCCCATCGGGCAAGGGTGCAAGACCAGTCATACTTGTATGTAAAAGTGTGCATCAAGTTTTTGCTCGTACATGAAGAAGTTATTGAAAATACATGAGTGACTTATCATCACTATTTAATACATATACTGTAAAAGAATTATGTCGTCATTATGTTAATTATTTGACAAGTAGCACAAGTACCTATCTTACATGGAAAAGCTCCTTTTAAGTATTGAAAATACTTGCTCGAGGCTTCATAGTCGTAGACGAACAATACAGAAATCCCGAGCTTCCCTAGACTAGGATGGACCGTTCAGCAGTGGACAGCAATTACCTCATATGACGAGTATACAGAACTACAAAATTGGCAGACTTTTTCGCACAGAGGTTTGCGCTCAGGCACCTCCAGTTTATTCAATGCTCTAAGCTTGAGACTCAAGTGAGTTGGGTCGGAACGAAGCCCGATTATCGCTCTGCACCGAGTAATATCATAATATCGTGGAGATATGCAACGTTATGCAACGCAGCGAAAGTGATAATTGATGGCTCTGATGCATTCTGCTGTGGCCAATGGACTTCACTTGTGTGTGAAAAAAAAAAAGACAGTCTGTAGTATAGGCTCATAAAAAAAAGATTCATTGCAATTGTCTACACATTGTCCTCTCAGTTATCTATAATATAAAAATGAATCGCAAAATGTGTTGGTTCTTCTTCTTTCGAGTCGATGACATGTCATATGAGACTACACTATGTCAGCCCAATATTCCGCCACAGCGAGAGCACGGCCGGATGCGCTCATTAAGTCCTCCCGCGAGCAGGTTTCAGGGCACAGTGGACATGCGATTAGGTGGGACATCGTCTGCACGGCAGCCCCGCACTCGCACCCAAGGTCCGCCCCGCCCGCGAAGCCCCACCTGGATCGATTATCTTTGCTCCGGCCTACCTGTGTTCGGAGTCTGTTTAGAGACTGCCAGACTCTTCTCGGGAGATCGTGTCCAGGAGGGAGACTTGCGCATAACTCAACAGCGCCTGGACCAATTTGGCTAATTCTTTTTTTTGTTGTGTTTGTTATTGTCAGGAGAAGGTTCTTATGAAAAAAAAAATAGGGTAAAGTAGAGAAGTCAGTTGACGGGAGCGAAGCCGCGGGCAAAAGCTAGTATTTAATAACATTACACGTGCTTGGAACTAGTACTGGTTAGGTATTTGGTAATTAATTTGGAATACAAGGATTTTAAGTTGACAGGAATTAGTTTATGTTTCACTCTCTCTCTCGTTTCCCTTATAGTCAAAATCTGACAAAACACTTAAGGATTGCTAGTAAGCATGGTATTATCACACTTTTTTGTTGTTGGTAATTAACGTTAATAATTTAAGTTAATAATTAAATTTAAGTTAATAAGTTAACGTTTCGTCATCAGTCATATATACAGATACGACATATAGACAGTTTAACTGTCGGTAATTCATATTTAACCAAATCTTTATAATTTTACGTCGTGAGGCAATTAAATGTAATTTAAAAATATACATTACGAGATGAGAAAAAATGCGGCTAAATAAATATTTAATATTATGTAACAATGTATGTATTTGGGATATAAATAATACTTCAGCTGGCTGAACTACAAATAGCGAATGTTTTCAAAACATCTGTGTTTGTGAATAACACATATTATGTGTGTTATGTTTGGCAAGACTGTATCAATAATAGTTCAGTAATACATACTTTGATAGAAACTAGTGAACAGACTGAAAGACTGGCATTACAATATTTATGTATCTCGTGTAATTAGTAATTTCAAAATAATTAAGGCAACGGTAACATTTCAGTATGTAATTTACAACATTTTTGCATTTTTTTTTTTCGTAAAGTTCTCAAAGTTTAATATTCTCTTATTAAATAACGTGGAATTGAGTTATTCCCAGTTAATACTTCTGATATTATTCATAATAGTGGAACTTTTATTTATGTTTATCAACAAGAGGGGTAGATTTTTTTCCAAGTCAGTTAACCCTTTCAGCAATGGTCAATTGAACACCTACCATGAACACTATTAAACATTAAAAAACTACAATTCCCCTATACATATTGCAATTATATATCTCACCGTACTAAGACACCCCTCGTCACTCTTCAATCAAGTATCTTTAAAAAAAACTCAACCTACGAACATTGACCGCCCATCCACCGTGGGACCCCTAACACCACGCTACAAATACACTTCATATCACCCTTATTACAAAGAAATAAGGTTCATTTTTGTTTGAGGCGTGGTGGGCATAAGATGGTAATGTTGACAATAGCAGTCTCACGGGTAAAGTAAAGTAGTGCAGTGTAACTGTGTTGTATGAAGTTGATTTAGTTATTTAGTTTATATTCACGGTTGTTGCTTTGAGGTGAATTTTGAGGTGTTTTGTTAAAGTAATGAGGGCTCTGTTGCTTCGTTTTTTTCTACTTCATTCTGCAAGTGTTTGCTGGGTTGAGGTCAGATAAACAGGTTCTCTAAGTAAACACTGGTACTAAGCTGCATACGGTTAGACTGGAAGCCGACCCCAGCATAGTTGGGAAAAGACTGACTAGCAAACAAAATTGTAGTAAAGTTTGAAATAGTGTGGGCAACTCAGAATTGTATAAAATAATTTACACGCATATTTTCGATATAAAAGACATCAACGCGCGCCCACGATATGTGCTGTCGTATTACAAATTGATCATTTCATTTTATTTTTAGTATGTTACAGGAATTTATGACTTTTATTAAAAGAACTCATTCAAATGACAGCATCTTTTAATACTAATCTTATTTACTCTCAATAATACTTGACAAGGCGTTAACTATTTTCTATAAAAGGTGTTTCCTTCCTTGATTGGTACTATATAGACCCACGTATATTAATTAAGTTAGCAAAATTACTAAAAAACTGAATGACTATAATATAACGTTAAACACAATAATCATGAAGTCATCGTCCCTGACTCCTGCAGTAATCATTAACATAGCATTCTTCGCAATCATTACTGAGATGACGTGATTTATTGAGGAAAACTAACGTGAATCTGACAACAAGATAAATAATGATTTATGTTTGTTTGTTCAGGTAGAAACAAGGCTGAAAACGTGAAACTTAGGCAAATAGTGACTATGTTCGTGTCTGTGAGTCTAAGAACCCTTTAGAAAAATGCATTTTAACCGACTTCTCAAAACGAAGTTTTTTTTTTTTTGTTTGTTCGCGCAAATTTTCTATATCGGGTGTGTCGTTCATAATAACATTAAATGAAATGCGTTAATATACTGGTTAATATATGTCGATTAACAGAAATAAAAAAGAAATATACGTAAAAATAAAAAAATGAATTTTTCAAACAAAGTAAATAGAATAAAAATGTGCGAAAATTAGAACACCATATAAAAGTCACAACACACAAACAACTGAAATTCTCCCTTGAAAACTGACAGCTGTCAACTGATCAAAACATTCGATACCCCTAACTTTATCTCTGCTTTACACATCATGTTGTAAATTATAAAAACGAAAAATGACTCCTGTGGTTAAACCACTGAATGGATTAGGTTATTTTTTTTACAATTCGCCATAGAATATCATAAAGTATATGCGATAGGATTTAATGTGATTATGAACGACACACTCTGTATATCCATCGGTTACTAGATTTAAATAAATATTTTGTCATTACTATGTTATACTTTCCAAATGGTTCTATTGTCATCAGGTTCAAAGTACCAGTAATTATTGGTATGGCATTAAAGTTACACCTTAATGCCTGTAGCACACCTCCGCTGCGAAACCCAAAGGGCGAAACCGCCATAGTTTCGCTGTGAGTTGTGAGTTGTTGGGCGGCGAAACAATAGCGAAATTCCCTGCTCTAACGTACAAAACTGACTATGACATTGTCTCTTTCTTGTCTCAAACAGTTTTGTACGTTAGAGCAGGGAATTTTGCTATTGTTTCGCCGCCCAACAACTCACAACTCACAGCGAAACTATGGCGGTTTCGCCCTTTGGGTGTCGCAGCGGAGGTGTGCTACAGGCATTAAGGGAAGAAAGTTGTTACACATTTAGCTTCGGTTGAAACTTGGATACACTTGAACTCGTTAATCAATGTTTATAAGTATATAATAAGAGAGAAATACGACAATAAGAGGGAAATGATATAGTAAAAATCAGTATGCTATCGACATATTATGCAGGTAACGTTTTTTTTCACGTCTCAGCTAACGAGATGAGCTCATAATATCTACATTCTTAGTTCGTATTATTTAGAATATTGCAAAAAAGGATCTGTTTATTATTTCATAGCTACGTAGTTTCCATTAGTTTGTTTTTGTCTGAAATAACTTTTAACTGCGTCATTTGTACTCTAGAGGACGCAGATTGTAGGTCAATTTATTATTAGGTATTTTGAATAAAGATTTGATAGGCAGGCTTAGTCATAGTCAGAGGCCAAAAATTCTGATAACCAAGACTGGTTATCAGATTTTTATTTGAATTAAGGAGTACCGGATTGCCAGGGTAACTGGGTTGAGGAGGTCAGGTAGGCAGTTGATCCTTGTAAAACACTGGTACTCAGCTGCAACCGGTTAGACTAGAAGCCGACCCCAACATAGTTGGGAAAAGGTTAGGCAGATGATGATGACAGAAGTCAGTACTTCTTTGATTAAGAGAGAATTATCAAGGGATTTGACTTATACTAGAAATGCATTCCGTGTCACACTGATCGGATTCCGTTGGAACTACTCCGCACCTGGATAAGGAGCCTACAGTTTAACTCTATACATGGGATATCTAACACTGAAAGAACTTTTCAAATCCGATCAGTAGTTCCTAAGAATAGCACGTTTCAACAAACAAACATACTTCAGCTTTACAATCGGTACAGTGGATCTACTCTACGACTTCTCAGAAGGCAAGCAAAGCCGCGGGAACTACTATCGAATGTAGTTCAATAAACTACAGTTGCGCTAACGACAGCGACTGGTTTGACGGCTGCGACTAATCGCTGTTACAGCAGACTTGCGACACGCGACATATCTTCATACCTTGACTAGTATATACAGCAGATGTGGTACATATCTATTTTGGAGAATCATAATAAAAATAATTCAAAATTTCCTGGCTCGAACGTACGACCCAAAAAGGAGATTTTTGAATCGACCACGTAAAAAAATATATTTAGTGTTTGTTCGAATATTTTCATTGATAGGTACCTAGCAATAATAGTGATGAAAAACGCTTCTCCGACCCAATAACATTAGGTACAAACAAACGTTAATAATATGTATCTGGCGAACATCAAAATACCTTGACTTCAAAACTTATTGTACCTCTATACTATACACTCTTGCTTACTTAACTATAACTTGCTATACATCTCTAAAGATCACTAAGTATGCTATTACAGAACCAAACTTTAATGTATGCTATAACATTGCATTGTATTGACAGCTCGGTGACGCGACGCGACCTTAACACAAGTACTTACCTTCTCAAACGTACATCTTGAGCAATTTACTACTCGCACGTATAGTGACGGACAGAAATGACATACTTTTATTATGACCTCCGAAACGTTAGACACTAAATATCATGACCTATCCCAATGCTCCTTTTTTTCTAAATTGTATATGTATTGTTTTTGTCATGAAAACGAAAGTTCATTAATACGCTTTCAGCGTAAGATGCTTCGGTTTGGAAGAAATTCGGTATGGAGCCAGCAAAGTTTTGGTAACCAGCTCTGTAAATCTGATATTTCCCAACAATTTTCAGAAACTAAAATCTTAATGTTAGTTTTCGCTAGTTTACTTTAGGTTAGACTGGAAGCCGACCCCATCATAGTTGGGAAAAAGGCTTGGAGGATGATGTTTTTTAGCTAGTTTAATATTTTTTCAATAAACATTTTATTTTTCTTTCTTTCTTTTCTTTCTTACAACATAACGTCTGAATACCAGTCTCGTATTTACAAACTCATAAAACTTTATATTTAGAACTGGATGCAGTTTTTTGATTGCAATATTTACATTTCAGTGCATACCATAGCTACAATTTTGGTTAGAAATCCTGAAATTTAATGCATTTTCAGATATTTTATGAGATCCATCATACATCTGACTAATCCTTTCCTAACTATTTTGGGGTCGACTTCCAGTCTAACTGGATGCAGGTGAGTACCAATGTTTTACATAGAACAACTGCCTGTGTGACTTTTCGACAAAGTTGCCCGGCTTTTTACCCCTTGGTAAGGCTGTTTTAGCGACTGTCAAAAATGTTCAAATGGTAATCGGGACCCACAAATCTAACGTGCCTTCCTCAACACGGAGGAACTCGTCTTGAAATGATGATCAGCCATCCACCTCGCCTCGCCAAGCACTGCTTAACCTAAAGATCAACCCATTTACTATTTATTTACTTTGCCGTTTTACGAGATCTATCTGTTGCAATGTTTCTTAGCTTACAAACTAACAAAGATAAACAAATAGCAAGTTGTTATGAATGGTCTCGCTGAAAATCTCAACAATGAATGTTTCAATCTCTGGAGAAGCTAAAATCCTTACATTTTTTTACTGAGTTTGAGATATTATTTTTATTTTTAACCACGCTAGTTATTGGCTTCGAGAATAATCTGTTAAATACATTTAAATTGCAGGCACGAAGGTCATTTGTAAGACACCTCGCGAACACTCGTGATCATTGTAAAAACTATCTTTATTGCAACATGTAGGTAGCCTAGACTTTGTAGGTAAGTATATCGTATAGAAACGTATTCTACTCAGATTACATTGCCAGGAAAATGTTGATTTCGAAATCATGGTACGCTTGAGCAGGCTTACTTACAATTCTTTAAAACATCCCACATTCAAAGACCCTAAAGTACCGTCTTCATCAAAAACAATTTTGCAAGCAATCGCTCTTGACACGATAATTACGTACACACACAGCCTCACACACACATACACACATCGATGACGTAACGCGGCGGGACCGCGCCGACCCTTTGTTAGCGAATCCACTTCATTATAGAGAAAGCTGCTGCGACCACTCATTTTATTATCTTGACCCTCCGCGTATGGGCCCCGATTGCCCCATGAATATTTATAGTGGAAGGGTTAAACAGCCAACGATGGCAAAGAAGCGGAAATCTTACGCGTAACGTAGGTTTGAATCCCTGCTAGTGCGAGTACCGGTTGTCTCGGAATGCGGACTTTAGTGCCTTCCTAGACGCGGCCGGTCTTCGACACCTTTTAAAGGTAGCCTATAGTTTTCCGTTGTTTAGCAATAAAACGCTAAAAAAAGGAGATGCAGGAAAACTATGTGTAGCAGTAAATAGCAGCACGTACCTCAGGTGGAGCTGCAAACTTCAGGTTGGCGAGAGAGCCGTGCGACCTGCTGCGGTGCTCCTGTCGGATGCTATAGGAGAAGGCGCGCTCGTTCAGATGGCCCTTCTTCCTGTAGATGCCGCCCGCGTCCTCCACCGCCTCCAGCCCCGTCATGCTCTGCGCCGCCTTCATCGCGGCCGGCGGCGGCTTCGAGCGCCGCGGGTCCACCGTGGCGTACTGCAGGCGCCCGCGCCCGGGGCCCGGGGGGCCCGGCGGCCCCGGCGGGAAGGGCCCGGCGGCCAGCGCGGCCGGCACGCGGCCCCGGTGACCCAGTGTCGCTGGCCGAGCGTGCGGCAGCGTAGCAGCGGGGTGCGCCACTAGCACCATGGGATGTGCGGCGGCCCAGGCGGGCGGCGCTCGTCCAAGCGACCGGCCGTTCATCATGGGCGCTGGCCCCGCGTATAACTCATCAGCTGATGCCGAAGACTTCTTTTTCGTCTTCTTAGCGGTGGCGGTCTTCTTCTTAGGCTCCTCGGGCGGCGGCGGCGGCGGCGGCACGGAGGCAGGTCGTGTGATCTGTCGGGGGCGCGGCGCTCGCGCGGGGTGCGGGATATCGTCGCTGGCATCGTCTCGCTCGGCGTCTCCGACCCACACCTTGTGGTTCTCATCGCCGTCGTATGCCTCCAGCTCCTCGTCAGGATCAGGCGGCAGGTGCGAGGGCGCCCGCTCGGCCTCGAGACGCTTGGCGTAGGAGCTGTCGGCGTACGCGTGGAAGCAGCAGCGCACGAGCGCGTTGGCCGCGGCCTCGCGGCGGCAGATGAAGGCGTGGCACTCCAGCACCTTGATGCCCTGCGTGCGGCGCAGCACGGCCGCGAACAGCGGCGGGCGGCGCGGCGCCGGCGCGCGGGCGAAGGGCGAGTCCAGCGGCAGGAAGCGCGGCGCCGCCTCCACCGTGACGCGTCGGACTGCGGCGCAGTAGTGCAGGCTGGAGATGGGGAAGAAGCGCGCCACGCGCGAGCCGCTCTCGTCGATGTTCTCCAGCAGGATGCCGTTGGACCACACGGACAGCCACGAGTCGATGCCGCCGCTCGTGGCGCCCTTGTCCGGGTACAGCTCGCGCAGCGGTTCCTGGATGCCTTGCAGTCCGTCTTTGCTCTGCTGCGGCACGGCCGAGCCGAGGTAGAGCACGCGGCACCGACATATCGGCGTCGACTCCATTTCGTCACTGCACTATCACAACATCACACTGAATCACTTGAAAACACAAATATTGTCGCGTTAGGTTCGCGGGCGGACCGGTACGTGCTCGCCGCGACTCGCCGCGGCTCTCACTCAGTGAGCGGAATTCAAGATGGCGGGCGCTGCGGGCGGGGGCGGGTGGGGGGGCAGGCTGTACCTGCGCACACGCAGGTGTGGGTGCGGGGGCGAGGGGGGGGGGGCGGAGGGTGCGGAGTGCGGACGGCGCGGTGCCGATGAACCGGCATTGTGTCAGGCGCGTCGTCGCGAATTTGGGCGCGTTTCTCTCCACGTCAGCGACGACGTGACGGAATGTCCTGCGCCAGTGAAACCTGAAGGTCGCGCGATGCACATGTCCCGGCGGTGCTGCATCCACTGCACCTACGTCCGTGTTGCACTCTCTATGCAGTTTCCATTTCACGTCAATTGGGTCATTGTTTGACTGAACGTTGGACCTTCGCTGGCTAACGGGCGGTTCGTGTGAACTTGTAATAAAGACAGGCCGATCATTGTAACTCGTTATTGCGAACAATGCTTTATCTCTTATTAGTCGCACAATTAGGATCACTCGGAGTTGTTAAAATTCCTCGCTGCTCGTAAAATATATCTTGTTCTTTAATCGAAACACATAAAAACCCTAATTGTGTTGGGTGACTCATTAAGATTCTTCAACTTCATTAACTCAGTTTAAAAAAAATACAGGTTTTTTTTAAAGTCAATAGAAACTCAGTTAATTCATACCTCAAAGATTTTCAGCAGATAAGATTTTTTTTAAATAAAACTCTTAGTCCAAGTTCACCGGCAAGATAAATATCAATTTTCTTTTAAAAAAAAACTGTTTCCTATGAATTTTCACTTTCAATAATCAAAGTTAAAACAGGTTTTTTTTTAAGAAAAACTGACGTTTATGTTGTCGGTGTACGTGGGCCTTAGTTGAGTACCTAAACAGAAATAAAATAGATAATAAGAAATAAATGAAACAAAAATTTCTTTCAACACATTATATTGTTTAATAGTCTATGTACAATATTAACTTCATGTCTTACCACAAAATCTATAACTATACAAATTATAGATTACATTGTTATCAGGCATACTATCCACTTCACACATTATTTATTTTTACTTACGTACAATCCTGTACATATTTGACCTCGCAAGCGCAAACACTAAAAAATTTGAGGATTCAACTACTGTTGGAATTTCTGAATAGAAAGAACACTTGTTAAATGTTTTGATAAAATTCATAATAAGTTGCAAAGTATAATTAGTTACCACATAATACAAGATATAGACCCAGTAATGTGATTTAAAAAAGCACTTTTTAAAGAACATTTTACCTATAATAAGGTGGAAAGAGAAGTATAAAAAATTTGAATCATGTTTGTGAATTTTAAACTTTGCTAAAATGTTTTCTTTGATAAAAAGTAAGGTTTTCGAAAAAAAAAAACAAAAATCCTCAAATTTTGACTTTTGACCTCGAATAACTTTTGATGCACACATGTGATCGATAGGTACTTTATTTTATTTATAATGGTAAACCCAAGCTCTCCACCAAAATTTGGCTTTCCGGGAATTTTTGTTATTTCAAATGTCTATTTTGACCGGACTGTGAGCGAAATATAGCGCACATTATTATGTATTCTTCATCATGTACTATGTACTTATTACCTAAATATACCATAAAGAAATTTGACTTTGAAAAAGTTGCCAAAACAAACTGACTGACCAATGGTATCCAATCTCTGAACTAATTTTAGACGACTTGTTGAATGCATCTGGGCTACAAAATATATAACAATTTCTTTACATTATAAAATGTATACTTAGCATTACATAATGCGTGATACAGTATTAAAAAATCGTGGCCAATATCACTCCTAGCTCTACAAATATCTTCCTACCACTGTAGGAAAGGTATTTCACACACACTATGCTGATTACCCAACCTACATATCTGATGCTTACTACTACGACCGTAGGAAAGTCCGTAGGAGAAGTACGCCTACGGGTACGGGGCAGTATTCGATGGATTTATGCGAAGGTTCCTCCATTAAGTGTCACGTTATCTTTCGCACAAAATATCGAATAAACTACCAATTTATACATATGTGTTTAGCGTATATATCACACACACTATCCTTAGAACACTCGATCTAAATATCCGATATCTCCTACGACTGTAGGAAAGTCCTCTAGGCGTAGGAGAACTACGCCTACGGGTCGGCCGGATGCTAGTATTTAGCGGATTTATATGAAGGCTCTTCGGTTGGCTGCGGCGCTTTACGTTTTTGAATTATGTTTTGGATCTGTAACAATAATTTTGTGAAAAATAAAATGGAATAAAATAAGTAAGATTTAACCTGAAACACATTTTGATAAAGAAAGTATTCAACATCAATTCAAAAATACAAACTAGCTTATGCTAGTGGCTTAGCGTACCATGGGAGCTACTTCACGCACCCGTATTGCCATTCTCTAACACAGATATTTTTCAAATCGGACCAAAAATTCCTTCACCTTAATTAAAATAATTGCTAATTGTGTTGTGTTCAGGTGATAAGGTCGACGTTTCTTTGGCTCGTTTTTAAATGAAATAACGTGTAACTTGCTCAATTATCTATTGGACACTAACGATGGACGACAAATGAGGGCCTACGACAGAAGTGTATAAATGCATAGCTATATGCGACAGTTTTAAACCAAACAGTTGTAATAATTGTTGTGTTGAATTCGGGGCGCTAAAAATCACCTAAGGCTTTGTTTCCATAGACAACCAACATATATTTTAGGACATGTTACCCATTTTAAATAAATATTATATACCTGTTGCCACTCCCTATCGAGTTCAGCCTTCTCGCTCTTGTCCTTAGTCTTCCTGGTCTTGCGTCCGTCCTGCGTCTTGACTCCGTACTGGAAGGCGGCCTTGGGCAGCGCCTCCTTGCTGCTCATGTAGGCTGAGTACTCTTCCTGGGTGTCGAAGTCCCAGCGACCTGTGTTGTAAGGGAGAATTAGTGTTGACGTGGGTACAAAGATTTTTAGTGGAGAGGGGCAATTTAATACGATTTTTTTGCATAGAGCAATAGAAAAAAAGAAAACAAAATTCATGGCATCAGTCGAATTTAGAAAATATATTATCTGTGATTAGGACGTTTTGTCGTGATTAATAACAAGTTATGCTTAAAATAATAATGTAAACTGTAGGTAACTTCGATAAGATTCTTTATAACAATTTCGAATGGGGCACAATGAGAAATAGACTTATGACAAAAATATGAGTATTTCTTTTAAATGGTTTTATGACAAAAAAGATTTCTGTAAAAAATGGGGTCTGTTATTACTTTTTACCAATAAGGCCATTCAGAACATTTTTCACAATTAAGTTCCAGTCACTATTTAACAGCAAAACAAACCTATAGGCCCCTTCTTATTCCCGGCATCCATCTTGGTATAATCGACGGAGTCATCCGAGTCGTCGATGGCGTCGTCCATCTCGCGCAGGCCGGGGTAGCACTCGGCGTAGCCCTCGGGCTCGGCGGCCAGGCGGGACAGCAGGGCGGCTGAACGGACTGACTTCTCTTCTCGGATGCGGCCCACTGGTTCTGTTGCTGGTAGGTATTCTGGAACGAAGTTAGTAAGTAGCTGTAGTTTATTGAATAAAATTTTTTGTCTAATCTATTTTATATCTCTATAATCTATATTACAAAGAGGAAAGAATCAAAAAGGCTCCGGAAGTACTTAACCGATTGTAGTTTTATTATTTTTTCACTGCTAGGAAGCTACATTATTGCCGAGTACTTATTAACATTATTTTAGGCCTATTTCATTCGGGTACGGGCAGTAGTTCTCACGGGATGCGAGTAGGTAGTAGTAGGTATATAATAGTTTACGATATATTCCTTGCCCTTCTCTAATAAGCTATATAGCTCTATTCAGACTATGATTTTACAGTGTGTCGCAACAAACATGTCATCAAAACAAGAAATACTTTTACACCCAAAGTTTTACTATTATAGTTCGGCCATTCAGAGAATGCGTTCCTGACACGTCGCGATTGAACTGACGACGTAACTACATTCATTGATTATTGATATAATAATGTTGTTTTAATGCTCCTCAATTGTTAAAACGGTAAACAACCAGCAAAAATATTTTTATCGTAACTGCAACGCCATTGCAAAGTTACGTCGTCAGTTCAATCGCGACGTGTCAGGAACGCATTCTCTGAATGGCCGAACTTTAATGTAAATTTTTACTACGAAGATCTCAATAAATAGCTACCGAAGTTATACTAAATTGCTATAAGTGAAATTTTACATCAATATAAGCACAACCTTATTTACAAGATTACAAACAAAATATTATACAAGAGGCACTTATATTAAACCTTAAAACCTACTACAAAAGGTACATACCATCATCTTTATCAGCATCAGCAGGCTTGTCGAAGTACCCGCCCGCCCTGGGCCTGTCGTCGCGCCGCTCGTGCCGCTCGCCCGCGGTGTACTCGCCGATTTCGCCGTAGATCGAGTCGTCGGCTCGACCCTTCTCTGATGCCTTATCCTGGGAAGAAGATTGTTGGTAAGATTTTATTAAAATGTCTATGTATAACCTAGGAAAGGATAGGTCATGGTAGATAGATAGATCATGTAATACCCAAAATGTAATGGATAAATAACTAGACAAATTGTAGAGGAGTCTAAGGTGATCTTCACACTGCCCCGCATCACGCTGCATCTTGCGTGTCGACGCACCTACGCGCGTTCCTGCGGGAGTGCAGATCTGCATCATCGTGCGGGTTTTTCACGCACTCACGCGCGTAGGTGCGTTTTGTAAATTCACGCACAGCGAGTTCCATTTTCAAATATACACGTCACGCCCATTCAAAATCACGCGCGGCATTGCGGGATTCAGTGTGCCATACCTTGCGTCTCGCCCCGCACCTACGCGCGGGGGTGCGTGTTTCTCCGCATGTATGTGCGTGATCCGCATGAACGCGCGTGGATGCATTTTCAGTGTGTTGGACTATGCGTGTTTTCCATACAAACGGAGATATTTCCATACAACGGAAAAAAACGCATCCACGCACTACGCTGCATCATGCGGGGCAGTGTGATAATCGCCTAAGTCAAATGTTGTAATTTCAAGTAGAACTTTGCAGACTATTATGAAACATCACAATAGTTGCACAGTTCCAGAGAGCCGGCAAGAAACTCCATATAAGTAGTATATAAAAGCAAAAACTGCTTATTCAAAATTTACAAAATTAGGGCCCCAAAATATCCACCCTTGACCACTATGCAATTATTGCATATTTGCAATAATGACATAAAATAATCGACTGCTGTATTTGACATTGGTTGGAGTGCACAACTGAAAATCATGAAACTTGGAGGTGCAGACTTATCAAAACTTGTACCTTGGTCTTCTTGAGCTTCCTATGTCTGCCATGTCGCAGGTAAGAGAAGATCTGAGCCAGTTTGTCCAGCACCAGGTCCCCGGCAGCACTGGCGGCCGGGGCTGCAGCATCAGGGACTGAAGGTGACATACCTTGGTCTTCTTAAGCTTCCTATGTCTGCCATGTCGCAGGTAAGAGAAGATCTGAGCCAGTTTGTCCAGCACCAGGTCACCGGCAGCACTGGCGGCCGGGGCTGCGGCATCAGGCACATCGCGTCTACTCCTAGTGGAAGAAACTAATCATAGATGGTATACCTTGGTCTTCTTGAGCTTCCTATGTCTGCCATGTCGCAGGTAAGAGAAGATCTGAGCCAGTTTGTCCAGCACCAGGTCGCCGGCAGCACTGGCGGCCGGGGCTGCGGCATCAGGCACGTCGTGTTTGCTCCTAGTGAGAGTTGTGGGTATGTCGCTGTCGGCGCCTGCTTCCTCGTCTAGTTCCACTACATACGCCATGCGACCGGGACCGAACATCTCGTTACGGATTATTTTTTTGTTCCTGTAAATAAAGGAAATAAGTTTAATTGCGTAAGAGACACATGTACACAACTGGTTGTTTTTCTGCAGTTTCACCCACATTCTGGGGGAACTTCTGCCTGTACGTGGATAAAACATCAATTTTAAAACAGAACTTTTCAAACCAATTATTAGAGCTTTTAGTGTACAAATAACAAAATAATGTTTTCTCTTTAATATTTATTATTAATAATATAACAAAACAGTATGAAATTTGAGAACGTACCTATGCATTGGAAATAAACATAACCGAAATAAATGTCAAAAGATATAAAATAAATTAATTTTGTTTCTACAATAGTGTCATGACGAGTCAATGAATGACATTATACTCACTTCTGTTCTTGTATCATGTTGTAGATATTTTTCGCCATTGTCGTTTCAAACTGCATTTCTTCTTCCTATAAGAAAGCATTTAATTTATTTAAATTTTTTTCAATATCTTGTCAGAAGACTAAGTTTGTGTTATATTACAAGGGCGTCAAATAATTTAATATTTGTATGTGAATACTTTTTCTATACAAGAGGATAGCAAATCTTTCATAAAAATGGAAATAATTCCAGCTGTTTTGAAGTTATCAATGTTTATACATAATAATAATAAGTTTTCCCTATAAAATATTGCACATACCACAGGCACTTCTTTCTTCTCTTTAACGGGTTCCACGGGAGCCGTGACCAGACGTTCCATTTCAGCTTCCTGCTCCTGTTCCCTTGTCTGTATCTCAGACCTCACCTGCAGAAACCAACACAATTTTGAAATATTCACCTTTTTGCTATTATTGAAAACTATTGAATGGATTTTGTTGTAACTTGGCAGTAATACATTGTCTTCATCAGCATCTGCCTAGCCTTTTCCCAACTATGTTGGGGTCGGCTTCCAGTCTAACCGGATGCAGCTGAGTACCAGTGTTTTACAAGGAGTGACTGCCTATCTGACATCCTCAGCCCAGGTATCTGGGCAACCCAATACCCTTTGGCAGTAATATAGCTTTATATTACAATAACATAAAAGTGTATTTTACTATCAACATTTGAGTTGTCTTGTGTGGGACACTGGTGAAATTACAGGGGAAAGTAAATATTAATAACTAGCTTCTGCCAGCGGTTTCACCCGCATCCCGTGGGAACTACTTCCCGTACCAGGATAAAAAGTAGCCTATAGCCTTCCTCGATAAATGGGATATCTAACACTGAAAGAAATTTTCAAATCGGACCAGTAGTTCCTGAGATTAGCGTGTTCAAACAAACAAACTCTTCAGCTTTATAATATTAGTATAGATTAATAACAGTAATTATACCTTTTGCAGCAAAGCATAATCAAGACCTTTCACCAAATGGGTATGTTCCATGTCACCTCCAAGATACTTGGACTCCTGTAAAAGGAAAAAAATATATGAATATAAATACATGTACTGTCTATTTTTACTTAAATAATATAAAAAACATGTCAAATATCAGTATTCATGCCACACAATATGATTTCTGTTAACTTGAACTATCATACTTATTTCATAAATATGAATATACAAACCTGAATAAGTTGTCTTCTTCTCTCTTTGGCGTCCATTCCCGACTTCAAATCTGGTGCTACAGCTCTGTAAAGATATACATACTGGTACATTATCTGGCTCAGCATTAACCAACTATGTTGGTGCCTTCCAGTTGAACCGCAGTAAAAAATGTTTTAAGGTAGACTGCTAAAAGTCACAACTTTACAGGTTGTTTGTTACTTCAAAATACTTATGAAGGAGAATGTAAAGATAAAAATGTATTTTGCTGGTTCTTCTGCACTGGTCCAATTTTTTTGGCATCAGGAAACTACAGTCATATATCATAAGACACCTATTTTCTATACTAATATTATAAAGCTATATTATCTGCGAGTAACAGGCTATATTTTATCGCGGTGCGGGCAGTAGCTCTCACGGGACGCGGGTGAAACCGCGGGAAAACGGCTAGTAACAAATAAAAATGTTCCACTATACCGACTACTTCAAAAACTAACCTGTAAGCACTGCTAGTGTTGCTGGTAGGGTCCATAGGCCCCAACTCATTGACGCCGTCCCTCCGCTCCCGAGCGCGGTCCCTGTACTTCTCTGCTAATTCAGCTAGCTTGTTGTCTTCCTGCTTCTTCAGTGCAGCGTAGTAAGACTTCTTCTTTCGTCGAAGCTCACCTTTGTTTTCGGCGGGAGGTTGCATAGACCTGGAATTTTGGACATTTAGTCATCTTTAGTAGGTCTGTAAGTCATCTTATTGTAGTAGAAACAGTTCTTTTCTTGATCTCCAGGAATAATCAGCCATAATATAAATGAAAATTGATGCCGAAAATACTTGCAAAATATTACTTACCCAGCATTGGCCATGGCTTCTCGCACCGAGCCCGTGGGGTGGGAGCCCCCGGAGCCCCCGGGCGTAGCCCTAGGGGTCATCAGCAGCTTCCTAAAGTCTTCATTTGTAAGCCTTTGAGAAGCTGGGGTCTGCTCCACGTTGTTGTCATCCATTTTTACGCTTTTTGTTTCAAACTCCTCTGTTAAATTTTGCGGCTATGCCGCTACTATAACTTCACTATAGGAAGGCGCAAATCAAGTCTATAATATTTAATTATAAAAATAATTAACGCATTGCAAAACGACTCTTGGAAACAACATTGATATTTACTTTGACAGATTGATTTTTTCAGTTTTTTTTGTAGCATTCGCATTCGAAACCATGTCTTTTGAGCTTCAGACATTCAAATTCAAAAGACAATTCAAAAGACTTGCTGCTATGCTTTCTTTTATCAAATCTGTTTTTTCAGGGGTATGAATTAAATTATTGCACAAATCGTGGATAAAATAGTGCGGTATTGGAAATAAAAACAACAATGAATACATAAAACGCTTTATTTAAACTTAGGAACCTAGCAAACATTGTTTATTCGTAACTGTATTTATGAAGTTACCCAAATAAGCTGTGGAAAGTCGTGCCCTTGTATCCAACATTTCCTACAGGATTGTCTTGGAAAGTTATGTACATTCTGCAACAAAGCAACAATTTTTAAATAGTAGGTACCTCCCCTCCATCTAATACTGAAAAAAAAAATTGTTACCAAACCCTTTGTTTCAGCTGAGGAAAATGCCTGACGCATACACACACCGCCCGGGGAGACGGTGAGGTTATGTGGGGCTTGCACCCACTAAAAACCTCAGCGTTTGTGCCGTCTTCTGCCTTTTTGAGAGGGGCCACGAGGACCAAAGACGACTTTCGTGACCTCTCGGCAGTGGCTGGTCGCCTCCATCTACTGGCGATCCATCTCAGCAGCAGCTCGTGCAATGCAGGTAGCAGGAGTTCCCCGGTCTGCTACCCACTGGCTGCTGCTAGGGCGGCATCTGGGCGGCGTAACGCGTCCGACGCCTGCCTACCCTCCGGCGACGAATTGGGTCCGCATGAGCGTCTGCCTCACGGACCCGCTCCGCCGCCTCCTTCTGCGATATTACTTGTTCGCAGAAGGTATCTATGGCTTTCCAGCCGGCCTCGCTGCCGATCATCACCCTCACCAAATTCGGCAGCGAGAAGTCCTGTCCGGTATTTGCCGCCAACGCATTGCGCTGCTCGTCCCAGGCGGGACACAGCTCAATGGTGTGCTGCGCTGTATCTGGGCTACTACCGCACTGGTGGCACACGGGGGTAGGTTCCCGTCTAGCCACCTTATGCAGGTAGTAGCCGAAGCAACCATGGTTGGTCAAAATTTGGGTGATACGGAAGGACAGCACTCCGTGCCTTCTTCCCACCCACTCTTCGAGATTGGCCCTATTGCCGCCGCAGTCCAATGACCAGCAGTAGGCGTCGCCAGTCTATCCTTCCACTGGGACAGGACATCCTCCTGCGCCTGCTCGCGCCATCTTCTCACAAGCTCGGGCGGAGGACGGTCGCCGCTCGAGCGAGCATTAGCTCTCCGGGAATAAATCTCCGCGAGCACTTGTGCCTCTAGATCCCACGGGGGGGTTCCAGCCAGGGCGCATGCGGCCTCAGCAGAAACGGTCTTATATCCACGGATGACCCTGTTCGCCATGATCCTCTGTGGCTTACGCAGTAAAGCCCTATTTGAGGGACTCCTCAAAGAATCTGCCCACACCGGTGCTCCATAGAGCGCCATCGATCTAACCACCCCCGTGTATAGCCGCCGACATATCGCGCTTGGTCCGCCCGAGTTCGGCAACAATCGACCAAGGGAGGACGCAGCATTGATTAGCTTTGGCTGAAGCTGCAAGAAGTGCTCGCGGAAGTTCCACAATCGATCTATTACCAGGCCCAAGTATTTCATCTTGGTTTGAACTCTTACCCTTGTAGTCCCAAGGGCAAGGTGAGCCCCGACAGGTGGACGACGCCGGGGTCCATGAAATACTAGGGCCTCCGTCTTCTCCAGAGCAACGCGCAGTCCGAGCGCTTCAATACGGCTGATGACCAGGGACACGCACTGGATTGCCGATTGAGCTGCTTCGTCAAAAGTCTCACCCCGAGCGGTAACGAGGGTGTCATCTGCATAGCAAATTGCACCCTGCCCGGCGGTAAAGCCGCCACGCAGGGCCCAATCGTATCCGATGTTCCACAGGAGTGGTCCCAGGACTGACCCCTGCGGAACACCGCACGTAACAGAGCACCGTACCATGCGCCCGTCGCGTCTCTGGTAGCAGACGCTCCGTCCTCTCAGGTAGTCTGCCACTAGCTGCCTCAGGTACGTAGGCACTTACCAAACCCTACCGCAGTCCTAGAACATGGACTGTAGAAGGCATATAGATGGGTTTCGTAGGCATATTTTCTGAAATGATACCTTCTCTAAAACTTTAGAAAAGCAGTTGCCTGGCCTAAACATGAAGTAACTAAGGCACATTCAGGGGCCCGATTCTCCTAATTTTACTTAAGCGACATACAATTCACGTTCGACTCGATTCGACTGATATCCGATCCCAACTCGATTACGATTGAAGCGTATGTGGCTCTGTGTCCGCTATTTTTTCTTTGAAATAAATGTTTTTATCCTTTTCTGTCATTCAATAATAAATCATTTTGTCTGCAAATGATTTACGATTGCAAAATGATTGTACAGCAAACTACCGTATAGACCAAAATTACCAAAATAGCAGACCAATCGCACACCAATCAAATACGATTGGTCTTTTATTATATAGTAGCAGAATGCCCGATATGGTTAAAACTGCTATTGCGATCATATTGCGATTCGATTTCTATTCGATTTTGACATTATTAACTTAGGAGAATCGGGCCCAGGGCTCTAGTCGGAAGATAGACATAGATGGCTACTGCGGGCTGCGGCAGGCATCATTCAGAGATGTCATCTCCCAGAATACGGTCCTTATCATCCTCTGCCCTTCATGCATGTTAGATGAATCGATATGGTAAAAGCAGGTGTTGATGTATCTGTCACCGAATTGAGAGTTTGTGACCCCATGTGCTAATTAAGTTAGTAGTCGAAAGGTTTCATGAAAGTATGTAAACCCCAATATTTACTCAGCAAACACATCAAGGGAATTTCAACAAAAACTACGCGACGTTAAAATGCATAAATATTTATTTTTCCGAATCTCAAAAATACAGGTTACTCTTACGCTTCTAAAAATAATAAAAGAAAACATCATAAATTCATAACATAAACTTTGCTCTTAACAAAAAATAGGAAAGGACGTAAAAAAATAAAAAAAGTATACCAATGACTGGGAAATATGACTATTAGGTATGGGTATAACATTTTGACTGAAGGTAATAGTCCACAGGCCCGCATCGCACGTATCGGACGTATCGCATTATAGCATAGCCACCTATATGAGCGGCCCGTACGATAAGTAGACGCAGTTGTATGAATTTTAATGGGCAAGTTACTAAAATCGATCGTGCGATGCGTCCGATAAATGCGACGCGTGCCTGTGGACGCTTACTTTAGCTAGCAAAATACATTGCTTTTTTCATCGTTATATAAAAAAAAATATCCATTTAATAAATGATGATGGAAATGAACCAGATTTGATCATGCGATGAAAAATTAAACCCATTTAAAAGGCACTATAAATATTGTTCTGGTTAAAACCTCTTGTAGGGCATAATGGCAGTAACTTATAATGTGAATAAATCAGGATAATACATTCTTAAAACTAAAATATAAAGAACACACCAGACTTGCGAATTTAACCAACTTCAAAAAAGGAGGTTCTCAGTTTGCCCTGCATGTATGTTTGTGCGCGATCACCTCACGTTTGGCTGAACCGATTCTAATGCGATTTTCAGCGTGGTATTTTAAAATTTTAGGAATATTTTTTTTACATTTCTTTGACAAAAGTCATTGAACATACTCTGAGTGTCAGTGAAATAACATTAGTCTGGTCTGACCTTTACAGAAGAAAAAATAATACATTTGTATGTAGGTTTATCCGAAAATAGCGTGGAACGTGGTGCCCTTGAAGCCGACGTTTCCCGTGGGCTCATCTTGGAATGTTATGTACATCCTGAAAGAATTATTATTATTAATTCCCATGCATATGATTCTGTATGAATGTGTTTTTTACATTAGTAATATCCCCATGAAATGCTTATAAATAAGCTATGGTCCTTAGTTGTGAACTTCCCTTTTCATGCCGAAAATGGTTTTGTCCATCGAGGTGAACGTTTACTTTTCCCAAAAATGGGTCATCAAAAACAATTTTGGGTTCAGACACCCAATCAAACAGTATTCATCATTCCTTATCCCAATTAATTTACTTGTAGTTGACGCAGCATGTCTTCTTCCATACCATCCTATCTGACGTCAATTCAAAGTAATTTTTTTATTTCAAATAAGCCTTTACGAACTCTTTCAAAACGTCAAGCTAGTTTTGTTTACACATTTCACAAGTAACACTCTTGGCAGCCATATCGCCTTTCATTTCTCACGATTCAAACAAACATTACATTTAGGTAATATTACGAAGAGGTTTTAATACTTTATGATAATGTGATCATAGACCACCTTTTTATTAATAATCTTATCAAAGGGTATTGGGTTGAGGAGGTCAGACAGGCAGTCGCTCCTTGTAAAACATGGGTAGGTACTCAGCTGCATCTGGTTAGACTGGAAGCCGACCCCAACATAGTTGGGCAGTTGATGATGATGAACCACCTCTAATGAGCGTAGTAACTAAAGGACCATGTAGCTATATTGTTAATTTGCAATAGGTCTTAAGATCATATGAGTCAACCATGAATTAATTAATGATTGCTTATTAACCACTACTGCTACTAATTCCTGACAGCCGCGTCCTTCACGCGAGTCCCGGGGGAACTACGGCCCGTACCGGGATAAAATATAGCCTGTGTTACTCTGGAAGAGTGTAGCTTTCCAACAGTAGGTAAAGATTTACACCGAGTACAAACAAACAAAAAAATCTTTATAATATGTACTAAAGAAATAGATTAAGCAAATTGTTGTTACAATTATGCACAAAATGAAATAAATTATGTACCAACAACATATGGTTATTATTATTTTCCAGTTTATGGACAAAATAAACTTTTTTGGTCGATAGAGTCCTCCTATTGTGGTCAAAATCTATGACTATCTACAGTCAGTCCCACTAAAAATCATCTAACAACTGATACTAGATTGAAAATAGCCCGACATATGAGATGACAATGTACACGCACCTACGTCCGGCGCGTTCAATGCAGTCAGACCTTGCTATGCAGATTGCCTAGATATCCATCCTCCGAGCCTTTTTCCCAATCATGTTGGGGTCGGCTTCCAGTCTAACCGGATTCAGCTGAGTACCAGTGCTTTACAAGAAGCGACCGCCTATCTGACCTCCTCAACCCAGTTACCCGGGCAACCCGATACCCCTTGGTAAGACTGGTGTCAGACTTACTGGCTTCTGACTACCCGGATGCAACATAACAACTGCCAAGGATGTTCAATGACAGTCGGGACCTACAGTTTAACGTGCCATCCGAAACACAGCCAATGGTGTCTAAGATATACTTAGAAAGTACATACAAACTTAGAAAAGTTGCATTGGTACTTGCCTGACTGGTAGATTGCCTAGATATATAGTGCAGAATAGAGGATGTTTGTTGCATGGTCCGACACGGCATAATATGAAGACATACTAGTACCTACATTATATACCGAAATAATAGAATAAAAAAGAATAACAAAATCATAAGTCGAGAAAAAAGTACCTAGCCATTAGGAGGGTATTTTTCCATTATTATCATTTTGGCTAATATTTTTTTTAAGAACAATTAATTTTTAATAACTATTTGCATTTTTAGATAGCTTATTTGAAATTAATACCATAATTTGACTCTATTATTGATTTTTATAAGTAAATCAAGTTGCAAATAATCTCTCTAAATACCGTAACTAATAGCTTGTTCTAATTAAAATTACTTAATGACAAAAGAAAATACAATTAACAGACTTAATAGGCGTTTAGGTGCAAACCTATTCAATTAAACAAGCATGCTATCTAGCCCGCTTATCGCGCCAGAAGTGTAATTATTACACTCGAGTGCACGATAACAGGGTACTCTTGACGTTATACCTACACATAGTCCAAGAGCCAGCGCCCGCCAGAACTACGTTATTTTATAAAGGCTGAAAGTGTGTGCATCTACCAGGGCCCCGATTCTCCTAAGTTAATAATGTCAAAATCGAATAGAAATCGAATCGCAATATGATCGTAATAGCAGTTTTAACCATATCGGGCATTCTGCTACTAATAAAAGACCAATCGTATTCGATTGACATTTGATTGGTGTGCGATTGGTCTGCTATTTTGATGATTTTGGTCTATACGGTAGTTTGCTGTACAATCATTTTGCAATCGTAAATCATTTGCAGACAAAATGATTCATTATTGAATGACAGAAAAGGATAAAAACGTTTATTTCAAAGAAAAAATAGCGGAATGCCACATACGCTTCAATAGTAATCGAGTCGGGATTGGATCTCAGTCGAATCGAGTCGAACGTCAATCGAAGGTCGCTTAAGTAAAATTAGGAGAATCGGGCCCCTGGCATTGGGTATGAACGATAGACTACTACGAAGTTTGACTGACGGTGGCTAGAATAATATAAAAAAAAATACTTTACCAAATTTTTTGTCAGTCGTATCCTATAATATACGGACCACTTTTTGTATGTATGAGATAAATAATTGCTGTTATAGAAGTGGTCTGTACCCATTGTAAGGTAGATGCACACACAAAGTTTCAGCCTTTATAAAATAACGCAAGTCTGGCGGTCGCTGGCTCTTAATCTAACAGTCTAAAACAATACGACTGTTAGATAACAATATGTGTTTATAAACTTACGACTAGCGAGACCTACTGCAGAGTCTGCAGAGATCAAAGATTATTTATTGACTGCTGGGTTCCCGCGGTTCTATTTGAATAGCTACTTAAAAAAATATAAACAACCAGTAAATATTTACAAATAAATAAGGAAAAATATAACTAAGTTTCAACGAACTTCATAAGCATCGCTATCAGCGGGAATAGTGCCCAAAAGACTTTATATAAATGTTATTAAATCATTATTACCCACGACGGAACGGAGCAGGTATATGCGTTTAGGGTGAGACAGAGATGTGCGTTTGTGTGTTAGTGCAAAGTAATGTTCCCACCTATCTTCTAAACTTGTGGGTTTAGAAAAAAAATCAGTAGTTTATTCGTCCATAAACGTTATTTCTTTTAAAAAACGTTGAACGTGAAAATACGTTATTTTGTTGGTGGACCTTAATATGTATTTGTGTAAAAAGTCCTATTCTGATTGTGTACCTTTAGTTAAGTACCCTACTCATAAGTCATATGGAGTACCTATAAATAGATTCGACCTCGTTTTTAGTACCCACTCTATAAATTATCGGACTCGCACTGCGTAACACAGTGTTCTTATCATCCTCCGAACCTTTTTCCCAACTATGTTGGGGTCGGCTTACAGTCTAACCAGAAGTAGCTGAGTACCAGCGCTTTATAAGGAACGACTGCCCTATCTGACCCCCTCAACCCAGTAACCCGGACAACCCAATACCCCATGGTTAGACTGGTGTCAGACTTACTGGCTTCTGACTACCCGTAACGACTGCCAAGGATGTTCAATGACAGCCAGGACCTACAGTCTAATGTGCCATCCGAAACACAGCCATGGGTGTCTAATGGACACACTCAGAGACATTTAATGGTTACTTAAGCCGTTCCTTAGTGCAGAATGTCTATGAGAATCTGTCACTAAGTAGTGACTTAAGTAATCAAATCATATACATATTATAAAGTACATACAAACTTAGAAAAGCTGCATTGGTACTTGCCTGACCTGGAATCGAACCCGCGCCCTCATACTTGAGAGGTTGGTTTTTTGCCCATTAGGCCACCACGACTTCATAACACACGAGTTCTGGAGGTAGTTATTATAACAGACAGACAGAGTTAATTTCGCATTTATTTAGTAAGGATTTACTTAACAACGCGATGCCTCGGTATTTGAAATAATTTGAATACAAACACGACCCCATTTCCCATGGATAAATAAGTCGTTATTTCCACGTTATTTAAACTTTCAATGGCGTGTGATGATCTCTCTCTTAACCATTTACTATAGACTTTAAGATATTTGTTTATAAAAATACTACGTTTGAAATTGTGAAGCTATGTATCAAACTAGCTGCTTCTCACGGATTTACCTACTCGTCCATGGAATTTGACTTGTTTAAGTAGGTATCTCATAATACATAAGCCTTCCAAGAGTATATTAGATGAGGAAACAAGCCTATACAAGAATTAAATAGGTTTTAATATTATTAAGCTGAATACATAGTTTGTTTGAACGCGCCAAATTTTAGAACTACTGAATCGATTTAAAAAATCTGTCAGTGTGCGGAAGCTGGTTCAAAACAATATTACCTACTTTATTTCTAACTTCTTCGATTACAATAACTTTTTTATAAGATTCGCACTAGAAATCTCGTCAGTTTATAATAAGCGTATATTTTACGGAGTAAGCAAAGATGAGCGGATATGCCATAATGCGCCTCCTTCTACGTCGAATTTGTACGCTGGGCATGAACAAAACGATCATTTACCTTACCAGTGAATCAACGAAGCATTCGAGTTCTTTGAGACATCTGTCAACGATTTTTGGTATTACAAAAAATTGTCGGGTCTAAAGAAGGCGTGTAAAGGTAGAATTCCGTGGATAGCGGCTACGACAGCCGCGCGCGGCTTACGACGGTCGTCGGCCGCGCGCGACAATAGTCAACCTATGAAAATGTATGGCACCGTTGCCGAGGTCCGCGACAGTCGCGCGCGGCCGACGAATTTCGTAAGCCGCGCGCGGCCGTATGCATCTCAACATGGTCTAGCGCTTAGTAACATCTATATAATTTTAGTAAAACCAGAATTGAATTGTTTTTTATTTAGTCGGCAAAACTTCCTTTTGTTTTCATTACAATACAAATGCTTTTGAATCAGTATTGGGTAGTATCCTTCATCATTTCTACTTTTTAAAAATAGGGTCGATTGGTAATCTATTTTCATAATACAGCCACAGCAATACGTCATCCTCTTCTTCTTCAAGGATATCAATTAGCACTTCGACTAAAGGGAACGGACGAACAAAATCTACTAATTTCAACACAATGCCGCGCGCGGCTTACGAAATTCGTCGGCCGCGCGCGACTGTCGCGAGCCTCGGCAGCGGCGCCATACATTTTCATAGGTTGACTATTGTCGCGCGCGGCCGACGACTGTCGTAAGCCGCGCGCGGCTGCGTAAGCCGCGACCCACGGAATTCTACCTTAAGGGCGATAACAGTCACGTTCCTCTTCTCCCGCACACCCGCATTTTGGCGCGCTACTTTCCGTTATGGCACCTCCGCTAGTCATTTTGTTCTCCATGATATAATCTAAGTACCTATATAAGACATACACCTACGCATATTACGTCTGTCTGTCTGTTATTCTTTCAATTCCGGAGTGAGCGCTATTGAAATTGCTGCGCCTCGATTCACAGGTGTTAATAGCTAAACAAATGGTACTCAATGGTTTAATTTAAAACGTAGGTACAGTCATGGATATTAGCATACTTCGTATGTCTGACTCACAATGAATATAGTATTTATTTTAATTGTAAAGCAGGCTGTTTCCCACGATTTCACTCCGGTCCTGAATAAACTAGGTACTTCATGTAGGTAGTTGCCCTTATAACCAATTCAATGACAACTGGCCTGCCGAAGATATTTCGAAACAGACCAAATCACATTTAGCAGATAGACCTACTGCTTTTACTTGCTGCCCAGCTGCTTAACTTATTATTCGATATAAACGTAAATACTAGAAAGAATGTTACGAATTAATGTTAAGAATGTGACTGCAGATAAAATACCTAGTTTGGAAGGACAAAACATGCTGCGCCAACCCCAAAAAAGAATTGGTATAGTTACCGGCACGGATATTGACCTCTCGGCGGAAGAGTGGGGATCGCTTTGCGCACTGTACACATAAGGCAATAAACCAATAAATCGCTTCTGCGCAGGTTAAGGTCATGGCTCGATATCCGTGCCGATAACTATATGTACAAGGGCAGAAGGATGATCACTAACCATCCATAAGGAAAACTGACAGTTTCTTATACAAACCAGACTTTACCAACTTCTTCTTCTTAATCTTACTACCATTCCCAAATCATTTGGGGTCTGCACAATATGTATTTTACTTCCATTCCTCATTCCAGACTCCATACGTCATACCACCCACTCCCTTCTTCTTCATGTCTTCTTTCAGGCAATCAATCAATCTTTTCCTCTGTCTACCTCTGCCTCTCCATCCTTCCACATTCATACTTAAAACGCTCTTTGTAGAAAGTGTTTCACACCATCTCATCACTTGCCCATACCTTACTCAACAAATAGTATATTTACCTATCACTCTTGACTCCGAGCTCTTGTTCAACCAGCTCGAAGAGTACTTTTGCATGTTTCTTGTTTTGTTCCACGCCAAGTGCCCCGATTGACATGAGGTTGGCAATAGCACAGGGGTCTGTGGTGCCCCCAAAGCTCATTGGAACGTCCGGGATTACAGACACCACACAGTACTGTGAAATCAGACATAATAAAAAAAATGTTTTTGTCAGAATCAATCTTTTTTTGCTAGCTCTGGGTTGCGAAACAGAATGATGTGATAATAAAGTTGATTTGTTTTCTGTGAAATCAAACCCAATTTTATATTGATTATTTTTGTCATGAAAATACAGAATTTTGTGATCAACAGTTTTTTTGAGATTAAAGTAATGTGGTTCAGTGTGAAGTCACACTAATTTCAATTTTCCTTTATTTTATATTGTTGCATACTTACTGCCAGCCTCAACATAGTTGGGAAAAGACTAGGCAGATGATAATTTAATTCAAAAATAAAATTTTATCTAATTATTTCTTTATCTGAACAGTTAACCACTCTAACGTCCGGGCCGCGCGACCGTTTCTCTCTCTAACGTCCAGCCGCGCGCGGCACCCGAACCACGCGCGACTCGCAACTTCGTCGTAACAAAAAACCTATACAGCTACTGAACCGTAATGGCTAAAATAAAGAAAAAAATGGTTAAAGAATACAGATCAAAGTTAATGATATTTTAAAATCGTTAGTTATAATCTTTGATACTAAAATCCGGGTTAAACATGATTTTAAGGAGAAAAAAACACATTTATTTCTACCATTTTAAAATATAAGGGACAACTGTTGCATATTTTATCAATAAAATATTTTCAGAACAAACTAGGCTTATTACCCTTTTTTCTGATGTATATTTGATTATATTCGGTTAACTCTAAGTATTTTAATTAAATCGAAACAAAACACTACTCTTCGTAATTTTACCGCGATGTCTCCCGCGCTCGAGAAGGCTATTACGAAATTTTCAATGAATTTAGTATATTTCTGTTTGAAAAATGTATTATTTTGCTTATTACGATATTAAATATAATATTTTAATGCAAAGTTTGTAAAATATGTATAAACAAAACTAAGATTGGCCTATGACCTTGACCGGACTTTTTTCGAAACAACAATCGTTTGAAGTTAAAATTAGACTAGATTTATCAGCTAAAACTGTGATATTTAAACATCATCGTAAAGCCCAAATCTTCTAGTTTATTTTGATGTATAACACTTGTAAAATAAATAAAACAAAACGACATAATAGTTGACACTTATAAAAACACTTAACGAAACGAACGTCAAACGCGTCAACTGAACTTAATTTTTTTTTTTTGTCAAAAGCTTGTTACACTACCATCTCTTATTTTTTCGTCAAACTATTTCATCAGCTATATAGATAATCTGTCAAAACTCAACAAATAATACCGTATTTTAAAATAGATGGAGTTAAACACAACTCGTCGCTTTGGATACTATAGTATCCATGGGCGTATGACGCTACTTTTTTCTTGGATACTGTACTATCCACGGACGTTAGAGTGGTTAAAGATTAAACAACTAGATATTGGGTGCAATAACATTGAGAACAATAACAATATTAATTAGTATTGATAGCTGTACAGGGATAAGACTTTCTTTTCTTCATTCAACATTTTAAAAACCCTATAAAGACGACCCACTGACTAAATGTTCTGTTAATCTTCTTATTTGTATAAGAGGGATTCCAATTAAATTCATTATTCATGGAGAAGACAAAATATTTGTCACCTGAACTATTTTAGATGATATTTTCATACTGTAATCACATAATTTTGTTTCATTTTCAGTTTTATAAATGGGATATATAGTTATTTACTAATAAGAAAGTACATTCTCATTTCTGAATATGACTTGCAATAAGCTTTTGCTCCTTTAATTGGTCAGTGGGTCGTCTTAGGGTATTCAAGTAAAACAGAAGATAAAATGGGCAATAATTAAATATTTAAATACCTGTTCAGGTTTTCCAAGAGCCTTTGCCAACACCGGCACAGCTTTCAAAACAAAATCTTGAGGAATTTTGTTCCTTGCCACATTTGTTTCAATTCTAAAGTGCGGCATATTGAATATTTACTCAGTAACTTGAGCACGACTAGACTATTGAGAATCAGAATTAGATTCTATGCAGTAGGTTCAGCAGATTGCGAAAATGTGTTTCTGTCTGACTGAAATGAAATGAAAATGAATGAAATCCGGCCGGCTCAATGTCAAACAAAGTCATAGAACTAAATGTCATTGGTTTTGATTTATGCTCCAAAGATGGCGCTAGTATTCATTATTGCAAAAATAAATTCGCATGGAAAGCAAAAAGTAATAATTATTTGTTTTATTGACTGGATTGTTAATTAACTTATAATAAATTAGAGATGATAATAATGTTAAATCACACGTGACATGAGATAACACGGATGAGCTATTATTGTCTATGGGTGGTGAATTCCGGTAATTCATCGCCAGTGTTGTGCTCGTAATATCGAGGAAATAAATAATGGAATGATTAAATCGAATAAAATCTTCAAGTAAGTTTACATCCATATTAAACTATCTATTTTTTCTAACCTGGGCCCCGATTCTCCTAATTTTACTTAAGTGTCCTACGATTCACGTTCGACTCGATTCGACTGAGATCCAATCCCGACTCGATTACGATTGAAGCGTATGTGGCATTCCGCTATTTTTTCTTTGAAATAAACATTTTTATCCTTTTCTGTCATGCAATAATGAATCATTTTGTCTGCAAATGATTTACGATTGCAAAATGATTGTACAGCAAACTACCGTATAGACCAAAATCACCAAAATAGCAGACCAATCGCACACCAATCAAATGTCAATCGAATAAGATTGGTCTTTTATTAGTAGCAGAATGCCCGATATGGTTAAAACTGCTATTGCGATCATATTGCGATTCGATTTCTACTCGATTTTGACATTATTAACTTAGGAGAATCGGGCCCCTGAACTGTCCCATTGCTGGGCAAAGATCCATTTCCCAGTAGATGCTAGAGGTCCCTGCATTCCTATTTGGTCTCTACACCTCTCAAACCATTGTGTGGAAATTGGCACCAAAATTAACGATGTCTTACCGGAACACAAAACTGTGCCTTACAGCCTTTTATATATGTTCCCCATATACACGTTATTTAAATGAGTCATAGAAAAAAAAAACATAAAATATATACCAATCGAACACAACATACTTTTTTAAATCAATAAAAAATATCGATTTGTTTTATCGATAACAGTTAGGTGCATCCCTAAAGTTATTAAGTGCAGGCGGGCGGGGGCAAGGATACGCTGCTCCGTCTATGGTGCAGCACAATTCATGCACTTATGAGTCGTGTAGGTACTTTCGTTATCAGAAATTCGCCTCGAAGCGTGCAATCGTCGGCCATGTTATAAATACAACGTTTTGCTTTGTTTCACTCATTGTGCCTAATAAGCTTGCTTTGGTTAGGTTAGTGAAGTTTTTAATCAGTGTTTGAAGCTAAAGGTTGTGTTTAACGTCTTTGAAATGGGTGCAGAGCAATCTACCACGAGTAGGAGCAATGCCTCGACTCCAACACAGTAAGTGTTACTCAATATTTTGTGTTTTAATTAAGTATCAACATGATATTAGGATAGCTATTTTTGTTGAGCATTTTTATTATGAAGGTAGATGCTATTAAAGTTTGTTTATATAAACAAAATAACATTGTAGATTTGTTGTTGTTTTAAAACATTACCTACTTTGAAGACTTTGAACACTATCAGTGTTCATCAAATAACTTTGCTTCTCCGAAGATAGCCATTTGACAATTTGCGCATGCACATGAAAATATTGTACTGTACCTACCCAGTTTACATTTTACTAAACAAAAATAAACTGCCAAGTGTGAGCTGGAATCACAGGAAAGGGTTGGAATCACAAAAAGCAAAATTTTGAAAATGTTGAAGCGAAAAAAGATTGTACCTAAGTAAACAACAAAACATGTCTTGTTACGTACTTCCAATATTCTATCTATCTTTGGGTTTGTTTACTAACGATAGGAATTTGACAAGACCTACTTGTATTTGTAAGCGTGTGAATTTTGGGCTGCGGGATTGTTCGAAAGAGTTACCGCGGCCCTGGTACATAAAAGGCGTACGACGAAACACGACGGTTTTTAGTCAGTAAGAATCTGACACTCCCTCACCGCTGCTAACCCACAGCGGGAGGGGTCATTTGAAAAAAAGCGTGTGAATGTTATTCAGCAAATCCACAGATAGCAGTAGATAGCATATCGGGAACGGCGGTTCACCAACGTTTAAGCTGAAAGGACTATTTATTGACATAAGGTCATCTGGGTCTCGTATCGCATTACGACGGAAGTTTATACCTATGTAAGTAGGTAAATAAAAATGGCGTCCCCGACTCGGGGCAGTTATGCCAATTGCTCTTATACAAGCACTCTTTTATGCAGGGTTTTTTTTTATTACCATCTATTTTACCTGCATTGGTTCAGCCCTTCGCGTTTGAAAGTGTGACAAACTACAAACTTACTTTCGCATTTATAAATAATGAGGATAATTTAAATGAATGATTAATGAAAATATGAAATAAATTAAAAAGCTGTAGCTTAGCTACAAGTAGGAAATCATCTAGAAACAATCTAATCAAAATTCATATTTCTATGACCAAATAAAACCAAATCATTACGAGCAATCTTAACTTGCAGGAAAAACATGTACCTAATTCTAGCCGACCCTTTTTTGTTAGTATTTTCAAAACACGTGCGTAGCAGGTAGGTACTACTACTACTCACTCACACTAAACATCTACAAAGTTTTGAAAAAACAATAGAGCGCGCACACATGTAACCAATTCTGCGCAGATTCTATGAATCCAATATCCTTTTTAGACGGACGGTTTTCGTCAAATAAGTTTGCCTCTTTGAAGTCAGCCATTTAACATCTCGCGCATGCCCAGTAGCGTTTTGATGGAGGACGTGGACGTAGATGCCAGGACGTGGTGCGCCAAATACAAATATAAATGAAAAATGTTTTTGTTGATATTTTACCTAAATTAGCATCAGATATGAGGAAGCACGATCTTATCATTTGCGATAGCAATATACTTATTTATGTCAGTATTTTTTTAATGTTTTTGTTAATTCTTTCAAATAAAATTTTCCTCTTAAACCTGTAAAAAATACCAAGTACTAATATTGAGTTTTATTCGTATTTTATCTCGTTCGGGGAAACCCCACTTCCTATGTAACAAGCTACAAGCTAACGTGACTGTTCGACCGATTGTTATCCGCATAAAATATAATTATAGATAATTTCAGTATGACAAGTGTCCATCGTATGTACCTCCACAGCCTCCACTTACTTATGTATTCTATCATGTAGTGCGGTATGAAGTATGTACATACGACTAAACTGTAGTAGGTGTATGTTTTGGTGGAATATCATCAATTAATGAGACCCGCTGTGGGTGCAGCGTGTTAATTATATCACGCTCAATATTATAACAGCGATACTGTGTGTCTGTGTACTGAGATGTCTTTATGATGAAATGTACTTTCTAAGTAGGTATATCTTAGACACCAATGACTGTGTTTCGGATGGCACGTTCAACTGTAGGGCCCGGCTGTTATTGAACATCCTTGGCAGTCGTTACGGGTAGTCAGACACCAGTCTAACCAAGGGGTATTAGGTTGCCCGGGTAACTGGGTTGAGGAGGTCAGACAGGCAGTCGCTTCTTGTAAAGCACTGGTACTCAGCTGAATCCGGTTAGACTGGAAGCCGACCCCAACATAGTTGGGAAAAAGGCTCGGAGGATGATGATGACTTTGTGTGTCTGTGTATATGTTTGTTACTTCTTCACTCACAAACGGCTGATCGGATTTTAAAAAAACTTGGCATATTGCTGCCAATTTTTAACACGCTTATTTTAAGATTAAGAACTACGCAGCATTTTCAAATGCGCATAAAATCCCTTAGAAGTTCTCAACTCTGTAAACTTGCTATCTAAAAGTAATTTTTTCAAATCCTACCTATAAACAATAATACCCACCAAAAACATTAAATGTAAAAAAATGCCAAGTCTCTCGATGCAGTCTTTCCATCGTAAAAAGTTTTGAGATCTCATAGAAGCCAAGTCCTATTCAAAATATTTTGTAGTTATAAATCAACATTTAGTAACTGTATCAATAGTTTTCTTTATATTATAATTATAGTGACTTGGCAATGAGCACAAGAAGAAACAAATAAAACGGCATATTTGGAGGAGTTGAAAGTTACACAGACCGCATGCGTAAACATTAATATCAAATTTTCTTTTGGTTTATCCGTGTCGTCCCAACCGAATTTCGGCAACGGCAGTCAGTCTTAGTGTACTCTCGATTCATTTACTTTCTTAAGCGATGGCCCGTAAAGTATTCTTAATTATTGTATTGGAGCATGTAGTCGGTAGTGACCATCATGATTCACACATAACAAATAATCTGATCACTGGTCTCGTCAGTAATATTTGCACATAATTCCAGGCAGCAAGCAGCTTTTGATTTGTGCTCATTGCCAAGTCACTATAATTATAATATAAAGAAAACTATTGATACAGTTACTAAATGTTGATTTATAACTACAAAATATTTTGAATAGGACTTGGCTTCTATGAGATCTCAAAACTTTTTACGATGGAAAGACTGCATCGAGAGACTTGGCATTTTTTTACATTTAATGTTTTTGGTGGGATCTCATTTATTTTTTATAAGTGTATTTCTTTATTTTTTTTCACGTTCCATTACACTATATTTACAATTACTACTATAACAACATATTAATAGGACTTAAACTTATATATATATGCATATATACATGTATTGGCTATGTGCAAAGCGAGTAGCGGCGGACAATAACGACCGAAGCGCACAACACGGCAGAAATTGGAAACAAATGCGGATGTTTCAAACCCGGTTTTTATCATTATATTCATTTTACAGTAAAACTATTGAATAAATTGCACTTAAATAATGTTAACAACACTATTTTAATCTTTGGTTTTATTTATATTCGCAAAGAAAATTATAATGTTTACATGGTTATTATTTGACAGCTTCCGCAAATGTTGTAAACGCTACGCGTCGCCACCGTCGCGCACATAGCCAATAATAAATAACTAACAAACTAAATAGAACTAAACTAACTAACAAATAAATAACTAAATAAATATACTATATCTACTAACTTACAAACTACAACTATAACTAGCTAATCTAAACCAAATAACACGTAAAGTTCTCCGAATATCAATTATCATTACAATATTTTTTAGTTTCGAAATGGTTTTTCATAGACAGATGGCGCTATCAAATGAAATTTATCGAATTATTTTGAAGTACTACTTAGACTGCGCTTTGTAACGAAACCATAGCGCGATTCAGACAGGTACAACGCCATCTATCGAGCGCGCATACAATATTATCGCAATACAATGGAGTTTTAGCTTTATTAATTTAATGAATTATGAACTTTATGTATTAATTTGTATTAATGATAGTCTATGTATTACATTTATACATATTTATATTATTCTTTTCTATTCTATGTATGTATTCATCCAATTGAATAGGTACTTATGGTATAAACAACGAACAAAGTTAACAATGCAGTCAAAATCCATACATAATGTTCTTGCCAAACCGCAAATATAAAATTGTTTTCTATGGCATATTATTTTTTAATGTTTTTATAATTTTTCCTTTATATGTGGCTAATGACCTATCTTGGTGCAAAATTTGAAGTTTCTAAGTCTGCTAGAAGTACCTTAGATTTTTGATGATCTGTCAGTGAATCAGTGAGTCAGTGAGTCAGTGAGTGACAAAATGGTGTAACTTTGATCGACCGTAACTCCTAAACTATTAATTCAATTGGCATGTAATTTCGAACTTAAGCTTGTTCTATTGCCTACTATTATTCACCGAAAACCTAAACTCCTAGCTTTGTCCACGTCGAAGATATAGGGGGGGCGAAACAGCCGCGAATCGCTTCGAGAAAAGATGGTACGGCCGTGCCCGTTTTGCTCGAGACTTGGCTGGGGCACTGCCGTGCCCCCAGATATCTTCAGCTTGATATTTATTTATTTGAATCCTTGCACAGAAGAAATAGGACGAACTCCTTCTCTTCCGAGGGTCTAATAAAAAGATCTTAACGTAACATGTCGATGTAAAAATGCCATGTTTCCACAGGAGACAGATGAGTCAGGCCGAAGTCAAGCGAATGCTGGACCAGCAGAGGCTGCAGTACGAGAGGAAACTGCAAGAGGTGGTCAATAAAACGAAGCAGGAGGCAGCTGCCAGACCCCCTACTCCTCAAACTATAAGGTACTTGACGATACTTTATATGAAGACCTACCTAGATACCTTAGTCGCTCCTTGTACTTAAAACACTGGTGGTACTCAGCTGAATCCGATTAGACTGGAAGCCGACCACAACATAGCTTGGAAAAGGCTCGGGAGATGATGATGACCTTAATACGATAAATAAGAGTTAATGCTAAGTACAATAAACACAGGCATATAACCAGTACATAATTACAGTAGATAAGTATGCGCGAGTTGCACCATTGAACTGTAATTGAACCGAACCACAAATTAACCAGCCATGAAATTGTCACCCTCGGTTTGGTTATGGTGTCGATGATGTAGACAATTTAAAAAACTAAGGCTGCCTCTCCACCCGGAGCGGAGCTAGGCTGCGGAGTGGAGAAACTGAGAAATATTAACCAACTAGCTTCTGCCAGCGGTTTCACCCGCATCCCGTGGAAACCTCTGGACGAACCCGGATAAAAAGTAGCCTATAGCCTTCCTCGATAAATGGGCTATCTAACACTGAAAGAATTTTTCAAATCGGACCAGTAGTTCCTGAGATTAGCGCGTTCAAACAAACAAACAAACTCTTCAGCTTTATAATATTAATATAGATAGGATTGCACAAAATCTCCGCTCCTCAATCCTATTGGTTAATATTTCTCAGTTTCTCCACTCCGCAGCCTAGCTCCGCTCCGGTGGACAGGCAGCCTTAAGGCTAACTAAAACTATTTTTTACAGCATGGAAAGAGAGAGAGCGCCGTACAGTTATGCTGGACCCGCTCTGCAGCAAAACGCAGCCCCTACTACGCCACAGCCTCTATACCCCAACCTGAACCAGCCCCAAGCGTACCCATATCAACGCCAACCCAACAATCAATTCCACCCCCAGCCCAACAACAATCAATTTCATCCCCAAGTCAACAACAACCCTTTCCAGCCGCAGAGGCCGAATGACTTCGTTTTCGTTAACAACTTTGGACAAGCTGAAAGGTAATCAAGACCCTACTTTATTTTGGAACTGCAATCAAAGGTTTTCTTTTTATTTTATTAAGGTTAAAAAACACGACCCACTGACCAAAAGTTCCGAGAAAATGATAGATGGCTTTGTACCAACTACGTAACTGGGACTTCACAAATGCCGAGGTTAAAAAAAAACGAAAGTTAGATGACTGGACCAATTGTTTTCAAAATCTCTCCGGACTTTCGTAATAGTGATCTGACTGACTTGTTTTCCTATCTGTTACTGGGAAAAAGTGGCGCAACAAACTCCCCAGCAACGCATGAAAGATATACATAAGCTTAAACTAATCTTCTTTCGACAGTTACAATAGACCTGCCCCATCGGCGCCGTTCCTCCCGAATCGAAGGGGTCGCGGACAGGGACCCAGGCCGCGATCTATTAGCAGGTATGAATTCTCATCAACAGTATGTATAGTCTTTGCAGTCATTCTCATCTATACGAATATTATAAAGCTGAAGAATTTGTTTGTTTGTTTGAACGCGCTAATCTCAGGAACTACTGGTCCGATTTGAACAATTCTTTCGGTGTTAGATAGCCCATTTATCGAGGAAGGCTTTAGGCTTTTTATCTGGGTTCGTGCAGAGGCTCCCACGGGATGCGGTTGAAACCGCTGGCAGAAGCTAGTTTTGTATAAAGCTACTGTATAGCTCTCCTAGCTAGACTATAAATTGTACCGCCTGTAAAGCACGTGGAATGCTAATTCTGTACGTTTATTATCCCGTTGTGTATATTTGAAACTAGACCAAAACTTGACTTTGATGATTAAGTACCTATGCCTTCATATTAGGCGCAGGGTAATTTGAGATTTTTGTGGTAGGTAATTGGGAAGAGTGTCCGTATCACACAAGATTTAGATTTCATCTTGTTTAATGGATTTAAATATATCGAGTTATCGACGTTAATTTTTACCTTACCCGAATACCCCGACAAAAAAGGTCTTTTTAACATGCTTTGTTGTTTTACTTTCGCTTCGAGTTTTCTTACGAGAATTGTCCTGAATTACTTCGAAAGTTTATTTACTTAAAAAAAACGAATATACATACACCTTACGACTTATATCAATATATTTTAAACCTTAATTTCCAGACAGCGCAACGAGCCCCAGGAGCGTGACGTGTTAGACTGTCCGACTTGCCACTCGCGGTTCGGCCTGAGGATCTACCAATGCGACAGTGGTCATAGCTCGTGCAGCGAGTGCAAGAATAGAGGCCGAGTGTGTGGCATCTGTCGCCAAGTCCTCACTAACAAGAGGAACTTCGACCTCGAGAACCATATGGCTCAGGTATAAGTTCTTTAGTAATTTGCGAATTAGAATTTACTGTGTCCGGTAGTCTAGTCTTTTTAATTAAATAATTCCATCATCATGTTTAAATGTACAAAAAAAACTTTTTCTTATCATTAAGATTTCTCAAATCTCTTTTTTAATTAGATATTTTCATACAAGTAATTTTTTCAATACACCTAAATCAATTTGGATACCTACTGTAGTCGAAACGAGAGACTTTCTCTCAAAACCCTGTTTTAAACGATTCTTTATTTAACTAACCAGACGAAAGCGTTGTGCCCAAACGCTAGCGAGGGCTGTAAGCTGTACATCAAGATCTCTGACATGGACACGCACCTGCGCGAGTGTCCCTTCAAGGAGCAGGAGTGTCCGCTCGCCGCTGTGTTCGGCACTTGCTGCTGGAGAGGTAATAAGTACACCTACCTTGAAACTTTACCGTAACGAGAACCAAAGTAATGAAAGTTGTAATCTGAGACCCATTTCTAATGTGTATCTGATTCAAGTTCTTTATCTAGGTTAAAGTTTTTATAAACATGGAAAACAATCATATTATAACGTTGTGCTTATGCAAACCGACCAATATTACCAAAAGTGTTATTCAAGTCTAATTTTAATATTATTTTTGTAATTTTCAGGAAAACTGAGCCAAATAGCGGGTCATTTCGACCAAATGCATCCAAGCGGCCGTCAGACTGACGTCGATACTGAAATGGCTCTAACAAACGTGCACAACACTAGCCAAGAGGTGCATTTAGTCGTGTTAGGAACTTACAACTTCCTAACCCACGTTAAAGTATCAGAAACTGACGGCAAAGTCTACATGGCCGTCCAACTTATTGGTACCAAGTTCAGCGCCGCGAAATGGAACTACGAAATCCACGTTTACAATAAAAACGAAAAGCACCGCAAGTACACTTACACAGACAACTGTATGTCGTCCAACGTCAAAGTAGAGGACATATTTAAAGATGGCGAATGTGCTGTGTTGCCAGTGTGGTACGCCAATACATTCGTGCACAACGGTGTTATGAATTACAAGCTTTTTATCAAGAAATCTGAGGAAGGTAAAAAGGAATTTGTTAAACATCGCGGTAGGGGTAGGAAGCATTAGGATAAAAAATCTTGATGCCTTCAATAAATATTGTATGGTTATGTTAGAGAGAGGTTCCGATAACGGTATAAGTCCAAGATAAACCAATCTATGGTACATCCTATTATTATTTAACTGTTGCTATGTGCTTATATCATTCAACCGATGTGTAAGTAGATGAGCACATTACATACTTAAAATTTTACAAAGCTAGACTTTTGTATAGGTATGGGCATTCCTATAAAATGAATGTTCGTTTTAAATGCATTGCACGATAAAGGTCTATTTAAAAATACTTGATAAATATTATTATCGTTGACTACCGTCTCGTACATTTGAGTTAGTATATACCTCTCTCTTTCCTTTCTAGATAAGATAATATCACCATCGATGTTAAAATTACCTTCATATACCTATTTCTGAAAATCAGATTTTGTAGTGGTCTAATTGTACCATACAATTGTCAAACAAAGTTATTTGTTTTGACGCTATGAAAAACTACATGTTATCTTTCCCGTGCATGTTAGATAAGTATATAAAAAAACGTATTTTATAAAAACCCAGCATACAGTAAAATAATATTACATCTTTTAAAAACTATACCTAAATTAAGATGGTATAAGGAATTCTCTTGCAATGGAAATTCTATATTACAAACGTCTATTTAGAATGGTGAACGTTGAGTGTATCTCTAAAATGTTTGACTTTTATCAAGTGTTTAGTCATACATTTTGATTGTTTTAATATTCATTATTATTCTAAGAAAAACCCATAATGACCAGAAGGTGATGGTGTTTTAATATAAGTACCTATTTGTAGGACGGAAGAATTGTAATGAGCATGGTTTTCGGCTTAGTTTATCTCCTAGTATAGTAAGAATTCAGTTTGGTTCCCGTATTTACCTACAAAGAAACAAAATGATGCTACAAAAACTGCTATTATAAAATAGTAATTTTATCTGTAGAATATAGAAACCCAGCTGAAGTAGGTTAAAGATTATAATTATTATGCCCAAGTTGTAGTAACGACAAATGAAGGGATAGAAAGTTTTTGAAATCGAAAACGTTAACTTGACAGTGTTACCAACATAAAAAAATTTAAAACACTGTCAAGTGTTGCCAGATAGGGTTTACCACTGGCAAGTCTTGGCAAAAACTATAAAATTACTTGCCAGAGACAAAAAAAAAATATATAACGTGTTTATTCCAAAGTTTATCACGAAACTTGTATTCAATAAGTTACAGAACGTGATTATTACATATTTTAAAGCGTAACTTGTATGCAAAATAAGTAATTAAGTTTAATTATTCGTATATAGCCATCGCAGAAGATTCAGAGAGCCGTGGAGGGAAAGAAAGCAGGAAAGGGCAAAAACAAAAGACAAACGCAGTTAACAAGCATCGACGCGTTCAGGCGAACCGCGGGAGATCATCTTCCCTTGCCTCGAAAAATAGAAAAAACTAGCTACCAACCAACTGAGTAGCAATAAAGATGTTTGATAATCATCTATTTATTTTGATAATGCGCATGAAAGATTTTATGAAGGCTGTGCTTTACAATTAGAAAACCACAACAAAAAATTGAATATTGGAATCAAAATCTCAAAGGAAGAATTTAATATTTGGGTACGAAAGGAAGAAAGGAGTAGGTAGTCTTCAGAATTTCTTCAAAGAAATAAAAAAAAATGGAGAAGGAAAAAGTACAATAAAGGCCAAAGATCATTACGGAGGTTGGTACCTTAAATTCCCCAAGGGCTTTAGGACTACGGAAGCCGTTTTCTGCTTGAGAAAAGAAAGTTGTGCATCTACCAACCCGAGTGCAAGATAATTTCCCTAAGAAACGTAATAAAAATAATTATAATTTTAATTATGTTAAAAATAAGAATTATCATCAACCGAAAGTATAAAGGTGCGTATTGAATTCTTGCTGCCGACTTCACATTTCGCGACTGCATGAAGTCGGCCATAGCTGCACTACTGGTTTCTATGAATTTACATGAAACCGTTTTCATTGAACGTCCTTGACAATCGTTACGGGTAGTCGGAAGCCAGTAAGTCTGACACCAGTCTAACCAAGGGGTATTGGGTTGCCCGGGTAACTGGGTTGAGGAGGTCAGATAGGCAGTCGCTTCTTGTAAAGCACTGATACTCAGCTGAATCCGGTTAGACTGGACGCCGACCCCAACATGTCGGGAAAAAAGGCTCTGAGGATGATGGACATGAAACCTATTTGGATGAAAGCGGCAGCTGCACGTGCAGCAACTGCCAGATATGACATCGTCGTTCAATACGTACCTTATTGAGGTTGAAATATTTTTAATTAAATTAAGATTGCATGTATAACAACATTCACTTCACTATATCACGCATATAGCGATAGTTTGATATGATTGTTTTAATATTTTAAGTTTTTCTATTTTATCCAATTGTATGTTAACTTCGCCATATTTTATTCTATCTTTTTGCTGTATTTTTTTGTGAAACTTGTAATTTTAAATCAATAAATTGTTTAAATGTATTTTGTTTTTTCAATGTCTTTTATAACTATTTTATTTTTAAACTTGATATGTACATAAGGGACTTAACATAGGAGGGTTTGCAAATCACAAATCGGATACATTTTTATTAACTTTATTTTCATCGACAAAACTAGTGTATGTGATCTGTGACAGTGAAATCGATAAGCGGGCAAAGACGCTCCAAGATTTTCAAAGATTCAAAATCAATTCAAATATTTTAACTTCAAGTCAATTTTATTGGTTTCTAAGAACACCCTTTCCACGTGCAATCACCCTTTCAATGTATTATACAATTTATCTTGAAAGACGCAAAAAAAAAACTAAACTTTTGAGACTGTTTAAAAATAATCCATGGGTCTTTTAGAAAAATTACAACAATACCGGACCGCCTGTACCCGCTCTAAAAAGTATACATTCAATATTTAACACACAGTTACTTCAGCCTAACAAACTTCTATTAAATATTTCCATAAAAAGCTGTTGAAAGAAAACCATCATCAAGGGCCATCATTCATATAATTCCTTTTGGATATTGAATGAGAAAAAAAAATTTTAACTTCCATAATTAGATACAACCCCAATCATATTTTACCTCCTTTTTACCTGATAGCCAAGAATAATCATATATGGACTCCTTTTAACCACATTGCTAAGACCATTTTTTTTATTACGTGGCTATTAGCCCAGTAAATCACAGGCCAGTATTATTTACTTGAAAAAGGAACGCTAAAACATAGACAATAGAAAAACGGCCCATTGTTGAAAAGTTTATACATAGGGGGTTATTTGAAGGATGACCCGCTTTTCTAAGCTACATATAAGGTGTCTAATACAGAAACATAAGTACCTACTGAAGTCTGTTGTAAGTTTTATAGGTACATATTACATACAATATATTATATTTATATGTAAACTCATTAACTGATTACTATAGAAATCAGCCTACCCATAGAGAAACAAAGAATTAGGCCCCACAGTAATAATCATAAAAAATTAGATTTCTTTGGGACATCAAATGTGTTAATCGTATTACATATCTAACAATATTTTTTAAATATAAGGTTGAATTGTTGAAGATTATTAAACATCAGATAATTTGGTATACACAAACAAAACATCCGTAATGAACCGTTCTTGGTACAATCACCAACAAAATTTTGTATAAAAAAAATAATTAAAAAGGTAATAAAATTACATATGTATTACATACTTATTTGGCAGAAATAATATAGTCACAGGCTAATTCAAAAGCATCACACAGTGTAGACACAGCTAACAGTTACCAACTAGACATAATTAAAAATAAATTACTTAAAATGAAAATTCATCATACTGAACACATTTAGTTCGTATTATTAAAACTTTACATTTAAAAAAGGTCACTTGTTTAAATAAAACATGGACGGCATGAAATGGGAATTTTCGATTTTAATTTTAAATAGTTTTAAAGCTGGATATTAAATCACCAATTTTTTTTAACTTGCCGTCATTTTAAAATCTCCTATACTGATAAAATTCAGGGTTCCTGAAGACAAAATACGCCTATCTTTTCTTCAGTGGATTAATAGCCTTTAGTTTGATCTAAGCAGACTGAAACCTACAAGTACATTCTTGAAAGAAATCAAATTCTATTATTTTTTAACAAATTATTTTTTTGTAGTAGCAACTACGTCTATTAGTTTATTCTGGCAATACCTGAGACAAGATGGCGTTTCTTTTAAACAAGACCATGTTCGGTCTCTGTCACACGATAGGTTACGTGAAAATGCAAGACAGAGACAAAAATCACGGGCTGAATTATTCTTTTTTTCCATAGGTAACTTTTTAATTTATTCAATTTAGTTCACTTTTTAATAATAGAAAAGAAAAACTAAGGTATTGAGATTCCCTGTATATAATTTAACTTCAATTGTCAAAATAAGCACAAAAAAATATTGTAACTGAAATGCTAGGAGATAAACCAAAAAAATAAATTCAAGAGCCTGCAATACGTCTAGAATAATATTTTGAAATAAGCACCGCATAGAGTAGTAGTAGGTACATATCTTCCCTCTATCTGATACTAAACAAACAAAAATCTTACCAAGCCCTACCGCAGTCCTAGAACATGGACTGTAAAAATTATATAGATGGGTTTCGTAGGCATATCTTCTGAAATGATACCTTCTCTAAAACTTTAGAAAAGCAGTTGCCTGGCCTAAACATGGAGTAACTAAGGCACATACAGGGCTCTAGGAGGAAGATAGGCATAGATGGCTACTGCGGGCTGCGGCAGGCATCATCCAGAGATTCCATCTCCCAGAGTCCTTATCATCCGCTGCCTTTCATGCATGTTAGATGAATCGATATGGTAAAGGCAGGTGATGATGAGAGTTTGTGACCCCATGTGCTAATTAAGTTAGTAGTCGAAAGGTTTCATGAAAGTATGTAAGTAAACCCCAATATTTACTCAGCAAACACATCAAAGGAATTTCAACAAAAACTAAGCAACGTTAAAATGCATAAATATTTATTTTTCCAAATCTCAAAAATACAGGTTACTCTTACGCTTCTAAAAAATAATTTAAAAAAAACACCATAAATTCACAACATAAACTTTGCTCTGAACAAAAAATAGGAAAGGACGTAAAAAAATAAAAAAAGTATACCAATGACTGGGAAATATGACTATGGGTATAATATATTGACTAAAGGTAACCGTCCATAGGCCCGCATCGCACGTATCGGACGTATCGCACGCACCATAGCATAGCTAGGTACCTATATAAGCGGCCCGTACGATAAGTAGACACAGTTGTATGAATTTTTATAGGCAAACTAAAATTTGTTACGTGCGATGCGTCCGATACATGCGACGCGTGCCTGTGGACGCTAACCTTAACAAGCAAAATACATTGCTTCTTTCGTCGTTATATAAAAAAATCTCCATTCTTGGTAAATGATGATGGAAATGAGCCAGATTTGATCATGCGATGAAAAATTAAACCCATTTAGAAGGCACTATAAATATTGTTCTGGTTAAAACCTCTTTTAGGGCATAATGGCAGTAACTTATAATGTGAATAAATCAGGATAATACATTCTTAAAACTAAAAAATAAAGACAAGACCAGACTTGCGAATTTAACCGACTTCATAAAAGGAGGTGCTAAGTTTGCCCTGTATGTATGTTTGTGCGCGATCACCTCACGTTCGGCTGAACCGATTTTGATGCGATTTTCAGCGTGGTACTTTAAAGTTTTAGGAATATTTTTGAAGTCGGTTTTACATTTCTTTGACAAAAGTCATTGAACATACTCTGAGTGTCACTTTATTAACGTTAGTCTGGTCTGACCTTTACAGAAGAAAAAATAATACATTTGTATGTAGGTTTATCCGAAAATAGCGTGGAACGTGGTGCCCTTGAAGCCGACATTTCCCGTGGGCTCATCTTGGAATGTTATGTACATCCTGAAAGAATTATTATTATTAATTCCCATGCATATGATTCTGTATGAATGTGTTTTTTACATTAGTAATATCCCCATGAAATGCTTATAAATAAGCTATGGTCCTTAGTTGTGAACTTCCCTTTTCATGCCGAAAATGGTTTTGTCCATCGAGGTGAACGTTTACTTTTCCCAAAAATGGGTCATCAAAAACAATTTTGGGTTCAGACACCCAATCAAACAGTATTCATCATTCCTTATCCCAATTAATTTACTTGTAGTTGACGCAGCATGTCTTCTTCCATACCATCCTATCTGACGTCAATTCAAAGTAATTTTTTTATTTCAAATAAGCCTTTACGAACTCTTTCAAAACGTCAAGCTAGTTTTGTTTACACATTTCACAAGTAACACTCTTGGCAGCCATATCGCCTTTCATTTCTCACGATTCAAACAAACATTACATTTAGGTAATATTACGAAGAGGTTTTAATACTTTATGATAATGTGATCATAGACCACCTTTTTATTAATAATCTTATCAAAGGGTATTGGGTTGAGGAGGTCAGACAGGCAGTCGCTCCTTGTAAAACATGGGTAGGTACTCAGCTGCATCTGGTTAGACTGGAAGCCAACCCCAACATAGTTAGGCAGTTGATGATGATGAACCACCTTTAATGAGCGTAGTAACTAAAGGACTATGTAGCTATATTGTTAATTTGCAATAGGTCTGAAGATCATATGAGTCAACCATGAATTAATTAATGATTGCTTATTAACCACTACTGCTACTAATCCTAACAGTACTTATTTAGAACTAGCTGTTTTCCTGCGGTTGCACCCGGGGTCACTACCGCCCGTACCGGGATAAAATATAGCCTGTGTTACTCTGGAAGAGTGTAGCTTTCCAACAGTAAAGACTTAAACCGAGTACAAACAAACAAAAAAAATCCTTATAATATGCTCTACAGCAGTGATTCCTAACCTTTTTGACATGAGGGACCACTTTAACTAAAGTTTGTCTTGCCGGGGACCACCCCATCGGTGTACCTAAATTGAGAGTTCTTTGATAAAGAATACAAGCATACTTTATAATTAGCACTCATTTCTTTATTAGTTAGCAAAAAAACTAAAACTTACAGATTTTAATTTAATGAGATTTTTGTGACTGCATTCTCTTTACTAATTTCTGAATTTTTGGTTCAGTAAGTACTACTCAAAGCTAAACGCATGTCGGCAGTTGTAGGCAAGCAAATATAAAGAAAGATAAAAATATGCTTATGTAGTTGCCAAATGCGCGAGCGAAGCGAGCGCGAAATTTTTTTCGGACTTAAACTAAATATTACGTAAAATTTAGCCCAAACGTACTTAAGTTTTTGTTTGTTGACAAATGCAAAAACAAGGGCATATAGTTTCTGAATACGCGAGCGAAGCGAGCGCGAAATTTTAATTATTTTTTAAGACTCAAAACCAAAATTACGTAAAATGTTGCGAAAACCCCCGCGCGCACAGATAAGTCGATAAAAATAACGTATAGAAACGTCGAGAGGCAAAGCTTCGCGGACCACTTGGAATGCCTCCAGGGACCACCAGTGGTCCGCGGACCACCGGTTAAGAACCACTGCTCTACAGAAATATTGTAGGTAAAATTATGTACAATATGAAGTAAATTATTTACCAACAACATATGGTTCATCTAATATTTTCTAGTTTATAGACAAAAAAACTTTTTTGGTCGATAGAGTCCTCCTATCTTGGTCAAAATCTATAACTACCTACAGTACCACTAAAAATCATCTAACAACTGATACTAGATTGACAATAGCCCAACGTGTGAGATGACAATGTACACGCACCTACGTCCGGCGTGTTCAATGCAGTCAGACCTTGCTATGCAGATTGCCTAGATATCCATCCTCCGAGCCTTTTTCCCAATCATGTTGGGATCGGCTTCCAGTCTAACCGGATTCAGCTGAGTACCAGTGCTTTACAAGAAGCGACTGCCTATCTGACCTCCTCAACCCTGTTACCCGGGCAACCCGATACCCCTTGGTTAGACTGGTGTCAGACTTACTGGCTTCTGACTACCCGTAACAACTGCCAAGGATGTTCAATGACAGTCGGGACCTACAGTTTAACGTGCCATCCGAAACACAGCCAATGGTGTCTAAGATATACTTAGAAAGTACATACAAACTTAGAAAAGTTGCATTGGTACTTGCCTGACTGGTAGATTGCCTAGATATATAGTGCAGAATAGAGGATGTTTGTTGCATGGTCCGACACGGCATAATATGAAGACATACTAGTACCTACAGTAGATACCGAAATAAAAAAGAATAAAAAAATCATAAGTCGAGAAAAAAGTAGGTACTATTTTTTTGGTAAATATTTTTTTACGAACAATTAATTTTTAATAACTATTTGCATTTTTTTAATAATGTCGGGACACTAATAATAATAATGTCGGGACACCTTTTTCACACACGGTCGGTTAGCCCCATGGTAAGTTATTAATTAACTTGTGTTATGGGTGCTAACACAACTGATAAATATTAGATAGCTTATTTGAAATTAATACCATAATTTGACTCTATTATTGATTTTTATAAGTAAATCAAGTTGCAAATAATCTCTCTAAATACCGTAACTAATAGCTTATTCTAATTAAAATTACTTAATGACAAAAGAAAATACAATTAACAGACTTAATAGGCGTTTAGGTGCAAACCTATTCTATTAAACAAGCATGCTATTTAGCCCGCTTATCGCGCCAGAAGTGTAATTATTACACTCGAGTGCACGATAACAGAGTAACTCTTGACGTTATACACTTAGTCCAAGAGCCAGCGAACGCCAGAACTACGTTATTTTGTAAAGGCTGAAAGTGTGTGCATTTACCTTGCAGAGGGTATGAACGATAGACTACTACTTACGTAGTAACTATTATAGTAGGTAATCTGTGCTACTACGAAGTTTGACTGACGATGGCTTGAAAAATATATAAAAAAAATACTTTACCAAATTTTTTGTCAGTCGTATCCTATAATATACGGACCACTTTTTGTATGTATGAGATAAATAATTGCTGTAAGGTAGATGCTCACACAAAGTTTCAGCCTTTATAAAATAACGTAGGTCTGGCGGTCGCTGGCTCTTGATCTAACAGTCTAGAACAATACGACTGTTAGATAACAATATGTGTTTATAAACTTACGACTAGCGAGACCTACTGCAGAGTCTGCAGAGACCAAAGATTATTTATTGACTGCTGGTTTCCCGCGGTTCTATTTGAATAGCTACTTTAAAAAATATAAACAACCAGTAAATATTTACAAATAAATAAGGAAAAATATAACTAAGTTTCAACAAACTTCATAAGCATCGCTATCAGCGGGAATTGTGCCCAAAAGACTTTATATAAATGTACCTATATAAACCTATCAGTACAGTGTTGACTCGTATAAAGAAACAGGTGAATCTGTCCTTAAAGACAATCAAAATAAAACCCGTATGGTACGGTCCAGGTAGTCGGCACCGATAAGTTACAACCTGTTTCTTTATAAGTGGGTGAATAGGATTAAATTGAAATATTATACCTGCGCTGATCGGTACCTACCCGTACAGGTTTGTCTGTACCGGAAACCTGTTTCTTTATGTAAGCACCCTTAGAAAAGTTGCATTGGTACTTGCCTGACCTGGAATCGAACCCGCACCCTCATACTTGAGAGGTTGGTTTTTTGCCCATTAGGCCACCACGACTCCATAACACAGAGTTCTGAATGTAGTTATTATAACAGACAGACAGAGTTATTTTCGCATTTATTTAGTAAGGATTTACTTAACAACGCGATGCCTCGGTATTTGAATACAAACACGACAACATTTCCCAAGGATAAATAAGTCGTTATTTCCACGTTATTTAAACTTTCAATGGCGTGTGATGAGCTCTCTCTTCACCATTAACTACTCATAGACTTTATAACATATCTATACTAATATTATAAAGAGGAAAACTTTGTTTGTTTGTTTGGTTGTAATGAATAGGCTCAAAAACTACTGGACAGTTTTTAAAAATTCTTTCACCATTCGAAAGCTACATTATCCACGAGTAACATAGGCTATATTTTATACCGGTACGGGCAGTAGTTACCACGGGACGCGGGTGAAACCGCGGGAAAACGGCTAGTTTGTTTATCAAAATACTCCGTTTGAATTCTGAAGCTATGTATTAAACTGCTGCTTCTGTCGGATTTGCCTACTCGTCCATGGAATTTGACTTGTTTATATTGTCTCATAATACATAAGCCTTCCAAGAGTATATCAGATGAGAAATCAAACCTATACAAAAAATAAACTATGACTCTATCTATAGGTTCTAATATTATAGCTGAATACATAGTTTCTTTGTTTGAACGCGCCAATCTCTAGAACTACTGAATCGGTTAAAAAAATCTGTCAGTGTGCGGAAGCTGGTTCAAAACAATATTACTTTATTTCTAACTTCTTCGATTACAATAACTTTTTTATGAGATTCACACTAAAAATGTCGTCAGTTTTATAATAAGCGTATATTCTACGGAGTAAGCAAAGATGAGCGGATATGCCATAATGCAGGTAAGTCAGACGCCTTCTGCTACGTCGAATTTGTACGCTGGGCATGACCAAAACGATCATTTACCAGTGAACTAACGAAGCGTTCGGGTTCTTTGAGACATCTGTCAACGATTTTTGGTATTACAAAAAATTGTCGGGTCTAAAGAAGGCGTGTAAGGGCGATAACAGTGCTGCGGGTTGTTCGAAAGAGATACCGCGGCCCTGGTACATAAAGGGCCTATGACGGAACGCGACGGTTTTTAGTCAGTAAGAGTCTGACACTCCCTCACCGCTGCTAACCCACAGCGGGAGGGGTCATTTGATGATTTTTGACGTCGTTAAAAAAAAAAAAAAGGGCGATAACAGTAACGTTCCTCTTCTCCTGCATACCCGCATTTTGGCGCGCTACTTTCCGTTATGGCATGGCACCTCCGCTAGTCATTTTGTTCTCCAAGATATAATCTAAGTATATAAGACATACACCTACGCATATTACGTCTGTCTGTCTGTTACTCTTTCAATTCCGGAGTGAGCGCTATTGAAATTGCTGCGCCTCGATTCACAGGTGTTAATAGCTAAACAAATGGTACTCAATGGTTTAATTTAAAACGTAGGTACAGTCATGGATATTAGCATACTTTGTATGTCTGACTCACAATGAATATAGTATTTATTTTTATTGTAAAGCAGACTGTTTCCCACGATTTCACTCCGGCCCTGAATAAACTACTTCATGTAGTTGCCCTTATAACCAATTCAATGACAACTGGCCTGCCAAAGATATTTCGAAACAGACGAATTAATCTCAAAACTAAGCGAACTAATCACATTTAGCAGATAGACCTACTGCTTTTACTTGCTGCCCAGCTGCTTAACTTATTATTCGATATAAACGTAAATACTAGAAAGAATGTTACGAATTAATATTAAGGTTGTGACGGCGGATAAAATAGTGTGGAAGGACAAAGCATGCTGCGCCAACCCCAAAAAAAAATTGGTACAAGGGCAGAAGGATGATGACTAACCATCCATAAGCAAAACTGTCAGTTTCTAATACAAACCAGACTTTACCAACTTCTTCTTCTTAATCTTCCTACCGTTCCCAAATCATTTGGGGTCTGCACAATATGTATTTTTCTTCCATTCCTCACTCCAGACTCCATACGTCAAACTAACACCCACTCCCTTCTTATTCATGTCTTCAGGCAATCAATCCATCTTTTCCTCTGTCTACCTCTGCCTCTCCATCCTTCGAAATTCATCTTAACACACTCTTTGTAGAAAGCGTTTCACACCATCTTATCAGTTGCCCATACCTTACTCAACAAAATATATTATATTTACCTATCACTCTTGACTCCGAGCTCCTGTTCGACCAGCTCGAAGAGTACTTTAGCATGTTTCTTGTTTTGTTCCACGCCAAGTGCCCCGATTGACATGAGGTTGGCAATAGCACAGGGGTCTGTGGTGCCACCAAAGCTCATTGGAACGTCCGGGATTACAGACACCACGCAGTACTGTGAAATCAGACATAATAAAACATTCTGTTTTGTCAGAATCAATCCTTTTTTGCTAGCTCTTGTTTGCGAAACAGAATGATGTGATAATAAAGCTGATTTGTTTTCTGTGAAATCAATACCAATTTTATATTGAACCCACTTTTAATTTTTTCATGAGAATACTTAATTTTGTGATCAACAATTTTTTCAGACTAAATAATGTGGTTCAGTGTGAAGTCACACTAATTTTAATTTTCTTTTATTTAATATTGTTGCATGCTTACTGCCAGCCCCAACATAGTTGGGAAAAGGCTAGGCAGATGATACTTTAATTGTATAATTTTTGTTTTGTGTGTTGTTTTTTTTAATTATGTTTTTTTTTTTTTTTTTGAGTAATAGTGTACATGTTATGTACACTATGTTACACTTGCATATAAAACAAATTGGAAAATAAAATCTTATCTAATTATTTCTTTATCTGAACAGTTAAAGATTAAACAACTAGATATTGGGTGCAATAACAATATTAATAATTATTGATAGCTGCACAATGATAAGGCTTTCTTGTCTCTTCTTATTTGTATAACAGGGATTCTACTTTAATTCATTATTCGTGGAGAAGACAAAATATAAGTCACCTGAACTATTTTCAATAATATTTTCATACTGTAATCTTTACTGTACATGAAATTAATGAAATCTTTCACATGAATTTGTTTTATTTTCAGTTTTTTAGATAGGATCTATATTTATTTTAAGAAACTACATTCTTATATCTGAATATGACTTGCGATAAGTTTTTGCCCCTATATTTGGTCAGCGGGTCGTCTTTATTTGACAAGTAAAATATAAGATAAAATGGGCAATTATTAAATATTTAAATACCTGTTCAGGTTTTCCAAGAGCCTTTGCCAACACCGGCACAGCTTTCAAAACAAAATCTTGAGGAATTTTGTTCCTTGCCACATTTGTTTCAATTCTAAAGTGCGGCATATTGAATTAGATTCTATGAAGTGGGTTCAGCAGATCGCGAAAATGTGTTTCCGTCTGACTGAAATGAAATAATGAAATTCTATTCTATTCTATTTTTGCTTCTGGCAAACGATGCCGGTCGATGTCGACGTCGACGATTCTGCCACTGACAAGTGATATGAGCACAGACAGAATCAGTGAAAATGAATGAAATCCGGCCGGCTCAATGTCAAACAAAGTCATAGAAATGTCAATGGTTATTCTCCAAAGATGGCGCTAGAGTAGTATTCATTAATGCAAAAATAAATTTGTATGGAAAGCAAAAAGTAATGGTTATTTGTTATATTGACTGGTTTGTTAATTAACTTATAATAAATTAGAGATGATAATTATGTTAAATCACACGTGACATGAGATAACACGTATGAGCTATTATTGTCTATGGGTGGTGAATTCCGGTAATTCATCGCTAGTGTTGTGCTCGTAATATCGATGAAATTAAAAATAGAATCATATACATCGAATAAAATCTTCAAGTAATGTTACATGCATATTAAACTATCTATTTTTTCTAGACTGAATCGTCCCATTGCTGGGTAAAGACCCATTTCCCCGTACACATGTATATGATGGAGGTCTCTATATTCCTATTTGGTTTACACACCTCTCAATCCATTGTGTGGAAATTGGCACCAAAATTAACGATGTCTTACCGGAACACAAAACCGTGCTTTACAGCTTTTTATATGTATGTCACGATAATAAAGTTCCCCATACACACATTCACGAAAGCGTCATTTTAAATGAGTCATAGAAAAAAAAAACATAAAATTTATACCAATCGAAACCAACATACTTTTTTAAATCAATAAAAAATGTCGTATGTTTTATCGATAACAGTTAGGTGCATCCCTAAAGTTATTAAGTGCAGGCGGGCGGGGGCAAGGATACGCTGCTCCGTCTATGGTGCAGCACAATTCATGCACTTTTATGAGTCGTGTAGTACTTTCGTTATCAGAAATTCGACTCGAAGCTTGTTTAATCGTCGGCCATGTTATAAATACAACGTTTTGCTTTGTTTCGCTCATTGTGCCTAATAAGCTTGCTTTTGTTAGGTTAGTGAAGTTTTTAATCAGTGTTTGAAGCTAGAGGTTGTTTTTATCGTCTACGAAATGGGTGCAGAGCAATCTACCACAAGTAGGAGCAATGCCTCGACTCCAACACAGTAAGTGTTACTCAATATTTCGTTTGTTAATTTGTGTTCTAATTAAGTATCAACATATAGGATAGCTATTTTTGTTGAGCATTTTTATTATGTAGGTAGATGCTTTTAAAGTTTGTTTATATAAATAAAATAACATTGTAGATTTATTGTTGTTTTGTTAACTTTTAAGACCTCACCTACTTACTTTGCAAGTTCAGTGCTCATCAAATAACTTTGCTTCTCCGAAGATAGCCATTTGTTTGACGCTCTGCGCATGAACGGCGAAGCAAGGATTATTGAACATTTTGTACCGTTCACCTAGTTTACATTCTACTCATCAAAAATAAACTGCCAAGTGTGAGTTGGAATCAAAAGAAAGGGTTGGAATCACAAAAAGCAAAATTTTGAAAATGTTGAAGCGAAAAAAGATTGTACCTAAGTAAACAAAACATGTCTTGTTACGTTTCTCAACAAATAAGTATTTTCGATTGGAGTCAATCATTTGACTCGTCATAATATACGAAATATTATCACTTTCGGTACTTCCCAATATTCTATCTATCTTTGGATTTGTTTACTAACGATAGGAATTTGTCAATACCTACTTGTATTTGTATGAGGCTTATGTAAGCTTGTGAATTTTGGGCTGCGGGATTGTTCGAAAGAGTTACCGCGGCCCTGGTACATAAAAGGCCTACGACGAAACACGACGGTTTTTAGTCAATAAGAATCTGACACTCCCTCACCGCTGCTAACCCACAGCGGGAGGGGTCATTTGATGATTTTTGACGTCGTTAAAAAATAAGCGTGTGAATGTTATAACCAAATCCAAAGATAGATTGTAGATAGCATATCGGGAACGGCCGTTCACCAACTTTTAAGCTGAAAGGACTATTTATTGACAAAAGGTAATCTGGGTCTCGTATCGCATTACGACGGAAGTTTATAAGTAGGTAAATAAAAATGGCGTCGGGGCAGTTATGCCAATTGCTTTTATATAAGCACTCTTTTATGCAGGGATTTTTTTACCGATTATTTTCGTTCGTCCATAGGTATACGAATACATATTTACATACAAAGGTGTAAACAATAAGACCCGAGCAATTTTTTCCAGGAACAAGGATAAAAAGTAACCTGGGGCCCGATTCTCCTAATTTTACTTAAGCGTCATACGATTCACGTTCGACTCGGTTCGACTGAGATCCAATCCCGACTCGATTACGATTGAAGCGTATGTGGCATTCGGCATTTTTTTCTTTGAAATAAACATTTTTATCCTTTTCTGTCATTCAATAATGAATCATTTTGTCTGCAAATGATTTACGATTGCAAAATGATTGTACAGCAAACTACCGTATAGACCAAAATCACAAAAATAGCAGACCAATCGCAAACCAATCGAATGTCATTGGAATACGATTGGTCTTTTATTAGTAGCAGAATGCCCGATATGGTTAAAACTGCTATTGCGATCATATTGCGATTCAATTTCTATTCGATTTTGACAATATTAACTTAGGAGAATCGGGCCCCTGGGGGTCTACTCTAATTCACCGAAAAACGAAGTTTCGTACGAAATTTCGCGAACTTCTTACCACGGTTCCATTTCGTTCCGAAATTTCGTACGAACGAAGATTGTTTGACGTTTATTGTCTATAAACCTACTCTAATTCGAAATGCTACGAACGAATATTTGAGTTTGACAGACGAAACTTCGGAATTTTAACCTCAAATTCAACGAAACCAAAAGAGTTATCGTTTGATTTTCGTGTTACTTTTCGTTTTGTGAATTTTGTGTGAAAATTATTGGCAAAGGCTACAATAATGCTTTTAATCAAAGCAGCTTTACGTGAAGATCATGTAGAGCGAAGAAGGAACCGGCAGTGCTTGCGCAATCAATTAAAAATTAGCGAAATTCCCGACGTAGAGTTTGTAGGAAATCACAGACTCAGTCGGCAATTTTTCGAAGGGTTGTGCCAGGAATTCGTGCCTTTATAACCTCCAAACAATGCACATTGCAATTGCTAGACCTTCTGGAATCGAAAATATTTCCATTCTCTTAACACCCAAGTTGTAAGTATAAGAACTAAACATTAATGATTTAATTGAGGCATTGACTGTTGTTTATTATGATGCTGATCAATCCTTTATTATTTTCCAGATATTATGTGACAGCGATACTATATAACAAATGTGGATGTGTCATTTGGTGGAGCAACACACATGATGCTTATATTTGGAGAGAGTGTGATATTAGAAGCCACTTGGAGGGTCTCCAGAATGAAACAGTTTATCTGTTAGGTATGTTTAACTTTATTGCATTTTGAATATATTTGTACAAGTTGGGACAAAAGCGGTACCCCAAACTTTCACATTTATATTATTAATATTGTGTAGTAGTGTTATTCACATATTTTCATATACATGTGTATTTTAGGTGACTCTGGGTATTCTCTCTAAGGGAGCATATGATGACACCGATAGATAAAGCTGTTGAAGATTCTCTTGAAGGCAGATACAACTTTGCAGAGCTTTGTTAGTGCACATTTTGGAAAGGAATAGGTAGGACAAAGTTCTACTCAAGCACATCATAACATGCTCCAGAAAATATGTATGTTTATTGATTTTAAGTATTTGACATGATGTTATTTATTTCCTTTAGAGTTTAATAAAAGAATAAATTATATGCTTAAAGTTTTATTTACTATTACCCTGTTTAAACATTACAAATTAATAACAAAGAAATATTAAACACAATTAATGACTAACAAAACACTAACAAAATCTTAATTCCTATCCACATATTCCCTTATTGTGTTATGCAGCTGCAACAGGGTAGGACTGATGCCTGCCAATTCACCCCTGATGCCTGCAAGCTCTGCGTTTTGCACCGTCTCTCTCTGTGCACGCTCCTCTTCATATTGATACAATCTGCTTCTTACACCTGTGCTGGCACATCCTCTGTAATCTCCTAGTAGTAGGCAGTCTCCTTGTAGAGTGTGTATGTCGAGAGGCTGCAAAACAACATTCCAATTTTAGTCAATAGCTCAGAACAACAGTGTAAACAAAATATGGCTAAGACACTTGAACGGGTTAAGTAACAACAAAAAGTTCTCAACTTAACACTTGACCCATTTAATACCATATGCAAACATAATAAAAAAGATGCAATCATTATTCAATAGTATAATGTTAATCTGTATTCTTTATGAAGAGTATTTCTTATAAATACACTAAAAAAAATGTTATCTATATTGTGCACAATTTATTTACAATAGCATTACTCAATATACCACAGTAAAATACTTACAAGGTGTGAAAGTCGGCATTTTTGTGTCAATGGTGGTGGTACTTAGGCAGCTTTTACAGCTGGACTCTCAGGTTATCTTCCTGGCTGGGTTCAACTATTCAATCTCCCGCGAGCTAAATCTCTATGTTCGTCCAGGAAATTTAGAACGGTTTCGATTTGTTGAGGATTTGCCGAACCCCGTATATGGAGCCATTTTAAACTGAAAATATAAATGATTAGTATTAGAAAAGGCAATGGTGTTAGAGCGAAACCAAATATTGCATTTGTTTAATATGATATCTACTCACGAAGTTTTTAAATCCAAAACAAAACTTGTTGTGAACCAAAATACAGCAGACGTACGTAGAAGTCGGAGTACGTAAAGTACGACATAATACTTCCTTAGGGAACTCGTACCTTGGCATAAAAGCACTTGGAAACATGATTTATTAAATACGACACTTGAGAAACACACTTCAGAAAACTTATCAAAGTATTCAAACAAAAAATCTTAAGTCGACTTGTTATGATTAGATTGTATTATGTAGCTATTTTTGGTTGTCATCCGTGATTACCCATTTTTGGCATGAAATAGTACTCTTCAAATTAGTTGGTTAGCAATGACTGTCAAAGGGTTTTTTATAGTGTCGAGTCGAAAGTAGTTGAAAATATATTTTTTGCCTGAAAGTTTAGATTGTTTGCATGAATATTACAAGAAATATGAAATGAATCACATTTATAATGTTACATGAATAAGTAAAGCTGAAAAGTTTAATAATTTCAAGTTAAAGTAAAAACCGTAACTTAGTTTAGTCGACATCATAAAAGCCCCACACAATATCATAGATTCCATTCGTTCACGAAAATTGTCTATGGTTCCGAACTTCGTATGCGCATCCGAAAATGAAATAGAGTAGGGTCACTAACGAAACTTCGTTTGAATTTCGTTCGATATCGAAGTTTCGTTTCGTTGAATTAGAGTAGACCCCCTGTGGCGTCGCCATATGGTACCTATACCTACCATCTATTTTACCTGTATTGGTTCAGCCCTTCTTGGTTGAAAGTGTGACAAACTGCAAACTCACTTTCGCATTAATAAATAACGAGGATAATTTTAAATTAATGAAAATATTAAATAAATTAAAAAGCTGTAGCTTAGCTACCTACAAGTAAGAAATCATCTAGAAACAATCTAATCAAAAATCATATTTCTATGAACAAATAAAACCAAATTATTACCTACGTGCAATCTTTACTTGCAGGAAAAACATGTAGGTACCTAATTCTAGCCGACCCTTTTTTGTTAGTATTTTCAAAACACGTGCATAGCAGGTACTACTACTACTCACTCACACTAAACATCTACAAAGTTTTGACCAAACAATTGAGCGCGCGCACATTAACCAATTCTGCGCAGATTCTATGAATCCAATATCCTTTTTAGGGTCTCAGCACACATATGGGATCGGAAAGGGATCGTCACCGTATCGCCTCGAGCCGTTCAGAATGGTTTGTATTAAACTCCCTAGTGCAACGCACACTAATCGGAATAATAACGTAATCGCCTCGCCTCGGAACAGGCTCCGAACTTGAATTCCCGCGCTTACGGCTCATCGTCCCCGCGCTTACGTTTCTCCGTCCCCGCGCTTACGTCTCTCCGTACCCGAGCTCACATCTCTTCGTCCACCGTTTCCCCTTTCCCCTCCCGCGACTTGCCTGCTAAAGACGCCGCCATTCGCAAGGAGTATTTCATTCGTGTTGCGCGTCAGCCAGGGGGCGGCGAGGCGTAAGCGCGGTGTCGCCTAGCCGTAGCCGAGTTGACGTACAGGCGCTGCTGATACGCTTTCGTTACGTGCATACGGTAGGTTGACGCCTGGTTGACAGCGAGGCGAAAGGCGTTACGGTTACGATCCCTTTCCGATCCCATATGTGTGCTGAGACCTTTAGACGGACGTTTTTCGTCAAATAAGTTTGCCACTCTGAAGTCAGCCATTTAACATCTCGCTCATGCCCAGTAGCGTTTTGATGGATTGCCAGGACGTGGTGCGCCAAATACAAATATAAATGAAAAATGTTTTTGTTGATATTTTACCTAAATTAGCATCAGATACGAGGAAACATGATCTTATCATTTGCGATAATAATACTTATACTTATTTACGTCAGTATTTTTTTTGTGTTTTTGTTAGTTCTTTCAAAAACCTGTAAAAATACCAAATACTAATATTTTGAGTTTTGTTCGTATTTTATCTCGGTCGGGGAAACCCCACTTCCTATGTAACAAGCTACGAGCTAACGTGACTGTTCGACCGATTGTTATCCGCATAAAATATAATTATAGATAATTTCAGTATGACAAGTGTCCATCGTATGTACCTCCACAGCCTCCACTTACTTATGTATTCTATCATGTAGTGCGGTATGAAGTACATACGACTAAAATGTAGTAGGTGCATATTTTGGTGGAATATCATCAAATGAGACCCGCTGTGGGTGCAGCGTGTTAATTATATCACGCTCAATATTATAACGGCGATACTTTGTGTGTCTGTGTATATGTTTGTTACTTCTTCACTCACAAACGGCTGATCGGATTTTTAAAAAACTTGGCATATTGCTGCCAATTTTTAACACGATTATTTTAAGATTAAGAACTACGCAGCGTTTTCAAATGCGCATAAAACCCCATAGAAGTTCTCAAGTCTGTAAACTTGCTATCTAAAACATAATTTTTCAAATCCTACCTATTAACGATAATATATCTTCAGCTTGATATTTATTTATTTGAATCCTTGCACAGAAGAAATAGGACGAGCTCCTTCTCTTCCGAGGGTCTAATAAAAAGATCTTAACGTAACATGTCGATGTAAAAATGCCATGTTTCCACAGGAGACAGATGAGTCAGGCCGAAGTCAAGCGAATGCTGGACCAGCAGAGGCAGCAGTACGAGAGGAAACTGCAAGAGGTGGTCAATAAAACGAAGCAGGAGGCAGCTGCCAGACCCCCTACTCCTCAAACTATAAGGTACTTGACGATACTTTATATGAAGACCTACCTAGATACCTTAGTCGCTCCTTGTACTTAAAACACTGGTGGTACTCAGCTGAATCCGATTAGACTGGAAGCCGACCACAACATAGCTTGGAAAAGGCTCGGGAGATGATGATGACCTTAATACGATAAATAAGAGTTAATGCTAAGTACAATAAACACAGGCATATAACCAGTACATAATTACAGTAGATAAGTATGCGCGAGTTGCACCATTGAACTGTAATTGAACCGAACCACAAATTAACCAGCCATGAAATTGTCACCCTCGGTTTGGTTATGGTGTCGATGATGTAGACAATTTAAAAAACTAAGGCTGCCTCTCCACCCGGAGCGGAGCTAGGCTGCGGAGTGGAGAAACTGAGAAATATTAACCAACTAGCTTCTGCCAGCGGTTTCACCCGCATCCCGTGGAAACCTCTGGACGAACCCGGATAAAAAGTAGCCTATAGCCTTCCTCGATAAATGGGCTATCTAACACTGAAAGAATTTTTCAAATCGGACCAGTAGTTCCTGAGATTAGCGCGTTCAAACAAACAAACAAACTCTTCAGCTTTATAATATTAATATAGATAGGATTGCACAAAATCTCCGCTCCTCAATCCTATTGGTTAATATTTCTCAGTTTCTCCACTCCGCAGCCTAGCTCCGCTCCGGTGGACAGGCAGCCTTAAGGCTAACTAAAACTATTTTTTACAGCATGGAAAGAGAGAGAGCGCCGTACAGTTATGCTGGACCCGCTCTGCAGCAAAACGCAGCCCCTACTACGCCACAGCCTCTATACCCCAACCTGAACCAGCCCCAAGCGTACCCATATCAACCCCAACCCAACAATCAATTCCACCCCCAGCCCAACAACAATCAATTTCATCCCCAAGTCAACAACAACCCTTTCCAGCCGCAGAGGCCGAATGACTTCGTTTTCGTTAACAACTTTGGACAAGCTGAAAGGTAATCAAGACCCTACTTTATTTTGGAACTGCAATCAAAGGTTTTCTTTTTATTTTATTAAGGTTAAAAAACACGACCCACTGACCAAAAGTTCCGAGAAAATGATAGATGGCTTTGTACCAACTACGTAACTGGGACTTCACAAATGCCGAGGTTAAAAAAAAACGAAAGTTAGATGACTGGACCAATTGTTTTCAAAATCTCTCCGGACTTTCGTAATAGTGATCTGACTGACTTGTTTTCCTATCTGTTACTGGGAAAAAGTGGCGCAACAAACTCCCCAGCAACGCATGAAAGATATACATAAGCTTAAACTAATCTTCTTTCGACAGTTACAATAGACCTGCCCCATCGGCGCCGTTCCTCCCGAATCGAAGGGGTCGCGGACAGGGACCCAGGCCGCGATCTATTAGCAGGTATGAATTCTCATCAACAGTATGTATAGTCTTTGCAGTCATTCTCATCTATACGAATATTATAAAGCTGAAGAATTTGTTTGTTTGTTTGAACGCGCTAATCTCAGGAACTACTGGTCCGATTTGAACAATTCTTTCGGTGTTAGATAGCCCATTTATCGAGGAAGGCTATAGGCTTTTTATCTGGGTTCGTGCAGAGGCTCCCACGGGATGCGGTTGAAACCGCTGGCAGAAGCTAGTTTTGTATAAAGCTACTGTATAGCTCTCCTAGCTAGACTATAAATTGTACCGCCTGTAAAGCACGTGGAATGCTAATTCTGTACGTTTATTATCCCGTTGTGTATATTTGAAACTAGACCAAAACTTGACTTTGATGATTAAGTACCTATGCCTTCATATTAGGCGCAGGGTAATTTGAGATTTTTGTGGTAGGTAATTGGGAAGAGTGTCCGTATCACACAAGATTTAGATTTCATCTTGTTTAATGGATTTAAATATATCGAGTTATCAACGTTAATTTTTACCTTACCCGAATACCCCGACAAAAAAGGTCTTTTTAACATGCTTTGTTGTTTTACTTTCGCTTCGAGTTTTCTTACGAGAATTGTCCTGAATTACTTCGAAAGTTTATTTACTTTAAAAAAACTAATATACATACACCTTACGACTTATATCAATATATTTTAAACCTTAATTTCCAGACAGCGCAACGAGCCCCAGGAGCGTGACGTGTTAGACTGTCCGACTTGCCACTCGCGGTTCGGGCTGAGGATCTACCAGTGTGACAGTGGGCATAGCTCGTGCAGCGAGTGCAAGAATAGAGGCCGAGCGTGCGGTATCTGTCACCAGGTCCTCACTAACAGGAGGAACTTTGACCTCGAGAACCATATGGCTCAGGTATAAGTTCTATAGTTATTTGAGTACCTACTACGATTTACTGTGTCCGGTAGTCTAGTCTATTTAATTAAATAATTCCATCACGTTTAAATGTACAAAAAAAAACTTTTTTTTTTTTTTTTCTTTTAGATTTCTCAAATATCTTTTTTAATTTGATTTTTTCATACATGTAATTTTTTCAATACACCTAAATCAATTTGGATACTGTAGTCGAAACGAGAGATTTTCTATCAAAACCCTGTTTTAAACGATTCTTTATTTAACTAACCAGACGAAAGCGTTGTGCCCAAACGCTACCGAGGGCTGTAAGCTGTACATCAAGATCTCTGACATGGACACACACCAGCGCGAATGTCCCTTCAAGGAGCAGGAGTGTCCGCTCGCCGCTGTGTTCGGCGTTTGCTGCTGGAGAGGTAATAAGTACTATACACCTACCTTGAAACTTTACTGTTCCGAGAACCAAAGTAATGAAAGTTGTAATCTGAGACCCATTTCTAATGTCTATCTGGATTTGAGTTCTTTATCTAGGTTAAAGTTTTTATAGACATGGAAAACAATCGTATTATAACGTTGTGCTTATGCAAACCGACCAATATTACCAAAAGTGTTATTCAAGTCTAATTTTAATATTATTTTTTTAATTTTCAGGAAAACTGAGCCAAATAGCAGGTCATTTCGACCAAATGCATCCAAGCGGCCGTCAGACTGACGTCGATACTGAAATGGCTCTGACAAACGTGCACAACACTAGCCAAGAGGTGCATTTAGTCGTTTTAGGAACTTACAACTTCCTAATCCACGTTAAAGTATCAGAAACTGACGGCAAAGTCTACATGGCCGTCCAACTTATTGGTACCAAGTTCAGCGCCGCGAAATGGAACTACGAAATCCACGTTTACAATAAAAACGAAAAGCACCGCAAGTACACTTACACAGACAACTGTATGTCGTCCAACGACAAAGTAGAGGACATATTTAAAGATGGCGAATGTGCTGTGTTGCCAGTGTGGTACGCCAATACATTCGTGCACAACGGTGTTATGAATTACAAGTTTTTTATCAAGAAATCTGAGGAAGGTAAAAAAGAATTTGTTAAACATCGCGGTAGGGGTAGGAAGCATTAGGATAAAAAATCTTGATGCCTTCATTAAATATTGTTGGTGAAAGATGGTTAGGGAGAGGTTTAGATAACGGAATGTGTCCAAGATAAACAAATCTATGGTAGATCCTATTATTATTTAACTGTTGCTTTGTGCTTATATTATTCAACCGATAGGACGTAAGTTAATGAGCACATTATAGTTAAAATTTTACAAAGCTACTCTTATATGGGCATTCGTACATGAATGAACGTTTTAAATGCATTGCACGATAAAGGTCTATTTAAAAATACTTGATAAATATTATTATCGTTGACTATCTCTCGTACATTTGTGCGATTGAGTTAGTATATACCTCTCTCTTCCCTTTCTAGATAAGATAATATCACCATTGATGTTAAAATTACCTTCAAATACCTATTTCTGAAAATCATATATTATGTTGTAGTGGTCTAATTGTACCATACAATTGTCAAACAAAATTATTTGTTTTGACGCTATGAAAAACTACGTTATCTTTCTGGTACACGTTAGATAAGTATATAAAAAAACGTATTTTATAAAAACCCAACATACAGTAAAATGGGGTAAAATTACATCTTTTAAAAACTATACCTAAATTAAGATGATATATGGAATTCTCTTGCAATGGGAATTCTATATTACAAACGTCTATTTAGAATGGTGAAAGTTGAGTGTATCTCTAAAATTTTTGACTTTTATCAAGTGTTTGGTCATACATTTTGATTGTTTTAATATTAATTATTATTCTAAGAAAACCCCATAATGACCAGAAGGTGATGGTGTTTTAATATAAGTACCTATTTGTAGGACGAAAAAATTATAATGAGCATGGTTTTCGGCATAGTTTATCTCCTAGTATAGTAAGAAGTCAGTTTGGTTCCCGTATTTACCTACAGAGAAACAAAATGATGCTACAAAAACTGCTATTATTAAATAGTAATTTTATCTGTAGAATATAGGAACCCAGCTGATGTAGGTTAAGGATTATAATTATTATGCCCAAGTTGTAGTAACGACAAATGAAGGGATAGAAAGTTTTTGAAATCGAAAACGTTAACTTGACAGTGTTACCATCATAAAAAACATATAAAACACTGTCAAGTGTTGCCAGATAGGGTTTACCACTGGCAAGTCTTGGCAAAAACTATAAAATTAATTGCCATGGACAAAAAAAATATATAACGCGTTTATTCCACAGTTTATCGTGAAACTTGTATTCAATAAGTTATAGAACGTGTTTATTATATATTTTAAAGCGTAATTTGTATGCAAAATAAGTAATTAAGTTTAATTATTCGTATTTAGCCATCGCAGAAGATTCAGAGAGCCGTGGAGAGAAAGAAAGCAGGAAAGGGCAAAAACCAAAGACAAACGCAGTTAACAAGCATCAACGCGTAAAGGCGAACCGCGGGAGATCATCTTCCCTTGCCTCGGAAAATAGAAAAAACTAGCTACCAACCGACTGAGTAGAAATAAAGATGTTTGATAATCATCTATTTATTTTAATAATGCTCATGAAAGATTTTATGAAGGCTATGATTTACAATTAAAAAATCAGAACAAAAAATTGAATGTTGGAATCAAAATCTCAAAGGAAGAAAAAAGTAGAAGAATATTCGTACTGAGCAATGTTTATACTGTTAATTTAATATTTGGGTACGAAAGGAAGAAAGGAATAGTCTTCAGAATTTCTTCAAAGAAATAAAAAAAAATGGAGAAGGAAAAAGTACAATAAAGGCCAAAGATCATTACGGAGGTTGGTACCTTAAATTCCCCAAGGGCTTTACGACTACGGAAGCCGTTTTCTGCTTGAGAAAAGAAAGTTGTGCATCTACCAACCCGAGTGCAAGATAATTTCCCTAAGAAACGTAATAAAAATAATTATAATTTTAATTATGTTAAAAATAAGAATTATCATCAACCGAAAGTATAAAGGTGCGTATTGAATTCTTGCTGCCGACTTCACATTTCGCGACTGCATGAAGTCGGCCATAGCTGCACTACTGGTTTCTATGAATTTACATGAAACCGTTTTCATTGAACGTCCTTGACAGTCGTTACGGGTAGTCGGAAGCCAGTAAGTCTGACACCAGTCTAACCAAGGGGTATTGGGTTGCCCGGGTAACTGGGTTGAGGAGGTCAGATAGGCAGTCGCTTCTTGTAAAGCACTGGCACTCAGCTGAATCCGGTTAGACTGGAAGCCGACGCCAACATGTCGGGAAAAAAGGCTCTGAGGATGATGGACATGAAACCTATTTGGATGAAAGCGGCAGCTGCACGTGCAGCAACTGTCAGATATGACATCGTCGTTCAATACGTACCTTATTGAGGTTGAAATATTTTTAATTAAATTAAGATTGCATGTATAACAACATTCACTTCACTATATCACGCATATAGCGATAGTTTGATATGATTGTTTTAATATTTTAAGTTTTTCTATTTTATCCAATTGTATGTTAACTTCGCCATATTTTATTCTATCTTTTTGCTGTATTTTTTTGTGAAACTTGTAATTTTAAATCAATAAATTGTTTAAATGTATTTTGTTTTTTCAATGTCTTTTATAACTATTTTATTTTTAAACTTGATATGTACATAAGGGACTTAACATAGGAGGGTTTGCAAATCACAAATCGGATACATTTTTATTAACTTTATTTTCATCGACAAAACTAGTGTATGTGATCTGTGACAGTGAAATCGATAAGCGGGCAAAGACGCTCCAAGATTTTCAAAGATTCAAAATCAATTCAAATATTTTAACTTCAAGTCAATTTTATTGGTTTCTAAGAACACCCTTTCCACGTGCAATCACCCTTTCAATGTATTATAAAATTTATCTTGAAAGACGCCAAAAAAAAACTAAACTTTTGAGACTGTTTAAAAATAATCCATGGGTCTTTTAGAAAAATTACAACAATACCGGACCGCCTGTACCCGCTCTAAAAAGTATACATTCAATATTTAACACACAGTTACTTCAGCCTAACAAACTTCTATTAAATATTTCCATAAAAAGCTGTTGAAAGAAAACCATCATCAAGGGCCATCATTCATATAATTCCTTTTGGATATTGAATGAGAAAAAAAAATTTTAACTTCCATAATTAGATACAACCCCAATCATATTTTACCTCCTTTTTACCTGATAGCCAAGAATAATCATATATGGACTCCTTTTAACCACATTGCTAAGACCATTTTTTTATTACGTGGCTATTAGCCCAGTAAATCACAGGCCAGTATTATTTACTTGAAAAAGGAACGCTAAAACATAGACAATAGAAAAACGGCCCATTGTTGAAAAGTTTATACATAGGGGGTTATTTGAAGGATGACCCGCTTTTCTAAGCTACATATAAGGTGTCTAATACAGAAACATAAGTACCTACTGAAGTCTGTTGTAAGTTTTATAGGTACATATTACATACAATATATTATATTTATATGTAAACTCATTAACTGATTACTATAGAAATCAGCCTACCCATAGAGAAACAAAGAATTAGGCCCCACAGTAATAATCATAAAAATTTAGATTTCTTTGGGACATCAAATGTGTTAATCGTATTACATATCTAACAATATTTTTTAAATATAAGGTTGAATTGTTGAAGATTATTAAACATCAGATAATTTGGTATACACAAACAAAACATCCGTAATGAACCGTTCTTGGTACAATCACCAACAAAATTTTGTATAAAAAAAATAATTAAAAAGGTAATAAAATTACATATCCACTCAAGCGTCCGAGGTGATAACAGTCACCAAAAAAATTCTTGCCTTAAGCGTCCATGGTGACTACAGTATCCGAACGACATCGTTCGGTTTAAACGTGTACAGCGCTATAGCCAGGTGGTATTAATATAGTTGATTGATACTAGATGGCGCGTTATTAAATTTGTCATCCGTGAGTTGTGATTTTTTCTGTGCAATGGCAACATTAAATTTATAAAAAAATATATTGAAGTGACAGTTCGTCGTTTTTGACAAGTGACTTTTTTGTGTGTGGAGCTCTTGACAAAAATGTGGTAAGTTTCTTGTTTTATACCTTACTTAGATTGTTATTTTATATCAAAATAAACGTGAAGAAATTTCCTTTACGAAATATGTATTATTACGACAATTTCAAAACGTTTACATAGTATAATTTAGGTGGAAAAGTTATACGATCACTACACGATCATCGTTTGATACTTTTCTATTGTTTACAGTGTATTCTAATTGGTTATTTTTGTTAAATAAATGCAAAATATACGAGAATTGTTCACTATTAGCACGTTAATGGCCATTTACAAACGAAATACATTGAGATGGGGTCTATAATGATTAAAATGTTAAGACGTTATTCATGATTTTAGTGTTGGTGAGCCGACTCCCCTTGGACTGATCTACTTACAACGTAAATAATGGTTTGTTCACACGGAGCGTTTTATGATCAATTTGGGGATGTTTTGTGGCTTTTGGCTTTGTTTATGTATCTACTTATAGGTGACGGCATGTTTATTTAGTTTTCGTTTTTCAATATCAAAGAATGAAAAATACCTAAAATTACAGTTTTACAGTGTATTTATTTTACTGTAATACCAATAACCGCTTTCTTTTTTTCTATTTAACATAATAAAAAATTATATGTAATAAAATTATATAAAAGTAAACATGTTTGCTCTATAAACATACCGAACAGTAATATGCGTGTTTCATTAAAACAATGTCGTCGTGTGAACACGCTATTAGCCGGGCGGCCATCTTGTCACATTTTTACGTCGCCCGAGGCCCAGTGACCGCTTGAGAAACACTTAACTTTGTTTATTTTTTCATGACAGAAAACGAATTACTTATATTAAGATATTGGTATCATTTTAAAGAGCATATCCTGTACTAATATAATAAAAAAACATTGTTACCAGTAATCACTATATTTTTCTTATAAAACTCGGAATAAAAAAAAATTACGATATTTTTTTTGATATCCTCAACTTAATACTTTATTATCATCCTATAATATTAATTAAAGTAATTTACTTTTAATCAAATTAAATTTTACGTTCTTTGAGCTTTCCGTGAGTATTTTTTATTCGAATCTAGCTATTGTAGTTTTTCAGTAGTAATCGTTTTTGTTGAGAGAGTCTCGCTTGGTCGTAAAAAAGCAATTGACATTTCATGCGCGGACAGGTGGGCCGAGAATCACTGCGCGGCTTGGACGCTTGAGTGGATATGTATTACATACTTATTTGGCAGAAATAATATAGTCACAGGCTAATTCAAAAGCATCACACAGTGTAGACACAGCTAACAGTTACCAACTAGACATAATTAAAAATAAATTACATAAAATGAAAATTCATCATACTGAACACATTTAGTTCGTATTATTAAAACTTTACATTTAAAAAAGGTCACTTGTTTAAATAAAACATGGACGGCATGAAATGGGAATTTTCGATTTTAATTTTAAATAGTTTTAAAGCTGGATATTAAATTACCAATTTTTTTTTATTTGCCGCCATTTTAAAATCGCCTATACTGATAAAATTCAGGGTTCCTGAAGACAAAATACGCCTATCTTTTCTTCAGTGGATTAATAGCCTTTAGTTTGATCTAAGCAGACTGAAACCTACAAGTACATTCAAGAAAGAAATCAAATTCTATTATTTTTTAACAAATTATTTTTTTGTAGTAGCAACTACGTCTATTAGTTTATTCTGGCAATACCTGAGACAAGATGGCGTTTCTTTTAAACAAGACCATGTTCGGTCTCTGTCACACGATAGGTTACGTGAAAATGCAAGACAGAGACAAAAATCACGGGCTGAATTATTCTTTTTTTCCATAGGTAACTTTTTAATTTATTCAATTTAGTTCACTTTTTAATAATAGAAAAAAAAAACTAAGGTATTGAGATTCCCTGTATATAATTTAACTTCAATTGTCAAAATAAGCACAAAAAAATATTGTAACTGAAATGCTAGGAGATAAACCAAAAAAATAAATTCAAGAGCCTGCAATACGACTAGAATAATATTTTGAAATAAGCACTGCATAGATAAGGTTAATACGACAAAAGCTTTATATTAAGAAATACTCAACCTGTAATTATTTTGACTTTTAAAATTAATGCAGGAAATTATTGAGTAAATCCATTTAAAAAGACAAATATAACACGCTGTAGCCGACACACATTTGAAAAGAGTGCAAGAGAGTAAAGTTGATCACTCAGTGTTTTTCGAAAAATTGCTAAAACATACTGTAATATAATAATACTATTTATTACAAAGTATAGCCAACACTAAAATTAATAAGACACATCAGTGTACATAACACATTTTAGTTTTAAATAAGACTTGAAAATTTTAAATTAGAACCTTAAAGTATCACCAATATCACAATCACTAAAAATAATCAAAATAAATTGAAATAATTAAAAACTATCATATAACCATTATTAAGTACATGGCATATTCTAATTAAATATAATAAATTGGAATGTCATCACTGAGATAATACCGTTAATATCGAGATCAATTTTATTAAAATAAGTAAAATAATACTTAAAAAATACTTTATAAATGCCTTCCTTCGTACATCTTGCCCTGATTCCCTTTTTAAAAACTCCCCCTCTATCAAAACTTAATAAAAGATAAAAATGAACGGTAATAAACTAAAAATAGAAAAGGTGCAACACCTTTACACAACATGAAACAAAACACTCCCTTAATTTAAATTCAGTTCACATTAATTTAAATTGATTACTTGAGTAAGTATAGTTGTAAAAATCACAATCAATAAGATCACAAATATTATTGGCCTTACTACAAAAACTTTAACCCCTGTTTTACACTTGTCTAATAAAATTTTGGCTGCAAAATGAACCGTATGTCAACGTCATAATTTGACATTTTTTTAGACAAGGCATAAACTGACGTTTAAAAGTTTTTGTGGTAAGACGGTATGTATTTAAGTGTGATTTAAGAACGTTATGCTGTCAAATGTACACAGATTAGTTAGCAAATGGAATACTAACTAAACATTGTATCCTGCAGAAAATATAGTTGTGGGTGATCGAGGAACTAGTAGCATCTAGCTAATGCGCACATCCAATCAGATTGTCTATATCTCGGTGTCTAGTTGAACTCCATTTGTTAACTATTCTGTGATGAGATTCAAAGGTATTTACAATCTTCCACCATTAGGCTTAGCCACATACTGGTTCTTCCTTTTTCAAAATAAGCAATTTCAAAAATATTTTACTGCCTCAATAGCTTGGAAGATAATTTTCCAACTATCATCTTTTACTATAACATCACTTGTCTTTACCTTTATTTCTCTGACAGCTCAAACTGAGATCTACTCACAAATTTCGAAAACTGACATGTGTCAAACAGTGTCATAAAATATTAAATCACGAAAACGATGCATGGTGCCAATTGTAGTAAACAATAAATGTGTTTAATTGTTGATGCCGCCATTGTAAGCGTAATCTGCTTTGTTGTGCATCACCAAACGGTTGTCGACAAAGTAAAAGCTGTCGGAACACGTCTCGAATGGTGCGGTGATCATTTCATCCACTGAAACATAAGAAAGGTTCTTTAAGCATTTTCAGTTAACGAGACACACTAGTACGATGTTATGACTATGCTGCTACATTTTTTTTACCAAAATACACATAACACAGATATAATGTTACAACTAAACTGCTATATTATTTTACTCAAAGTATTTATATGTGTCACCCAGTCCAAAAGGCTAAATAAATACAAAATATATACTTGGTTGAATTGTGAACATGCTTCTTTTTGGAAATTGGTAAAAGTAATGTGCGTTGCGCTGGAGTAACAATCTAACTTCAAAATTAAGAATATATTAGAAAATACTGGACTATAAAGACTTATACCTAAAAATACCGTACCTAGATCAGGAGGCAAAGTGGGGAACTCATATATGTGTTCGCAAGTGTTTCTTGAGAACGGTATGCAGAAACCAAACTCAAAGTCGAAGGTCTTAAGCAATGTGTCCCTGAAGAAATGCTTCTCTATCATCCTGAAGTGGTTGACAGGGCGAGCTCCAACGGTAAACTCCACCCTGGAAGATTTAATTATATTTTTTTCAAATATTGCCACAATAGTGTTGTTATTATTTTCAGAAATTGGTGATTATTGAACGGCTTGTTACCATTTATATCAAGAAGATGAACTTTTTGAAGCACAACAGTTACATGTATTAAGAAATGACCCACTGACGAATTTATTTAATTTAGACTCAAATAAATATTACAGAAACTTACGTGGCTCCTACAGTCTTTAGCTTCAAGAATTGAGGCGTGAACTGGTAGCGCACGAACCTCCCGGCGTTAGGGTCCAGCGGCTCCTCTGGAGCATCGTCGGTGCCCTCACTGTCCACTCCAAAGTCCGTTGGAGGCTTCGCAATCTCAAAAAGCACCGTCCCACTTTCCAAATCACGTATCTTGAATCTCGTGAAGTCTATATCGTATACGTTCGCCTCAGGACTACACATGTATGTGTCAGTAATCCTGTCTAATCTCAGAACATCCTCAGGAGTTATTTCACTCACTATTACGTCGTCTTTATTGGTTTCAAGCATCGATATTGATTCGCACTTTTTCCTCACTAAACTCATTTTGCAATTGTGAAGTAAATCTTGTGTTGTAAGTAATCTCAAAAATATAGGCACAATAGATAGAAATTTGAAAGGGTGAACTAATAAGATATCAAAGCATTTTTAGGGCATTTTCATATTTTCTGAATAAAATTCTTTTGATCGCTAATGTTTGTCTTTCACGTCAACTTGAAACTATGACGGCAGCAATCGGATACACGGCCAAATAGAGGTCTAAACTTTACTATTATTCGCTATATTTGATTTCGGTCTAAGTTTGTGAAAAATCAACCAAATAACTTATATGTATTTTGGTATTTTGAAACCTCTTCATAAAAGTAATACGTGCTGAATCAGCTGAATGTTTGATTGATGTAAAAATAAAAAATATGGTATCCGAATTTGCTTGAGTCAATTTACTTGCAACGAAAATGTTATTTCATATAAATTATATTTTAAACGCATAAAATAATCGAACTAAAACTGAATATCATCGTTTGTCTTCGAAATATTATAAATGTATTTTTTTTAATCATACTTTATACATAATTTTGCTTGCGTGGTAGCAAAGAATGCATGATATGAAACGTTAGGAATTCCGGTTTGTATTCGTTCCAGTTCACGATAAGTTTAAAACAGTAACACCTATCTTTTCATTAATAATAATGTTTAAAATTATATAAATACCAAACTTTGATAGCAAAATTATTTGTTAACCAGATTATTTAATGATCAACAATTTTTTCCCGTTATTTTTAATTTTTGAAGTAGACTTTGTGATTGTGAATAGGAGGTTTAGTGTAGAACGAAACGACATTGCAAACGTTGACGTAATATCCGTTGCGTCATAACGAAGCATGCGCCTTGTCATTTTCATTGGTTGGTCATAGATTAAAATTATAATAATCTACCAATAATCGGGCCATCGCTCAAGTCTCGTTCTGTGATAAGTCTTCTTTTAAGGTGGTAGTGGACTGTCTGATGTGCATTTAAAGTGATTCAAAATAAATATACAACATGATTATCAAGGAATAGTGAGTATATAATGTTAAGGTTATACAAGTTTGCGAATACAAATCGATTTTCGGGCAATCTACTTGAAAATTTGCCACGGTCCGCCTAGTTGTCCCATCTTATCAGTAAAGTCCGTTCTTAAAGTGAAGCTCTTATTGTAGCAATTAATTGAATCAGTTAAGTTTTAATGTCGAAATATAGGAAAAGTGGTGACAGTGACAGATCTTTAGGTCAAGGTTTGTCCGTGGAAGTAGTGAATTTCCGCGGACTTATTGAACAGATGTTAGTGTCATTATTGGGACTACTATAGTGAAATTAAACGCAATTCTCTTTGTTTGCAGCCGTGTGACGCTCCCCCTAACAGTCGAAGAGGTAAGAGACTTTTCTTATTTCAAATTGCGTTATTTCAAGGACAATAGGCCTTTGCAACCAGTTAAGTTGCAATACTCTCAGAGGTGTGAGGCAATGAGTCTTGATATGTAATGTCATTGGCCAACCTCTCCAGAAGGAAGATGCTATACAATAATTTAATCAAGTCACATAATTATTTATTCAACTATTCTCATTAGATTCTTTTAACACTAGTCCTATACATTGCTTTACTCTTCATTTTTAATATTTAATGATTTTTTACTGTCCTATTTTTGGTCATGTTTACAATATTTGAAAATCTAGGTCAACAATATGTCATTGATTTTTCAACAAAAAGTAGCAACTAATAAGCACATAGCTTAAACTTTTTGAAAGTTTTCGGAATACAGTGTCCTTCAATATTTTTTAACTTTCAGAGACAAAATGTTCTACACTAACATTAAAAAGGTATTAACCTCATTGACACTGGCAGTATAACAGCCAATATTTTTTTTAAAGTTTAGGTACAATTAAGTAAATTACTATAAGCAAGTATTTTTAAAGTAACATGAATAATAAGTTACTGTTTTTCGAGAGGCATGTAAAACTATAGGTTCTGGCTGTCATTTGAACATCTTCAGCAGTTGTTACGGGTAGTCAGAAGACAGTAAGTCTGACAACCAGTCTTACCAAGGGGTATAAGGTTGCCCAGGTAACTGGATTGAGTAGTTGCTCATTGTAAAACACTGGTACTCAGCTGCAACCGGTTAGACTTGTAGCAGACCCCAAGAATTTAATATTAATTGAGAAAAGGCTAGGCAGATGATGACAAAAATAACGAGTTATTGTTTTAATAAAACATTAGAAACATTTAACCTGACTTGAGTATATAATGTAAGTCTTAAAAATAGAATATAATTTACCTTGTTAGTCATGTAAGGTCTTATCATGGCGGAATAAAATGTTACCGTTGTTATCTGTTGTCAAATGAAGTAGTAATCGTGTAATAAATATTATTGGATACTAAGCATGATGATATAAAATACTTACATAGAAATGCAATTTCCTGTTTAGTTAATTTATGGATTTTCTGTCTTACTTTTGTAAGAAGGAAAGAGTTAAAAGTATCTCTGGGAAGATACATTTGCAGGGCTCCTGAAGTTTTATTTGTAACTAACTCTTTTCCCATATAACGATAAAATATGTCTGTCACTTGGAAAGAGTGTAGCTTTTCAAAAGTGAATGAATTTTTAAAATTGGTTTCAAAGCCTAATGGGTACAAAAAAGCAATCAAAAAAAATCTTTCTTCTGTATTATATTAGTATAGATAATTCGAGATTGAATTCAATATACATATATTTCCATTTAATAAAATCACAGCCTGCACCTATTCAGGTGAAATAAATAGGCCTGAAAAAAAAACATGGGCTCCGTTTTGTCCAGATGCGGGAAGTAGTCACCTTAGGATTCACAGGAGAACAGCTAGTATAGTTATTGGCACGGATATTGAGCCCTGACCTTCACCTGCACAGAAGCGATTTATTGGTTTACTGCCTTATGTGTACAGTGCGCAAAGCGATCCCCACTCTTGCGCCGAGAGCCCAATATCCATGCCAGTAGCTATACTAATACATATAGACATCAATGTATTGTCATGAACGCAGATGAACATTGCACAAGGCATAACATTTAAGATTCATACAAACTTGCTAATTTCATAACTGACCCAGTTTAGTAATGCATGCATTTATTATAATATATCCAAAGTTTATTGAGTCATCAACATTTTGGTAAACCGGTTTGAGATTGCTTATTCATAAAACATTGTCGGATGATGACATCTTTACATTATGTACCTACATTAACTTAAAATTCAAGAACGCAGTAGCAGCATTTCTCTCCTCTTAGGCTATGATAAGCCTGGCATAATCTGTAGATTAAAAGGCTTGTAAAAAAAAGAGAAAAAAAGAAAATCTTGAAATTCTTTATGTCCTTGGAAAAACAGTACCTAGCTTATAGCCTTCCTCGAGAAATAGGCTTTACAGCACAGAAACAATTTTTCAAATCTGCCCAGTAGTCTTCAGATTAGCACGGTCAACAAAACAAACAATCAAAGACTTCATCTTTATGATTCACTAGCTTTTACGCGCAACTTCGTTTACGATATTTAGGTAGTTTATTAGCAGTTTCGAGTTCAATACTTTTAGGAGGTTATCGCCAATAATAATAATAAGGAACCAAAACATGCTCAATTCACATATGCTGAAGTCACATAAATGTTGACTGTACCGGGTATCGAACCCGAGACCATTAGTTTGGCGATCCGGCGTGGTGACCATTGCACCAACAAGGTCGTCTGAAAATTTCCCCGAGATGCGGGTAAAACCGCGACAAAACAGCTAGTTGTTTATAGAAATTGGGCAGAGTAAGATAGAAAAAAAAATAATTATCACAAAAAGTACTTTAAATCACTCTTAAAGCACCTTTTTTGCTGACAGTACCATAAACTATCTAATAATATTATATCTGTGCTATCTATGGTGTTAATAAATTCCTATCAATATGAAGTTCATATTGATAGGAAATCTTATCAACTCTCCTGCGAATTCCTGGGAACTGTATGATAAAATTGAAATCTCCATATTAATAAATGTAATAGCAATTGGACAAGCATGGCACAAATTAGTTACGTTAACACAGAATCATCATAAATAAGTATTTCATGTAAAGCTACTAAATAAAAATATATTATAAATAATGAATTATAACGCTGACCTTGTCATACGATAAATAAATTAAAATTAAAAAAAACTTCAATGACGAGAAAAAAAGTCTTCCTTATGATTAATTTATGGTAGCATTTATACCATTAAATCATTGTCTATGACATCTTTATTGTCTATGATCGTAAAGTAACAATGGTCTTGTTTGTTGATGACTTGAGGGCAAAGTTCTAAGTGAACTAGTAGGTACTTTAAGTTACCTCGTTAATAATATACTAATTGACGGATAAATATCCTATACAAATGCGTTTGTTTTTTAAGTAAACAATGTTTTTTTGAGACTTAAGTGCCCTTTATACCCGAAAGTTTTAAATGTCGCGTCCTCTTAAACAAAGCTTTAAATATCATGGTATTTCAGAAGCTATTTAAATGGGCCTTTAATATGTCAGATAGAAAATTTCGTATATCTGCTTCTTACGATCCTCAGGGGATAGTAACTCTATATTACGTTTGTAGAGTCCTGAACTTCGTTATTTATATCTTACGCCACCGCATTGAATACTGGCTAGAGGCGATGGGGCTCATGAACTAGCTTAAGGTAGCGATTTCACTCGCATCCCGTGGGAACCTCTGCACGAACCCGGAGAAAGAGTAGCCTATAGCCTTCCTCGATAAATGGGCTATCTAGTCTGAAATAATTTATCAAACACACGGTTCATATTCAATACCCGCCGAGTTTACTGTCTATTATGTTATTGCTGTGTGATATTGCAGCACTAGTGATGTAAACACTACTACCACAATATATCGATAACCATGTCAAAATCGAGAAAGTTGCACTGTAGACTAGTGTTTATGTATCTACTAGACAAAACTGTCGACAATGATTTCATAACGTTGTCAGTATTCTTATGTCATGTTTTTCACATCACTCATCATTGTTTGCATGCGACTGGAAAAAATACGTTGTTGACGCAAGGTCAACTAAAATCGTTAGTTACGTTAATTAGTCCCTTAATGTTGTATATTCGAGTACTATATCAGATAATAGCTTCCGTCGGCAGTTGGTTAAAAACAAGTATGTACCTACAAGATTTTTGCTGTCGAAAAAATTACCCTTATCAGTGGCATTTGGCAACAGTCCAAAGAAATGTCTCAATGAAAGAGATGTATAGACACGTAGATTTTGTTATCTTAGAATTTCCTAGTTGCATAATGCTACCTAGATTCGGGTTCCGTGGATACAAGCCGGATCAATATGTCGTTTTAAATAGAACCGCTTTCGCCTTGAGACTGCTCTGATTCGACAGATAATGTTGCACTCTGCAGTTTCCAATTTTCAGTATTTGTAGTGAATTCACAGGCCAATGCATTGTGTTTGTTTTTACAATTTATTTTCAAGTATGTATGTCGAAATGTAGGATTTTGTTTGTGGTAGAAGAAGGCCAACAATTTATATATCAGTCGTATTCAATGTGACAATTATTTGTAAGCCGACTTATTGTGCCAAATTGGTTCCAAACATAAATTTACCTAACCATAATTTTTCATATCACCAAATTCTATACAGGCTATCTGAGGTTATCTGACTGACAGCGGGGCCCAGCAGGGCCAAGGCCTACCGTGGCTGCGGGATAGTTCGAAAGATTTACCACGGCTCTGATACATAAAAGGCCTATGAAGGAACATGATGGGTATTAGTCAGTAAGAGTCTGACACTCCCTCATGCTGCTAACCCACAGAGGGAGGAGTTATTTGATAATTTACAAAAAAAATGTTTGTGAAACAAACGCTGAGTTAATTCCATCCAACCATTAGAAGGTATTCTTAAGACAACTGTTTAACCGTGGCCACGATATTCTTCATTAAGTTGTACTTAATTGCCTCAGCTCGTGTCAAGAAGTCAAGAGTAAGGAGACATGGAGTTATGCAGCAACTATATAATTATAGATATTTAAATGCGTTATTGTTTGTTCTACTATTATAATTGGTCACGCGATGTTGCAAATAGTTATTTGTACGTGAGGCAGCTGTTACTGGGGAGGTTTTAGCTTTTATGTTGCCTAGAATATATTTTTAACATAAATAAATTATTATTGTTATTATTTACACGTGCTGATTGGATAATGCTGCAGATGTTTAAACCCGCTGATCTTATGAAGTACTGGTCCGATTTAAAAAAAGTGAGGCTGTAAGGCTGCGATTTTCCGAGTGCGCGTATTAGTAGCTCCCACGGGACGCGGCTGAAATCGCTGACGCAAGCTAGTATTCTATACAATAACGCTAGGTTAACATCGATTTTGTTCAGTAAATTTCGAATGTTTTCTACTTTATATAAGAATTTATCTCGTTTGTTATACTGTTATATTTCATTTTTTGATAAAACTAACTAGGCTTAACTAAGTGGAAAAAGTTTAAAGAATTATACGTCTACCGGGGCTGTACACCGGTTCCCAAAATAATGTATTAACTGGCGATTTTTTTTTACCCTTTTTCTCGTCCCACAGCTGGACACAGGTCTCCTTGCACACGGAGTAGGATTGAGCACCAACTGGCGACAATAATAATAATTATTTATTTTACATTCCATTTTTAATCTAGTTGTTTTTCTCAACAGTACCAAGTGGGCCAGTTGTACTGCGTCGCCGAAGTCTCCAAAAACGAAACTGGCGGCGGCGAAGGAATTGAAGTTATAAAAAATGAGCCCTTCAAAGATTATCCCCTACTCGGTAAGTACCTCATCATAATATTTAGACCCAAGTTCTCCGACAGCATAAACGTCAGTTTTCTTAAACAACGAACTTTTTACTTCGAAAATTGAACGTGTTCCTAGCAGCTGTTTTGAGAAAAACGGCTTTTATGTTGTTGGTGTACTTGGGCCTTAGAATACTTGGTCTTCACTAGGCTTCTGTATTCACGAGTCTTTGTGGAATCATTCAAATTGAAGTAGATTGTATGGTCACAATAGATCCTTAGAACAGCATTGGCATTACCACTTAGCATTGGCTAGGTAAATGGTAGAATTTTATTCTAGCATACTTTGTTTTCCCTGAAATCACTTTATTTTGCCATTATTCTTGCTCTTCAAATTCCTGTTAACCTTATGTACCTACATATTTTTTTACGAATTTATTCAGTGAGTTAGTACACATAAACGTAAAGAATAAGTAGAATATACTTATCATTCCGTAAAACACAATTTCCTTCAGTGCGCTGCTAAGCAATGCCCTTGCAAGAAAGCTGCATCAAAATCAAAATCAAATCAAAATCAAATTGTTTTTATTTCAAATAGGCCTTTGCAGGCTCTTATGAAACGTCAAATTAGTTGCACGGTTCCAAAAAGTTGGTCTCATGGAGAAGAGCCGGCAAGAAACTCCATAGACACTCTTTTAAAAAGTAATATTGTCACAAACATTCTATTACATAACAATAGTAAGCTGATAAAATTATACAATGCAACTGAAAGGTAAACAGTAAATCTATACAATCCAAAGAGAAAAGAAAAAGACGTTTAATTGCCAGGGAAGCCACACATGGAGAGATGAGTTATCGCCATATAATATCTTTATCGTCAACGAAGTCTTGAATTTTATAATAAGCTTTTTTAATGAGGGTGGATTTTACAGTGTTCTTAAATTTTATATCCGTGAGATCGGTTACACACTTAGGCAGCTTGTTGTAAAAACGGACACAGTTCCCTAAAAACGATTTATTCGATTTCGTTAATCTGAATCTCGGAACTACTAGTTTGTGCTTGTTTCTTGTATTAATCGAATGTATATCACTTTTAACAATAAATTGATTTAAGTTTTTGCGTACGAACATTATATTTTCAAGAATGTAAAGAGAAGGAAGTGTAAGTATTTCAATTTCTTTAAATAATTCTCTCAATGACTCGCGAGGGCCGAGGCCATAAATTGCACGAACTGCCCTTTTCTGGAGTACAAATATTGAATTTACGTCCGCCGCTGCCCCCCACAATAAAATACCGTAGGACATAATACTATGGAAGTAAGCAAAATACACGAGCCTAGCAGTAGCAACGTCAGTAATCTGTCTTATTTTTCTGACTGCATAAGCTGCGGAACTCAGCCTTTTTGACATTGCTGAGATGTGAGCACCCCATTGCAATTTAGAGTCTATGGTGATGCCCAGGAAGACGGTTTGCTTAATAACATCTAACTTATTATCGTCCAGAACGATATTGAGCCCTACTGGTGTTACATTAGGTAAAGAGAATTTAATACATTTCGTTTTAGAAGAATTAAGAAGCAAGTTATTCGCGGCAAACCACTTGCTCAGAATAACCAAGCTATCGTTTACGTTTATGGGACTAGATTCCTTTCTGTTAATTTTGAAGACAAGGGAAGTGTCATCAGCAAATAAAATAATGTCAGAGATCTCAGACATCATATACGGGAGATCATTTATATAAGCTAAGAATAAAAACGGACCTAAAATTGAGCCCTGCGGCACGCCCATTTTTACTAATGACCCAGATGAAGTTGAGCCACTTATGTCCACTACTTGCTGTCTATTTGATAGATAGGAAAGGACGAGCGCGAGAGCTTTACCACGAATTCCGTAGTGGTTCAGCTTACAAATGAGAGTGTCGTGGTCAACGCAATCGAACGCCTTAGAAAGGTCGCAGAAGATGCCCACAGCATCCCGCGAATCTTCCCAGGCGTTTAAGATTTGGGTGATCAATCTTGCACTTGCGTCAGTGGTGGACCTACCCTTTGTGAAGCCGTACTGGCGGTCATGAAATATGGTGTTTAAATTAAAATGTCTTAACATCTGATCTAACATGATCCTTTCGAAGATTTTACTAAAGGCTGGAAGGATTGAAATAGGTCTGTAGTTGGAAGGGTTTTTCTTACAGCCTGATTTAAAGATAGGAATAATTTTGCTGAGTTTCATCAAGTCAGGGAAGATACCGTTGTCAATGCAAAGGTTAAAAATTTCACTAAGTATTGGGGCAACACTCTCAATAATGGAATTAATGACTGTGACAGAAAAGCCCCATAAGTCCTCAGTCTTTTTTAGATTTAAAGACTTGAATGCTCTTTTAATCGTGTAATCAGAAACACATTGAAATTTAAAACTAGGTACATTTCTACTGAAGTTTTGTCGAAGTAACGACTCAGCTAATATCGAAGATGAATTAAGGGACTTGGTAACCTCTACGGGAATGTTTGAAAAAAAGGTGTCAAAAGCATTGGCAACCTCTACCTTATCTGAGATAACAGCATTATCAATAACTAACCGCGGGTCAGCATCCCGCATTTTGGTTTGGCCAGTTTCAACGTTTATAATATTCCAGACCGTTTTTATTTTATTGTCTGATTTGGCTATTTTATTACTAATTGATTTCGATTTAGCAAGAATACATACCTTTTTAAATATCTTCGAGTAGTTTCTTACATAATCGTGAAAAGATGGATCAGAAGTCAATGACCTTTCGTGGTACAAGTTATATAAGACATCCCTACTTATCCTAATCCCTTTAGTAGACCATTCACTGAATTTAAATTTGTGAGTGATTTCAATAGTTTTTTTCGGACATGACTTATTAAGTTCCAGACAGAGTGTATTAAATAAATGTTTAAATAGTTTATTTGGCTTTTTACAGTCTATGTTAATACAATTTAATTTATCCGAAGTATTATCTTTAAATTTTTGCAAAGTTTTTTTGTTCAATGGTCTAAAGGTAATTTTCTTATTTAATGAATTTATTTTATTCGCTTTAAAACTAACAAGCTGACCTTTGTGGTCCGACCGTACACCAGATATTAAGGAAGAATGTTCAATATTACTGTTATTAGTAAATATATTATCAATACAGGTACTGGAAGTAGCCGTAATTCTAGTAGGATCATTAAACAAATAATTTAGATTAAATGAATTAAATAACGCTAAAAGGTTACATTTATCAGATGATTCAGACAAAAGATCTATGTTAAAATCACCACAAATATAGACTAATTTATTACTTTTAAAAACTTTTGAGAGAATATCTTCCATATGAATGAGGAATAAAGAAAAATTTGATGCTGGTGGTCTATATACGCATAATATTATATGGCTTTCTATCTCTGCACATGCTACCTCGCAGACGCGATCAACAGAGCCAGAGCTAATGTCTAATCTGTTTTTAAATTTTAAATTACTTTTAGATAAGATTATTGTACCTCCACCCTCAGCTGAAACTCTGTTAAACACACTGGCAACCACAAAATTATTTACATTAAATGACATTTTATCAGGCTTTAACCATGTCTCGCAAAGACATATTATATCAATAGAATATTTATCAATTAATAATTCAATATCTAAAATTTTGCCAGAAAAGCGGTTTATATTCTGATGAAAGAGAATAAGGTTACTACAATGCTTTTCTATTGTCTCAGGAGCTAGTTTAAATATTCAATCACCGTATTGTTAGGTAAACTAGACAATACTGATTCGTCGCTTATCCTAGGTTTTGTCATATTGTTATCTATGACACTGTTAATATTATATGCTAACAAAGAAGCAATCACATCTTTATATTTATTAGGAAAATACATACATCATCATGACGTTTTCAACTTTGGTTGTTATTATACAATTTTAGACCTTAAATGGCTCCATAAATTAATTTTATAATCCTAATACATACACATATTTTACGTGACAAGTGAAAACTATAAAATAATGTATATATTGGTCTTGAGATAATAATCTGTGGACTAATTTTAGTTCATGCATTGGTGGGCGCGGGTCCGTTATTTATATCTACCACCTACGGAAACAAATGGTTTTATACATGAATATTCTAGCAATTGCATAAGTAACATTGGACAAATAATAACATCAATTTAGACAAGTATTAAATACAACCATGTATACCTTCTATCGAAAATATTAAAAAATAGTAAGCTGTATTATTTTATGGAAACAATAAATGCAAAAAAATATCGATAAATTATAAACGCATCTTGTACATCACTATTTTTTTTGTCAAAATCCAAACTCGTGTCACGAATTGCTTACAAATCTTTTTTAACAGCTGAGTAATAAAATAATGAGTAACATTCAATCCTACTAATATTATAAACGCGAAAGTTTGTATGTATAGATGTATGGATGTTTGTTACTCTTTCACGCAAAAACTACTGAATGGATTTTAATGAAACTTTACAATAATATAGCTTATACATCAGAATAACACATAGGCTACAATTTGTAAACATATTGTTCGAAATACTAAACCTGCGCAGACGAAGTCGCGGGCACCACCTAGTATATCATAGTTTATCAAGGGCACTAGTTTTGTGTGAAGAGTCAACTGTTTTCACAAAAACGATTACCGAATCGATACACATGGTCTTATAAAAAAATCGATATACGTATGTCCTTTCAAATAAGTTCAGTGTCGATCGCTTTGGATCGTTCGCTCCTGTAGTACGTTCTCACGACAATATTCATGATTTAGACCAATTAACCTTTCGGTGTTTGGAGTAATTGATATTGATATAGAATATTTGTGAGCCCCTCGGGTTCGTTTTGTATGTAAATTGTAACCAAATGTTTATTGCATTGGGTTTTCCTCCTTCTCTTTGGATTTTGTCGCCTTGCTCTGCTGGGTCGCAAGCGATTGATCTTTCTGGTTTTAATCGCCAGCTATATTTTTGTTATTACCTCATGTAGCCTCAATTTGTGCAATTGACAGCCTAAAGCTTCCTTTTGAAATCAGAAAGAATAATCAAAGGCTGTACCTTCGTCCACACTTTCGAGGAATATTAGGAAAGGCATTAAGACTTGTCTAATTAGCTTAGAAAACTTAGAACGCCAGGCTTAACAAAAATGTTCCATCTGACCATCATAATATTCTTATCTGTAGATTTAAAAGACGGTAAGGTAAAATGTATTCCTCATATCAACGATATATGAATATCAATGGCTCTTAAAATACATTGTAAGAGATTCTAATTGCGAGTGTGTTTAGCAATTAACGTCCTAACCTTACCCGTGTGCTGAGCATAAGTGTAAACGCCCTTTTGACCTCCGCGACCATTAACAATTAAACATGAAATCTAGAAGATATTAAAACTTACTTCACGTATGTAAATGATGTAATATTAGCGACTCTAGACACTGGTCTTAAATTGTAAATAAACTTGATTTTTTTGGAACCCGTTTGGTTTGTAATACTTTTTTATGAAAACTGGTTTTCAGACGAATCTGTGGTAGCAACAGAAAATTACGTTCGTGTTTATTTTATTGTATTTATATGAAAAAGTTAAATGATGCCATTGAAGCCTCGGTTGATGGTTTTATGAAAAGGTTTATTTGCGGTTGTAGTTTTTTCTAGAACCTTTTTAAGTAAAAAAATAATATGACAAATTACAATGATAACTGACGGTAAAAACACCATTTAAAAAGTCGGCGTGTTCTCTTGAAATGTAAATAATTTATTTAGTTGGAAAAGCACGCAAGCAAAAGAAAGATCCTCTGACTACCCACTGACCAAGATCCAAGCATAATAATCATGTCTTGTATGAAAACTGCAAAATAAATGGTACCCATACTAAAATAGTAAACCTATTTGAAGGCCCGGTTGTTGTAAACTGTGGAAACCATGACAAGACTGTAGTAACACATTTATGTGGAAACCAACACAAATTACAGGCTACTGTTGGTATTGTTGTTGACGTATCATTACGGCGTCGCAGGAAACATTGCAACCACTTTACAAGCGATCGTGTTCGTAGTTCGTTCATGAATAAAAGCAAGCCTTGGGTGCTGTTTATTATTGCGATAAGATGTCTGATTCCTATTAATAATACGATATGTAGGGATTACCAATGGTAATTGATATAAAAGTTACAGAAACAATGGCAAAACAATAATTTTCCGTTTGCGAAACGGATCGTTTCTTATTAATATACAAGAATCGGGCGTAAACAGATAGGAAAAGCAACAAAATATCTTTTCAAAATTGTAGAAAAATCCATTTTCCTACTCCTTAATTTCTGTACCACGAATTAGTCTCTAAATATCTGATACGCTGCAAAATGAATAATAATATCAATCATTCTTCAAAATTGTCCCTAGTAAAACATAATCCGTCTTACCACAAAAACTTTTTAACGTCAGTTTAAGACTTGTCTAAAAAAATTACAAATTATGACGTTGACATAAGGTTCATTTTGGAGCCACATTTTTTTTAGATAAGTGTAAAACAGTTGTTAAAGTTTTTGTAGTAAGGCCAAATAAATCTTAAATTGTGTAATGTATGTAATACAAAATCTTGAGCAAAAAGTATTACAGGACAATGTAGGTTAAGACGACCAGCTTGACAACTTTAAAACTTGTTTTGCAAATAGCATCATAATTGATCGAACCCGTATTCTGACAAAAAAGTACAGTAAACTGCACATTAGTGGTAACTGTCATGTACCTTACATCAATAGTAATAAGTACGATTTTCCTATAAAACTATTACCACTGACCTTAAGTTGACTGTACATTAAAAGTTAGCCGAATCATTTTCAGTTGTCAAATCGCCGATTTGAACACTAGGCGGCAAGTATGATCTGGTTATGGTTTGGATATCGTTATATTGCGGATTTCAATAACCGATCCATTCGTTTTTTCGCGATTGAAGATTGAATTTTGTCATTAGCCTTAAATAAATTGTATCAAATTTAAATCTCCAAACGCAAAACAACAGATGGACCGGTAATTTTAATCTGCAGATAGTAAAATAAAACTGGCCGAGTCGGACTTTCGCACGAAAAGTTCCATTATTTATAAAACGGGCAAAAAAATCACCTCTGTTCAATGGGAGCTCCTCAAAATATTTAATTCTAGTTTTCAGCATTGGTTGTTATAGCGACAACAAAAATACATCATCTGTGAAAATTTCAGCTCTCTTACTATTACGGTTCATGAGATAAAGCAGAAAACAATAGGGTCCCGTTTTACCCTAAAAAAGATCCCGACGAATTGAGAACCTCCTCCTTTTTGGGAAGTCGGTTAAAAAGTAAAACTGAATCTTTAAGTATAAACTATTGGTCATAGCAGTGACGTCAATTAAAATGAACAATAAAACATTATCGTTACACATTTGGCACTTAACTGCGTTGGTCGACACGCATTGTATTGTCAGCAAGCGTGTATCTTTATCGATATATCGATAAGTTTAGCGTCACGTTACTTATGAGACATTTTATATTTAAATAACTTGTTTTTATGTTATATAGTTTTTTTTTTATTATCCTTTATTGCACCCTCTATTTTTATAAGTACATTAAAATTTTGGAGAAGATGTAAAAGGGCGCGCTTCACCCAGAATAAGGTTATTTTACAGCAAATCTAATTGTAAGAAAGAAAGTTTGTACCAATTTGATAAGCGCACTGAAGGATACTGCATATTCCATGTTCTGGCTAGAAAGTAGACAAAATAATAATTAGTACATAGCATTTTAAAAACCCATTTTATTTTACACTCATTTCGTTATATTAATTCCATATTTATTTTCTTAATGACTTTCCCTTATAATTTTCTCTGTTTATTAACGCTTTTCTAGACAAGAAAGATAAGAAAGGCTTACAGGAGAATGTGGTGGAGTTGAAAGCGACGGAGTCTTCAGAATGTGGTACCTGCCCTGCTTGCAACGCGGCCAGTATGCTTTCAATCTTACGCCTAGAGTATGAATAGATGTAGAGCACTGGCTTTTCACTAAAGTGGCAAAATATTTATTTGCAAAAAAAATTTTTTACAAATACAATGATGGATTAAAAAAAAAAAATGAAGTACATTGAGCCACTTAAACTTAAATTCCCATCATATTTGTAAAAATACATTTTTTTATTCAGAGAGTAGTCAGTGTGTTCGATGCCTAAATACAAAGGAAGGCACGTGGGAAATGAGAATTGATTTTATTATTAAATACATGAAAAAGCCAGTGCAGGGAGCGCCTATCAGTAAATACCATTAAATAATATCAATATCTTGGTACCAGTTAATATTACTAGTTCTGTGACGTATTGTTTTTTTTATATTTCATTTAAGTATCATAAAAGTTATGCATAATGTTACGTGAACGTTTTTCATGATAGCTAGAAACGCGTACTTACATATAAAAATCGTATTTTCAACTCAGTATTTAAGTATAAACATGGCTACCTCATTGCGTATCGTTTTAAGGTCAACATCATTTTAAGACACAAGTCCAACTGACAACTTAAACATGAGATTTCTTAAAACAACTGTTTACCGTTAATTTTTCGAAGTAAACGGTGGTTTTAAGAAAAAACGGAGGTTTATGTTGTAGGTAAACTTTGGCCTAGTACGTAGTTCAGGGATATTTGCAAAGGCGCTCTCTAAACGTTATCTTATTCATACTCTATGGTTTCAGTAGAAGTAGCGTGGGTGCATATTGTATTAACATTCAGGCTGAAATAGAATCGTGTAAAACAGTATTTTCCTGTAAAAATACGTGTCTTGCATACATTTGATTACATTTCAACGGCGGGATCGCGAATTTGTCCAACGATATTGGTCTGATTTAACTAGTTTTTTTAGGGATGAATTGGTAATTAATTACTATTTTAATTTTCGCGTATACTAGATAACGGTGGAAAGAAGAAACAATATTAGGTATTTTCCTATAGAATACGAATTTACCTGTATCCAATCTAATCTAGTAACTTCGCCTTAATCATATTATTTTGTGTAACAGGAAACAAACGCAAAATTAGTGCATGGGTACAAAGTACATTATGTCAAATACAATGTTTTAACTAAATACGAAGTTCGATCATGATTATTTTTGTTATCAATACCTTTTTCGTGAGTAAAGCACTTCCTATAAAAAATTGCCACGTTTTCTTAACTGGTACAGTAAACTGCACATTAGTGGTAACTGTCATGCACCTTGAGGGCGTGTTCACACGACACGCGCACGCCACCCACGTCCAACTCGCATTGAAATTTGTTAAATAAGAATTTGAGCCTTATAATGCATCAATAGATCTCAAATTGCATTTAACGAGGTCTACACGCGCACGCCATGCGCACGCCCCGCGCCCGCCTCGCGCCAACCCTGCACTCGGGAGGTGCTCCCCGCGTACGCGTTGTGATACCTGGAAGCCACTATGCCACTATGTACTGTGAACGAAGTAGTCCAGTCACTAGTAGTTTATGATGGCGCGCGGCGTGTGCGAGGCGGATGCAGCGCGTGTGCGGGTTTAAGGCGGGCAGAACGCGTGCACGGGTGCTGTGCGTGATCGGCGCGTGTCATCTGAATACGCCCTTACTCAGTACTTACTAATAAGTACGAATTTCCTATAAAACTGTTACCACTGACCTGAAGTTGACTGTACCTACTAATTCAAAAATGTATCTTGTGTGAAAGAATGTTGCAAAAGTTACGTCGAATTACCCCAAATGCCCTTATGTCAAAGGATGATGTCGAAGGACGTTCGATGACTTTGACAGAAAAATAAAATATAGGGACGTACAATAGTGCACCCACTAAAATAGTCCGTAGTTAGGCAGTATACTTTGAGCTGTTTGCAGTCGTAAATGTTTTTTATTATCAGTAGTTTAATGTTGCTAGTATTTATTATATGAATGTATAACGTCAGGTTTCATGATTTTTCATGATTACGAATTTTTTTACACCTATATCTCAACTAAAGATTCCTTCAGTTATTTTCAAGTCTGTTTTTACCCGCAAGCTACATGATATTTTCATCACCACATTTTTAGATTATAATAGAACCTTTTTCGGGATTTAACTCATTTATATTATGTTGGTAATTAGACAGTAATTTATCAACATTTAATATTTGTCGATAAATCAAACTTTTACCTTTCCTTATATGACTTGGCTGTCTTCTTATTACTTTTATATGGTGGTAAATTCTTCTATAAAATCTGAATGATCAGTGAATCAATTCACTATATTTGTGGGTGTGCATCCCAACACTGGTTGCCAAACGTGGTCAAACGTACCTCAAATTATTTCAATCAAGTAGCTTAGATCCTCCTTTGTGGAGAAAATCCATACTCATTCACGTGTTCCTCTCCTACGATTCATTCATTCACTTCGATTACGGGAACTATAGATACCCCACGAAGGCCGCGAGATAGCGAAACATTCATTCAGACCGTAACAACGGCTTTATCTATAAACCTCCGCCAAACATTGACATAGGCTTTTACTACTTAACGTGTAGTCCGAAAATATTAATATTATCTTCTCTATTAGATAATTATACGCATTGCGTTATAAGGTCTTGTAAGAAGGAATGTTTGTTGTTTCCCGTATTTTCAGCGTCCCTGGATTCTACTTCCCGTTATCAGGAGAGAAAATAGTTTTTCTCCGTCTCCACAGTACCATCTGTCTCCACGCCAAATTACGTTTTAATAGGTTAAGCTGATTTAGCGAAAGAGACGTAAAAACATACTTATTTTACTTTCGCATTTATAACACTAGCTTCGTCCCGCGGTTTTAATTACATCCTTAGGGAACTCTCTATATGTCGTGGCATACAAACTACATTAGGTCCAAGTTTCATATATGTAAATCCAGTCTGATTCCCTGATGAAATACACATAATGTCAGAATGTCAATTGAAGCATTACACATATTATGTAGAATTTCAATAGAAGTTTCGAGTTTTAAATGCAAAAAATCATTTCCAGAGACCCTAATGTATGGGAATTAAACATAATGGTGTTACGAAATGTGGGTGTATTATTGGGAGCCATTTGCCTAAACCCACGTGTCTGAGTATAATGTTACTCGTACTGTGCGTGGGTTTTATTTGTAATACTAGCTGGTCGACGCAGTTTCAGCCGTGTCCCGAGGGAGCTTCTCGTAGCGGGATAAAATATAACCGTAAATATTCGGAAATAAAGTGCCTTTCTATTGGTACTTAAAGGATTTTTATAAATCAAGTGTATTTCAAATAGGCTCTTATGAAACGTCACACTAGTTGCACGGTTCCAAAAAGTTGGTCCCATAGAGAAGAGCCGGCAAGAAACTACGTGGACAATTTTTTGAAGAAAGTAATATTTTCACGAGGACTCATCATCATAACGATAATCTGTTCAGACAACCAGTCGAGTAAATGGGTTGAGGACGGAAAAGGCTAGACAGATGATAAGGCAGTTTCGCAGATCCAGAGTTTACCCCCTTACAATATTAGAATAGATAGTGTTATGGCAGAATTAGTAGAAGTAGAATAGCCGACCCCAACATAGTTGGGAAAGGCTCGGGAGATGATGATTGTGTATTGGCAGATCGCATTAAATAACAGTACAAACTTGGATCCGTCTCTTTAAACCAGTGGTTCTTAACCTTTTTGTCATGAGGGACCACTTTACCAAAAGTTTGGCTTGCCGGGGACCACCCCATTGGTTTGTCTAAATTGAGGGTTCTTTGATAAAGAATACAAGCACACTTTATAATTAGCACCCATTTCTTTATTATTTAGCAAGAAACTAAAAGCTACAGGTTTTAATTTAATGAGATTTTTGTGACTGCATTCGCTTTACTAACTACAAAATTCTTGGTTTAGTACTACTTTCAAATGCGCGAGCGAAGCGAGCGCGAAATTTTTTCGGACTCGTACGGACGTAAAATGTATCCCGAACGTACTCAACTCTTTGTTTGTTGCCGAATACGCGAGCAAAGCGAGCGGGAAATTTTTATTATTTTTTAAGACTCAATACCAAAACTACGTAAAATGTAGCCCAAACGTACTTAACTTTTTGTTTGTTGACAAATGCAAAAACGAGGGCATATAGTTTCTGAATACGCGAGCGAAGCGAGCGGGAATTTTAATTATTTTTTAAGACTCAGAACCAAAATTACGTAAAAGGGCTACATTTCAAACCTTATTTTTTTTCTGTTGGTCAAGTAAGATGGATAGCAACGTTGCGAAGCAAAGCTTCGCGGACCACTTGGAATGCCTCCAGGGACCACCAGTGGTCCGCGGACCACCGGTTAAGAACCACTGCTTTAAACAGAAATGAATTTTCTTACATTAAAAGCCCCTACAAATACTTGCTTGTAGAACAGACGATTTTATACATTATTCACATAACAATTTCAGCTTATTGTTATAAACTATGACGTAATGTAAGTTTACACAGATGTCCGTTCTGTGGTGGTTGCGTCTGTAGAATTTCAATATATTGTTCATCGATGACTTTGCTGTGGGTGAATGTCGTGGCTTGAAGCGCTGAATACCTTTCACTCAGTTGGCCAAGCTGTACCAGCTAGAAGGATTGGGCAATTGCACTAAAGCCTAATCTACTCTACCAAAGCCTAGACGTTGAATTTCGTAATTCAAAAATATCATCTTTGCCTTTGGTCCAACTTTCTCTACTTAATTAGTATTCCGGAGCAGATAAATGGTAGTCTGGGTGTAATGAAGCTAGTAAATACTTCTTGCACCGTGATAAAAGTCTTCTAAGTCTAAAATGTGATTGAGATATTTAAGATATATTATGGCAAGTTTCATCACAATCCGTTCAGCCGTTTGCACAAGAAGTTACAAACGCACACACACCTTTACAATAATGTGCTATCATAAACAACTTCACACCAACAGTGCAAGCCAAACAGCTCATAAAAATCAGAAATCAAATACATACAAACAGCTGGAACGGGCTGATGACATAACCGATGACGTCATCGTTTGAACTCGTGCCCGTGGAGAATAAAATGACAAACGGAGGTGCCATAACGGAAAATCTCCTGAGAAAGTAGCGCGCCAAAATACAGGCGTGGGGGGCGAAGAACTGCCCTTATACAACCTCTACAGTGCCGACCATTTTTTGTAATACCATAAATCGTTGACTGAAAAGCCTCGTTCGTTCACTGGTAATTGATCGTTTTGATTACACCCACCGTAGTTATTTGACCTTGAAGAAGGCGCCTGACCTACCTGCATTATAGCATCTCCGCTCATCTTTCTACTCCGTGACTGTGTCTCAGGGTCGGGAGCTCGCGACCTCCGCTTTGTGCCACGTCATGCAGTCGTATGTAGTGGATGCAGGAATATCAGCTGATGTACTAGTGAAAAGTGCTCTTGATTGGAACTTAATTGGTTATTTTTAGGAGAAATGGATGACGATGCTTATTTTTTTCAAGCGCGAAATGGATGGAAGTTTTAATTGTGAGAAGGAGTACGTCAAAGTAAAGGAAGAACTTTGCAGTACTTTACCTCTACATATAAATGTGGAAAAATTTATCTCTCGCGCTTTCACTCTTTTTAAAAATACTAATAATGAACCAATTTAAAAGTGTACAAAAATAGTCTAGACCCTGAGTTTCGGGTTCGGAAAGAAGTTCCCTCGGGACGTCTGGTAGAACTGCGGTTTTTGCTTGGAGGACACCTACTGGACAGATTTGATGAGAAAAAATACGTTTGTTAATTCAACACATTAGATTGGATCCCTAAAATAAACGATGCAGTATAAGAAAATTCGCCAAAACTCTTTTGACAGATGCCCCTTTTACAAAAGCTACGATTTAATAAAAACCAGTATCCATCAACGCCCCGTTGTCCAGTGAAATCAATCAAACGCGTTGTGATACCTGGAAGCCACTATGCCACTATGTACTGTGAACGAAGTAGTCCAGTCACTAGTAGTTTATGATGGCGCGCGGCGTGTGCGAGGCGGATGCAGCGCGTGTGCGGGTTTAAGGCGGGCAGAACGCGTGCACGGGTGCTGTGCGTGATCGGCGCGTGTCATCTGAATACGCCCTTACTCAGTACTTACTAATAAGTACGAATTTCCTATAAAACTGTTACCACTGACCTGAAGTTGACTGTACCTACTAATTCAAAAATGTATCTTGTGTGAAAGAATGTTGCAAAAGTTACGTCGAATTACCCCAAATGCCCTTATGTCAAAGGATGATGTCGAAGGACGTTCGATGACTTTGACAGAAAAATAAAATATAGGGACATACAATAGTGCACCCACTAAAATAGTCCGTAGTTAGGCAGTATACTTTGAGCTATTTGCAGTCGTAAATGTTTTTTATTATCAGTAGTTTAATGTTGCTAGTATTTATTATATGAATGTATAACGTCAGGTTTCATGATTTTTCATGATTACGAATTTTTTTACACCTATATCTCAACTAAAGATTCCTTCAGTTATTTTCAAGTCTGTTTTTACCCGCAAGCTACATGATATTTTCATCACCACATTTTTAGATTATAATAGAACCTTTTTCGGGATTTAACTCATTTATATTATGTTGGTAATTAGACAGTAATTTATCAACATTTAATATTTGTCGATAAATCAAACTTTTACCTTTCCTTATATGACTTGGCTGTCTTCTTATTATTTTTATATGGTGGTAAATTCTTCTATAAAATCTGAATGATCAGTGAATCAATTCACTATATTTGTGGGTGTGCATCCCAACACTGGTTGCCAAACGTGGTCAAACGTACCTCAAATTATTTCAATCAAGTAGCTTAGATCCTCCTTTGTGGAGAAAATCCATACTCATTCACGTGTTCCTCTCCTACGATTCATTCATTCACTTCGATTACGGGAACTATAGATACCCCACGAAGGCCGCGAGATAGCGAAACATTCACTCAGACCGTAACAACGGCTTTATCTATAAACCTCCGCCAAACATTGACATAGGCTGTTACTACTTAACTTGTAGTCCGAAAATATTAATATTATCTTCTCTATTAGATAATTATACGCATTGCGTTATAAGGTCTTGTAAGAAGGAATGTTTGTTGTTTCCCGTATTTTCAGCGTCCCCGGATTCTACTTCCCGTTATCAGGAGAGAAAATAGTTTTTCTCCGTCTCCACAGTACCATCTGTCTCCACGCCAAATTACGTTTTAATAGGTTAAGCTGATTTAGCGAAAGAGACGTAAAAACATACTTATTTTACTTTCGCATTTATAACACTAGCTTCGTCCCGCGGTTTTAATTACATCCTTAGGGAACTCTCTATATGTCGTGGCATACAAACTACATTAGGTCCAAGTTTCATATATGTAAATCCAGTCTGATTCCCTGATGAAATACACATAATGTCAGAATGTCAATTGAAGCATTACACATATTATGTAGAATTTCAATAGAAGTTTCGAGTTTTAAATGCAAAAATTCATTTCCAGAGACCCTAATGTATGGGAATTAAACATAATGGTGTTACGAAATGTGGGTGTATTATTGGGAGCCATTTGCCTAAACCCACGTGTTTGAGTATAATGTTACTCGTACTGTGCGTGGGTTTTATTTGTAATACTAGCTGGTCGACGCAGTTTCAGCCGTGTCCCGAGGGAGCTTCTCGTAGCGGGATAAAATATAACCGTAAATATTCGGAAATAAAGTGCCTTTCTATTGGTACTTAAAGGATTTTTATAAATCAAGTGTATTTCAAATAGGCTCTTATGAAACGTAACACTAGTTGCACGGTTCCAAAAAGTTGGTCCCATAGAGAAGAGCCGGCAAGAAACTACGTGGACAATTTTTTGAAGAAAGTAATATTTTCACGAGGACTCATCATCATAACGATAATCTGTTCAGACAACCAGTCGAGTAAATGGGTTGAGGACGGAAAAGGCTAGACAAATGATAAGGCAGTTTCGCAGATCCAGAGTTTATCCCCTTACAATATTAGAATAGATAGTGTTATGGCAGAATTAGTAGAAGTAGAATAGCCGACCCCAACATAGTTGGGAAAGGCTCGGGAGATGATGATTGTGTATTGGCAGATCGCATTAAATAACAGTACAAACTTGGATCCGTCTCTTTAAACAGAAATGAATTTTCTTACATTAAAAGCCCCTACAAATACTTGCTTGTAGAACAGACGATTTTATACATTATTCACATAACAATTTCAGCTTATTGTTATAAACTATGACGTAATGTAAGTTTACACAGATGTCCGTTCTGTGGTGGTTGCGTCTGTAGAATTTCAATATATTGTTCATCGATGACTTTGCTGTGGGTGAATGTCGTGGCTTGAAGCGCTGAATACCTTTCACTCAGTTGGCCAAGCTGTACCAGCTAGAAGGATTGGGCAATTGCACTAAAGCCTAGTCTACTCTACCAAAGCCTAGACGTTGAATTTCGTAATTCAAAAATATCATCTTTGCCTTTGGTCCAACTTTCTCTACTTAATTAGTATTCCGGAGCAGATAAATGGTAGTCTGGGTGTAATGAAGCTAGTAAATACTTCTTGCACCGTGATAAAAGTCTTCTAAGTCTAAAATGTGATTGAGATATTTAAGATATATTATGGCAAGTTTCATCACAATCCGTTCAGCCGTTTGCACAAGAAGTTACAAACGCACACACACCTTTACAATAATGTGCTATCATAAACAACTTCACACCAACAGTGCAAGCCAAACAGCTCATAAAAATCAGAAATCAAATACATACAAACAGCTGGAACGGGCTGATGACATAACCGATGACGTCATCGTTTGAACTCGTGCCCGTGGAGAATAAAATGACAAACGGAGGTGCCATAACGGAAAATCTCCTGAGAAAGTAGCGCGCCAAAATACAGGCGTGGGGGGCGAAGAACTGCCCTTATACAACCTCTACAGTGCCGACCATTTTTTGTAATACCATAAATCGTTGACTGAAAAGCCTCGTTCGTTCACTGGTAATTGATCGTTTTGATTACACCCACCGTAGTTATTTGACCTTGAAGAAGGCGCCTGACCTACCTGCATTATAGCATCTCCGCTCATCTTTCTACTCCGTGACTGTGTCTCAGGGTCGGGAGCTCGCGACCTCCGCTTTGTGCCACGTCATGCAGTCGTATGTAGTGGATGCAGGAATATCAGCTGATGTACTAGTGAAAAGTGCTCTTGATTGGAACTTAATTGGTTATTTTTAGGAGAAATGGATGACGATGCTTATTTTTTTCAAGCGCGAAATGGATGGAAGTTTTAATTGTGAGAAGGAGTACGTCAAAGTAAAGGAAGAACTTTGCAGTACTTTACCTCTACATATAAATGTGGAAAAATTTATCTCTCGCGCTTTCACTCTTTTTAAAAATACTAATAATGAACCAATTTAAAAGTGTACAAAAATAGTCTAGACCCTGAGTTTCGGGTTCGGAAAGAAGTTCCCTCGGGACGTCTGGTAGAACTGCGGTTTTTGCTTGGAGGACACCTACTGGACAGATTTGATGAGAAAAAATACGTTTGTTAATTCAACACATTAGATTGGATCCCTAAAATAAACGATGCAGTATAAGAAAATTCGCCAAAACTCTTTTGACAGATGCCCCTTTTACAAAAGCTACGATTTAATAAAAACCAGTATCCATCAACGCCCCGTTGTCCAGTGAAATCAATCAAAGGCTTGATTGCGAGAAAGAAAAAAACTTCAGTAATAATAGGCTCTCTCGCTTCAGTTGACATTCGTAACCTTTACATTGCGTAATAGATGGGCAGACTACTGTTGTTTAAATGGGATGAAGCCAGCTGTGCAATAATTTTGTAAATGCGATTATATTGGCTGGTTTATAGGAAGAAGATTCGTTTCTTTTTAACACCCAACGCAAAAAGTGTGCAATATGTGGGTCTGTCTTTGGCACCGTAGCTCTGAAACTGAAAAGCCAATGTTGTTTGTGACCGACTTCCAAAAGAAGCATGAAATTCGGGGTACAAGTTTGTTTGAATAGCTCTTTTAATAAAAACATAATGAATATTAAAATTTGGTCTCCTGGATTTTATTTTCCATGTACATTAGTGTCATGACTGAAATTTTAAAACCATGTCAGCCTTATTCGCATGTTGTTCTTATTATTTAATTTAAACTTCACGACCATTACAAGCCATGTAAAAAATCCTGAACACTCACGTATTTTTCAATCATGTGGCAATGACACAACACTCACAACCCTAAGTATTGCCCTTGAGATCGAAACCGGTACTTCTTAATCTTCGTCGGCTGTAGGTCAACGAGCTAGGCACACAATTTTGATCCAGTTTTGATACTCGACTTAAATTTTCAATAATATTTCCATTTTTGACCAAATTATTTATGTTACACATCGTTTTATGTGAGGTCTTACGTTTTGAATAGCAGCCGACTGCAACTGCCGATCGCACATGCCGTAACTGCATGAAAACAATTGATATCGAAGGGCACGTGCTGCTGCAGCTTCGATCGAAAACGGTTTCATTTAAATACATACAAACCGGTAGTTGGCATTCAAAACGTACCTTAAGTAAATGAAATCTTCTAAAATTAATATTTGTACTTATTGTAGCGTCGCTATGTACTTATTACTTTCGGTAGCAATAAAGCGTATTCCAGACGGACGTATTCCGGTGTTCTAGTAGACTTGACATTGGTGAAAACTTGGGTTTCCATTATTAAATGAGCATTTTTTCACGTCAAAATTAGGGCATATTCTCTTCACCACTTCCAAGTGTTATGACTGGAAAGAAGAAGCTATGAAATACAAACTATCTTGAGAAGTTAAGTGTATCATAGCTTAAAATGCTTGTCTTATTTCGACCATTCTCAATATTCTATTTATCTGTTGTTTTGCTTACTTAAGAAAGGAATTTGACATTACTTGTAAGGGGCTAATATCAAAATTCTATCTCTAGTAATCAAATCACCAGATGGATAATATATCGGGAATGGCCCTTAGTCAAGAGACCACCGATGGAACACCGGAGTACATCAATCTGGATAGCATAAACTCTTTAACCAAGACCTAACTCCCAATACTTTTCTCTCTAGGCGGCAAGTTCTCATCAGGCCAGTACACGTACAAGATCTACCACTTGGCGTCGAAGGTGCCCGCTTTCATCCGGCTGCTGGCGCCCAAGGGCTCACTCGAGGTTCACGAGGAGGCATGGAACGCGTACCCATATTGCCGGACTGTGCTTACGGTGAGTTTTACGAAGATGATTTTATTTGAGGAAAGCGGGGGAACCATAATTGTAAGAATATGCGAATAGGAAGTGGCGAAGGGTGGGTTTTGGGGGCTGTCTTTTGTAAATCAGTCAAGTTTGTGTAAGTGTATAAATGATAAACTGTAGGTCCCAAATGTCATTTGAACGTCCACCGTCAACCAGTCTCACCAGGGGGTATTGGGTTGCCCGGGTAATTGGACTGAGGAGGTCAGATAGACAGTCGCTTCTTGTAGAGCACTGGTTCGTACTCAGCTGCATCCGGTTAGAATAGAAGCCGACCCCAACATAGTTGGGAAAAGTCTAGCCTTACGATGATATCGTTGTTAGGCAGTTTTTAAAATGTTGATTTGTTCAACTATTTTTGACGTTGACCGTACTCTAACCATTCCGTTGTTAACAAAACTATTACACTTTGAGAACGATACCAGATAGCTTTTATCTTATCAACTAATAGTCGTTTAATCAAAACATTTTACTTAACAAAATTCAACCTTAACGCCATACAAATAGAGTCTATAATAATTGGTGAATTTTATACGGAAGGCGAGCTATCATTGTTTTATACTATGTTATGTATGAAAAAACGGTTAGTGTCAATTTATATTCATTTGCAGGTAAATACCGGTAGATTAGATTGTGCTTATCTGATGTATTTACCCCGATTTTATAAAGAGTATTGATCCTTTTTGTAGACGTTACGTTTTGGGTTTTTTTTTTGTTAATATGTTTTGGTATGTGTATTTTCCTAATTGTTAATGTTAAACTAATATTGTACAGCTGAAGAATTTGTTTGAACGCGCAAATATCAGAAACGATTATTTAAAAAATTACAACAGACAACCCATTTGTCAAGGAAGGCTACTGTTTATCCGGGTGCGCAAAGTAGTTCTTAGTCGATCCTATCAAAATATATGGGTCATAATGAAATTATGACTTATTATTCTAAGTAACTACTTCTAAGTTGGTGGTTTATTTACCAAATTGTGGCCTCTAGCCCGCCGAAACCTCCATAAGCTTTTCAAATGCCACCCTACCTCTGTATATACAGTCATGGACACATAATTAAAGACACTCCCGACTCAAAGTGAAATAAATAGTTATGGTACTGGCATGAGCTTAAGCACGGTATAAAATGTAATGTAATTATTATTAAAACAAATATTACATTGTGTTCTTTAAATTAAGGACAAAAAATATTTACGGTCTTTAATACTTTAGATAAAACGCTTTATGGGAACTGAGCACTAACTTTTGTAGCGGATACTTGGCTGGTCAGCTAATTAAAGACAGTAAATGCTTAGTTAAGAAAAAAAAAACCGAAGATATATAAATAGTCACCATACTTTTTTTAAAGTGAGTAAAATATTTATGAGAACTCAAATTAGGTAATAATTTAGGTTCCCTTTATTAACATTTTTCATTTTAGTCCAATCAATACGACTAAAACAAAATTTCTGGTAAGTAAAATGTTTTAGGGTTTTTTAAATAAAGTTTTATCATGCGGATTCATTCATACCACTTGAACTGTAATAAGAACATGGTAATAAAATTATTATTAAAGATGCCTTGTTAATGCACTAAAAAAATCAAGGTTTGAGAACAACTGAAAACCGACGTCAAGGAAAACTTATCCGCATTAACAGACTTCACGGTGGTGTTATAACGAAAATAGAGAACCATTAATATTATTCGGTACTGTTTTTTCGGAGTCATTTGATGCTTAAAAGACGAAAATTGTGTCTGCAGAACTTTAAGATAACAGCCGGGTCGGGAAAACCTGTAGTGCAAAGTGTTTCGGAAGATGTTACTTTTGGAAAAGCACCGCACGTCCATACTGTAGTTAGCGTATTCTAGCAAACGTGAAAGTTGCTCTGAGCAAGTATTGAAAAATGTTTTTTTTTTTATCTGATAAAACAAAGGGATTTGAAGAATTCTAAAAAAATAGTTGATTTTAGTCACTTCCAAAACATGTGATGTAACCAAAGTACACCAAGAAAGTTCTCAAACGTAGGAGGCGAAAATGTTATAGTGTGGGGCTGGTCGCCACTGTTTAGTGAAAGACCCTTCAGAAAGGTATTATTAAAAATAGGCGAATTCAAGTACTATAATATTTCATAAACAAGCATATCAATAATATAATAACAAGCTAAGCATAATTTACCGGTCATTAGGACTTTCCAAATTAGAAAAGCTCTGAAAAACACTGCAAGGGTACTAAAAATGACTCTTAAATCGGGCAACTTATGGCGGCTTTGGTTTGGCCTATTGCAAATCCAATGAAATAAAAACTGTTAATAGGCGAAAAATACCATGGCAATAAGTCGCACATGGAACATCGATCAATTTTACACAGATTTTAATTAAGCATGGAAGAAAATTCCCTTAGCGACTTCTACAAAACGGACCGCTTGCTCGTTCAGGGATGTCGTACTGTTATTGAGGTAAAATGAAATAAACCAAATATTAATACATATTGGAATGTTTAATTATAGTGTAGGGAATGTTGTTGTAGAAATATAACTCCTATTTCTCCTACTTCTCCTACTCCTAACAATTTCTTCCTCTGAGCAAATGGAGTGTCTTTAATTAGATGGCCAGGCTTCGTTATGGATCATACCGCCCGGGATTCGGATAAAGCGAAAAAAACCTAGGGGCGGGGGATTATTAAATATAGTCATTAGTTTTAACATTTCACAATGCCTTCTTAAATATTTTAAAAAAGAAAAAGTCCCCACGGCAATGTAAAAAAAGAAATACAGATGAAATGCCCCGGTAAGTTAAGATTCCAACAGTGTCTTTAATTACGTGTACATGACTGTAAATGTATGTATGTTTTATCAATGAACGTAATGTTTACAGAATCCCGGCTACATGAAGGAGAACTTCGTGATCTGCATAGAGTCCCTGCATTTACCCGACGCCGGCGACCAGTACAACGTAAGTAAACACCTCAATTTATGTTATTTAAAAACAAATGTATTGTTGCCATCCAGTCTTGCTAAGAGATACCAGGGTGCTCATTTAACTGGGTTCGGCTCAGATGCCCACCGTTACCCGGCTGCATCAGCATAGTCAGAAAAAGGCTAAGCAGACAACGATGAAGGTCTGAATTCAAGTTGGACTAAAACGTTGTCAAAACACCTTGCAACAAAAAAATGCTGCTTCCAAAATCGCTCTTCACCACTTGTCTGTTGGGAATGACTGAAGCCGCAAATACTCGATAGCAACACATTTATTTCTAAAGTTAGAAAAACTATTAAGTACCTATATGTATAATCACACAATACAAAAACTTAGTACCCACACACTAGAAACAGACATTCACATATTTACCAAACGCAACATAAATAATGTTTCAAATAGGTAAATAAGAAGTTAACAAGACACATTGAAATAATACTGACAAGTGGTTTCAACAGACTCATTGACAACGGTGCAAAGATCGCTCATACTGGTTTACTTGACATTGAAATATAAATACTTATTATGTGTAGTCTACTAACTGTCTTGCCGCGGTTTCACCCGTGTCTTGTGGAAACTACTGCCCGCACTGGGGTAACATATATCCTATGTTAACCTATGTTTTGTTAAATAAAGACTTTATAATAGTCTATTAGCCGTTTTCACGGTGAGAACTACTGCCCGTCCCAGGATAAAATATAACCTATGTCACTCGGGAAGAGTGTTAGCTTTCCAGCAGTGAAAAAATTTTCCAAACCGGTTCGGTAGTTTTTGGAGTCTTTAGGGTACAAAAAAAAATCCTCTTTATTATATTGAGTACTAGCCATTTTCTCACGGTTTTATCATTGTCCTGTGAGAACTACTGCCCGTACCGGTATAAAATGTATCCTATGTTACTCGGGAAGAGTTTAGCTTTCCAGCAGTGAAAGAATTTTCCAAATCGGTTCATTCGTTTTGGGGCCTCTGTACCCTACAAACAAAAACATGTTTCCTATTTATTATATTAGTCGTATACGTGAACACGCGTATAATGGCTGCAAATTTAAACGTTTATAACTTTTAAGTAGGTATTATAATAATTACGTGGCGAGTTTTTTTATACATTTATGGTTATTTTTCCACTTTTGAAAGATGATATGGCTGGAATTAATGTGACTTGAGATGACGTCAAATAAAGAAGTTCTTCCAGAAGACAATTGTTGCGACCACAAATTAAATAGGTACAGGGGGATATTACATAATTATAGTTATTGAATTTTTTATCCGATAATATAGGTACTTTTACCAGTTCCACGAAAAAAATTCAAACATCTGAATTGGGAACCTCCTTTATGTGAAATCGGTAATAAATAAAAACTAATATGAATTATCTAATTAAAACCAATATAATCGTTTTGGTGCCATACTGATTGATAATGTTAACATCCTATTACATTTGACGCGAAGAACAACGTGCGAAAAATCACAACATTATTTTAATTGATAGATCAAACTTTTAGTACGTAGTAAAACTATGTTACTTGTAGTAACATTATGTCGTCATCTTTTATAAACTTACGTAATGCTAAAATTAGTTAGTTGATGCTTGCTTATCGTACAAAGATAGAAATTGGTAGTTAAATAATCTTTAAAAAAAGGATGAAGCAAGACCTAACTAACCTTTCACAGAATGAAAAATCACATTATTATTATAAAGAAGAACTTTTTTGAGCTTGTGTTTTTGTTTCTTATTCACACGCCAACTGCTGAAAAGATTTTAATGAAACTTGGGGGTAACATAGCTTTCTACATCAGAATAGCATATAGGCAATTGGTAAATTGGTATGTTTAGTAATAAAATTGTAATTAAATAATTTAACTGCAATAGACTAATTATAGAGAATAATTTAACTGCAGCTGTGTTGCTGGGAAGTTTGTTCATCACCGTTTCTTCTTCCCAGCCATAACACTAGAAAGCGGTGACTTTTAGAGTACTGTTCAATGTAATTTATCTTAAAAAAGTGCCTAATTTCAATAAACGTATTGGACTTTGAATTTGTTACTTTTTGTGCGGGAAGTGGCTCATGTAAAAATCACGTACAAAGTCAAATAAAATGTCTCAAAGATGTCACGTATGTAAAATGTCAGCAATTACGCATAACGAAGGGTAATCACACACATAATGCGATTATGAGAGGTGTGACGTAGGTCAGTCGAGGTTGTCGCGCCGAAATTTGTATTAAGGTCATGTAGAAATTCAGAATTTGGTTGCTGTAGAGTTTCGGAGTTTTTGAATGATTCATTTTTTATAATAATATAATGTTTTCAAAAAGTAGCTGTAGATTTAGGATGTATGTTGTATTTGAGGCCTTTTTGTTAGTTAATACATGGACTACTGAATTTATATACCATATCAAGGGAAAAGTTTGTTCATTTCAAATAAAAGAGTTTCCCCTAAATAATTAATAAACATCCGATTGAGAACCTCCTCCTTTTTGGGAAGTCGTTTGAACACACTTTATCTTGAAATTACTGAAACAGCCCGTCTAGACCTAATGGCTACTAGATATGACCGAATACAAAGGTCGGCATAAAAAATACTATTTAATAATCTGTGACTAAACATAAAAATATTAGCCAAATTCACCCGGAAACTCTTTTTCAATAACAGCCAGTTTCTTCATCAAAAGTTAAAGCCAAAGTAAAAGTCAAAGTAATGTCTAAAGTAAAAGTAACGGTCAAATTCGATTTTTCTATTAGTTTTGCTGTCACTTTAGCCTTGAAAAAACGTATTTGGCCGTTACTTTTACTTTAGACATTACTTTAACTTTTGATGAAGAAACTGGCCGTAAGTCAATAGATTGCATATTATCACGATAATGCGCCGTGATAAAACAACAGATGTAACAAATTGCTAATTTTATTGAATAGATATGAAATTAATTAATTCGTCATAGCGACATGGATATTTTAATTTAATATTTGTAAGTTTTTCATGGAATTCCGAATAGGTTTAAATCAAGATTAAAGTCACGTTTGATTAAGCGATAATACTTGTTTTAGTCATAATTGTTATCAGCTTTACTAACCAAAGCTTAATTCGCAAATCAATATGTATTTTTGATAACCAGTGGTCTTCTCCACTAGTCCGTTGGACTTATCTCCTACTTCACCTAAACAGGTTGTTGTTTTCATGAGAATGTAGAACTAAATGAATAACTAAAATCCGAAGAAAACGCCTGATCCTAACTAATATTATAAATGAGAAAGTAACTGTCTGTCTGTCTTTCTGTCTGTCTGTCTGTCTGTCTGTCTTTTCTTCACGCCTAAACTACTGAATCGATTTGTGTGAAATTTGGTACAGATATAATTTGAAACTTGAGAAAGGACATAGGATAGTTTTTATTACAAAAAAAAAAAATAAATAAATAAATAAATATAGCGCCACCTATTGGTCAAACCAAAAATCTACCGGAAATTACTATTCCACGCGAAAGAAGTCGCGGGCAAAAGCTAGTTTCCAATAAACAATTCTTTTATGAAAATTTTAAAAACCCTGATGTTACATGAGATTTGCTAAATCTGGCCGTAATCCTGAGAACTACCCAGGAGGAGCTAACAGACAGACTTGAAACCCATAAAAGTAGCTAAACCCCGCTCAATCGTATTGCACTATTCAAAAATATAATTCTCCAATTCCCCAGGTACACGAGCTACCCCCGGAAAAGCTAAAGAACCGCGAGGTCGTCCACATAGACATCGCCAACGATCCTCTTTCTTCAGCCGACTACAAGCCGGAAACGGATCCCACCAAGTTCAAGTCCAGCAAGACCGGCCGCGGCCCCCTCGTCGGCGCCACTTGGAAGAACGATGTCAAACCCGTCATGACATGCTACAAACTCGTCACTGCTGAGTTCAAGTGGTTTGGCCTACAGGTTGGTGATGGCATTTGTTCAGAGAGAGTACTCGACGTTTGAAGAGGCTTATTAAGTGCAGACCTTTCCTATCTTGTGATTCCTTTAAGTACTTGCCTCTTAAGTTGCGGAAGTTAAGTTTAGATACTTATTTACCCACCAGGGGCTTACATTGTTCTAAAAAAACTACATATTGGAAGTCCCTTTCGGTTATGTTTATTATTACAGAAATGTTAGTTCAATTGTGGATTTTTGTATATTTTTTTTTCGAATCTGCAAATTTTCACTTTTGTTTATTTTCTGTTTTTTTCCGGTCCTGGTCCATAATAATAGTGAAATTACTTAAATCATTATTAGGCAGACCACAAGTGTCTTCATAAGATTTTTGCTCTTTTATATTTGACTAATTCAAAATGTTATTTATTTACAGAGTAAAGTAGAAAATGTGATCCAGAAATCTGAACGGCGGTTGTTCACCATTTTCCATAGGTGAGTAACGATCTATTGAATTCTCATAACCTACATAACACATTGCCATCCAACTTGAAAATAATAAAAATGTAACGCATATGTATTGAGATTTATAAAGTATTTACTCACACAGTAGCTGATTATAAGGCCCCTGTAATGAATCTGTGGCCAATAAGCTTATAAAAATCCGGAATACAAACCGATGATAATTCCAGACTTCATTACATTAAAAACGCACATGTGACAATATGACAATGAGTCTTCTTCTTCCTCCTGGGGCCCGATTCTCCTAATTTTACTTAAGCGTCATACGATTCACGTTCGACTCGATTCGACTGAGATCCAATCCCGACTCGATTACGATTGAAGCGTATGTGACATTCCGCTATTTTTTCTTTGAAATAAACGTTTTTATCCTTTTCTGTCATTCAATAATGAATCATTTTGTCTGCAAATGATTTACGATTGCAAAATGATTGTACAGCAAACTACCGTATAGACCAAAATCACCAAAATAGCAGACCAATCGCACACCAATCAAATTTTAATGTCAATCGAATACCATTGGTCTATTATTAGTAGCAGAATGCCCGATATGGTTAAAACTGCTATTGCGATCATATTGCGATTCGATTTCTATTCGATTTTGACATTATGAACTTAGGAAAATCGGAGACCTGTTCCCAATTTTATTTGGGGTCGCCGCAATATGTCATTCTCTTCTATTTTTCCCTTCACTCGTCATACTGACACTCACTCCCTTCCTATTCATGTTATCTTTCAGGCAATACGACAATGAGTATTAAATATTTAATGCTGTATTACAGACAAGTATTCTGCTCAATCGACGACTGGTTCGGCATGACGATGGCGGACATCCGCGCCATCGAGGACCGCACCAAGGAGGAGCTCGAGAAGCTGCGCCGCGAGGGCGAGGTCCGCGGCATGCGGGCCGACAACGAGTAGGCACCCGGGCCCCACACACCCGGGCCCCGGGCCCCTGGGCCCCAGCCCCACCAGCGTTCCTCCCTAACCAAATGCTTGGAAAAGCTACATACTTGAATTAAAAATTCATTTCGGTATTAGACTTATTATATAAATGTTAGGCGTTTGACTAAAGGGGTTCATTCACGGAAAACAATGTTTTGTCCATTCTAGTGTAATGTAGCAGTTCAGTTGAACATTAGCGAATGATTGCGCGGTCTAGTACACAAGCAATAACTCCGCGACCGCTCACTGCCCGAGCGCTGGGATTGCATGCCATGTTGCCATGAACAACTTTACCATAACGAGAACCATAACGAATAAACGCCATTCTCAAGCTATTTATTGTTTTATATCAACTACAAACTTTGCATTTCTCTTTTTTAAATATTTTTATGAGTTGTGTGAAACTTTTTGCGAGTCAACAACATTATCCGAGACCTGGCCAAATGTGACGATAAGTGTGGTGTTTATTTATTTTCTGGTCTATTGCCAGGGCCCATACTCGGACATCAGACCTCCCCCACTACCTCCTTTCTACAAGTTTGTCATGGCAACACCAAAAACAACTGCTGGCAGTTGTGACAATGCGGAAATGTTGATTTTATAATTAGTTTCTCTCCTGTAACGTTATGCTTAATAAATCATATATGTTGACATTAGAGAAATGTCCCACATTATTGAACGTGCGATCTCAGTTCAAGCGAGGGCATAGTTTACCATTAGAAAAATGATATAATATGGTATAGATAATATTTAATAACTAATAAGTCGATGTAGTCAGTGGTTAACAGGTAGTGTTGTCGTTACCTAATTAATAAAAAAATATATAAATGTAATTCAATTTGACACTACATTGCAAGGAGAAGTGTGCGGCCATCTTGTATCTTCCGACAGCCGCGAGCTCAGCTCTTGTATTTATATTATAAAGTAATGAATTCTGCGCAATAGTACCGTACGTTAGTCGAGGCACGTTAATAAATTATTGGTGCAATATTGTTTAACAATGGCAACCCTCTGGTAGTCGGGTAGAGAGGGTGTTGCAAGGTGAATGATAGTTAGGCGGTCTCTGGGATATATTATATAGTGGTAACCTCGATAACTTATTTATTGGCGAAGGGTTCAGGTTGCAACATCCTCGGCTAGTGGTGTTTCAATATATTTTGTATGAATAAGTTTTTTTGTTGTTTAACAAATCAGTATTTTTAATAATTGTGTGACATTCCAGTTTGTACCGACGGTGACGTTTTATCGTTTGCTACTTAATCTTTGTTCGCTCTCTTGTGTTCACGCAATGTATGGGATCAGTGGATATGGAATTATTGAATCAGTACAATATTATAAAATTTTATGTGGATATTCATGTTCATAGTGGATTATGTTCCTTATTAACAAATAATTCGGTGTAGCCATGTATCGCGCCGCTGCGGCCGCAGTCCGCGGTGCCCAGTGTACAGCACGGGCTGCGGCCGCGGCGGCTCAGCTTAATATTGCACTTTCTTTTAATTAAGTTTTTTTACTTATGTTGTAATAAGTTTTACATCAAATACAGCGTGATAATATATTTGCGAGTAGTGTTTTTTTGTAGACATAGTAAAGTCGTTGCCAACCCGCTTTTAGCATCGCCTAGTGCTTCTGTTGAACACCTAGTACTTAACTGTTTGTGACGTAACTTCCATTATGAATAGCTCCGCGTTACGACTCCTCAGATATATAGAAGCTTTGCTTGATGTTGTTGAAGCTTATTTGTTGCAGTTACCAAATAAAGTTAAGTACACAAATTATTTTATTTTATTTTTTACCTGGAACAGGTCCTCGGATGCTTGTATTGTAAATTGTTTAAGCTTGTAAGTCATTTCGTCGCTCCACTTCCTAAGTAGTTAAAGAAAATTTTTATCTATAGTCGCTAAAATTGTCAATTTTTAAATGTTTAGCTAATTAAAACGTTTCAAAGTTCTTGCATTGATAAGTATAATTAATGTAACGAAATAACATTTGTTGTAAAATGTACTATGAATATTTTGAGGCCAACACAAATAAAATAATTTAATCTGTGGTAACTTGTTTCTGTTATGTACATTATATTATAAATCACCGGCTTTGAGCTGTGCATTAGCAAAAATTACATTAAAATTGATGACACAAGCATTGTAGCATTATATCGATGAATCACAGCACACTTGACTTATTTTACTTACATATCAACACTGGTAACATTTTACATTTACACTTCTTTGGCTGTGAAAACAACGCCGACATGCATTTAATATGAAAACACGGCAGACGTGGTTCCACTTTTATTTTTTTTCCTTTATCATATTATCATTGAGAGAACAGAATAAAACGCCCCGTTCGTGAGGACACCGTGCGCCTTATGTATCTTGATTCTGTAAGAAGATCGAGATCTGCCTGAGGGATATTGCGGGAAAAAAGATCTGGTAAATGGAACGAGGCACCTAAATTATAATCTACCTCACCTTTTCCCAACTACGGAGGTTTGCTTCCAGTCTAATTGGATGCAGCCGAGTACCACATGGTGCCTATCTGACCTCTTCAACACAACTGATTTTCAAGCTATCGACCCGTCCGGCTGTAACCTTGCCACAAACTAAAGAGAAATAAAACTACAAAATAACATTATGATCACTTTGATCGTTTATTGGACATTAGATAAAATATCAACGTGGAAAAACATTTCAAAATAAATAAATGCCAATTAAACGCGATTTTAAAGAACTGAATATCACAGGATAAACAATACATTTGATCTTATTAAAAAAAAATTGTGGCCAAGTTATAAAAAACATAATTTTTAATAAGTTTAAACAAATTCGTCGTAATTTATAAACACCTACACTAAGTAACAGACTAGCGAATCATTTACAAACATTCAACTGACGAAGCACTCATTTGCAGGTGGAGCCAGGGTATTAAGTAAGTCATAAAATTAGTAAGCGTAGTTATTATACGCCTTCTCTGTAAGAAGGCGTAACTCAACAGTTCGAAAGAAATTCTTAATAAAAATATCCTAGCAACCTCACTGGCAACACTCAACAGAATTAAAAAATTCACACACAATAAATATAGAAATCTCTGTATATCCCATTTGTCTTTTGATTAAGTTATAAATAAAAACTTCGTTCAATATACTTCTTTACAAAAGAATATCAAAGTCAATAAAAGCAAAATTGGACAAATCAGTGAAAATAATAATAGACTTTATGGCTTTGCATTAAAGTTTATAATTCTCAAAGTTGAACCAACCATGGATTGGTCAGAATAAAAAATTAAAAAAAAACATGAATTTTATAGAAATACATTAAAAATGTAAATAAATAGGGAATTTGTTCTTAAATACGTGTAAAAAATCGAACTCATTATATGCCATAGAAACTTCTGTTCTCTACCTATCTCGAACTTTGCACATTCACGATTATCTTACTTTTATCTTTAACATCATTCAATTTATTTCCTAACTAGCCCATTCCCGTGGCGTATCCAGGTAAATATGGGCTATGTCACTCACAAATAACGTAGCTTTCCTTTCTACTGATAAACAAATTTTCAAAGTAGGTTCATCAGTTCCAGATGTTACCCTTAACAATGTCACAAGTCACAAACACACAAGCTTTACCTTTTTTTATAATTTAAAGAATGGATAAGTTGTGTGAAACAACATAGAGAGTTCAATGAAGCATTTTGCGTTCGATTTTACTTTTTAGGAAGATGCCAAGCTGTTTGCCCTTGCACGCTCAAGTATTGTGAAACTAGATTGTACCTAGAAGTCTAGCAACTGCTTTTGGCGAGTTGATTGCTCGATTGATAGTCAGCAGATGGCATTTTAGCAAGGCATGTGAAGAATTGCCATGAAAAAAAAATATTATTTGCTCTGTGAACAGAGCAGGAAGATTTAGACAATATAAAAAGAATATTAACCTCTTTTGCTGCAATAAAACACATTAAAAATGTAGGAAACATATTTTTCTTCTATGTTAGAAAATAATTAAGTAATTGGTACTTTAGTGAGGAACCTTATAAAGGGAAAATAGGAATGACATAAGTGAAAGGTGCATGCAAAGGCATGCTTCTAAGCCCACTAAAATGAAGGTGAATCTTTACTTTAAAATCTTTTTAAATAAGTTTTATCTCTTTACAACCATTAACGTTGATCTAACAAGTAGCCTCCTTACCGTTTTGTAGTAAGCCAATGCTACCACTACATTTTAAACCCACTATCAAATTAGGAGTAGCATTAATTACCAACAAAATATTAAAGTAGCTGGACTATTTACAATAGACATTAAAGACAAGTCATAAAGGTTATGGCACACATGAGCAACACGGCACGGGAGCGGCGCAACTCCAATTCAGTGATTAACTTGTCATTTGAATTTCACCCTTAAATAGTATCTAATATAAAACATTTTATAACGGCAATATAAAAAGCCAAGGAGGTAACAGTGAGGTAGCAACTACCTAACAACAGCTGCCGGGTACCGTGCCATACCATTCATGTGTGGCATGACCTTAACTAACAGACCTAGACTTTTTGAAACATTATCAAAAATGTTATAAAATCTAGCTTTGTCTACGCCAAATGCTTACAAAAATGTTCACTTTTGTCTATTAACAGCGTAAAAGTTTACTTAAAACATGTTGTAAGTCTTTGTACTCAATCGTCTACCTCCAGCTCAAGCTCAATGTCTGCTAAGCTGATTCGTCTGAGGGTGTTGATGATCATGTATCGTGAGAAGAACACGTAGAGGTAGCGGAACCACACCATTTGGGAACGGTGTCGCTTCATCGCGCGGACTATGCGCCGGCTTTCCGTCCAGCGGAGGAAGTATCTGGAATTGAGTATGTAGGTTTGTATTTAAGTCTAGCCTGGGGTTAGTACATAAAGGAGTACATAGGAGTAGTACATAACGGAGTACATAGGAGTAGTACATAACGGAATACATAGGAGTATATAACGGAGTACATAGGAGGAGTATATAGGAGTAGTACATAACGGAGTACATAGGAGTAGTACATAACGGAGTACATAGGAGTAGTATATAACGGAGTACATAGGAGGAGTATATAACGGAGTACATAGGAGGAGTATATAACGGAGTATATAAGAGTAGTACATAACGCAGTACACAGGAGTAGTACATAACGGAGTACATAGGAGTATACTTCGGCCGTTCAGAGAATGCGTTCCTGACACCTATCAGTTAGTCACGACTAGTGATGGGCACAACATAACACTGAGTTCGTTACCGTTCCTTCAAAATGAACCGCCGCATTATTTTAAGATTATTTTCGTTTTAAATTGGCGGAATCATTTGTTTTATATTTTAGTTATTTAAGTGGAAACCAAAAAAAGGTAATATTCATATAATAAAATTGTTTTATTTATTCTTTGTTACAAGTACATTGAATTGAATGTGCGAACAGAATATTAATCAGACTCCGATTTGCTTGAGGAGGTGGTGTCTTCATCATCATCTTCGCCTACATGTATAATTATATTATTATCAATAACAGAATCAATCCTGATATCTCGGTCTAACAAAAGCCGGGTAATCAAATAAAAACAGATCGAAAACACTTGAAAAACGTGGTCTATGCGCACGAAACGACAACGGACGACTGTTTTAGCGTCACAAAATGGCGGCCCATAACGCCATTTGGGGTTACCATTTTTAATCTAAGTATAAAAATGCGGTTTGGTCATAGTTTTATTTTTATATTTCATAAACGTTATAATTAAGTCTTATAGTCCATTATTTTCCAATTCTTAAAAAGAAAATCAAAACGTATTATTTTATATTATAACTGTATAAGAACAGATTACGATACTTGCCTGTTATTTTTAGCACAGCACTACAAAATATAAACCGCTGACATAACCTTGTAATAGCGCAGTATAGATTTAGAAAAATATTGTTTACCAAGTTATTTGACTCTCAGTTTGGCACAAAATTATAACATTCATTGATTATTGATATAATAATGTTGTTTTAATGCTCCTCAATTGTTAAAACGGTAAACAACCAGCAAAAATATTTTTATCGTAACTGCAACGCCATTGCAAAGTTACGTCGTCAGTTCAATCGCGACGTGTCAGGAACGCATTCTCTGAATGGCCGAACTATAGTATATAACGGAGTACATAGGAGTAGTATATAACGGAGTACATAGGAGGAGTATATAACGCAGTATATAAGAGTAGTACATAATGGAGTACATAGGAGTGGTACATAATTGAGTATATAGGAGTAGTACATAACGGAGTACATAGGAGAAGTACATAACGGAATACATAGGAGTATATAAGAGTAGTACATAATGGAGTACATAGGAGTAGTATATAATGGAGTACATAGGAGTAGTATATAACGGAGTACATAGGAGGAGTATATAACGGAGTATATAGGAGTAGTATATAACGGAGTACATAGGAGGAGTATATAACGGAGTATATAAGAGTAGTACATAATGGAGTACATAAGAGTAGTATATAATGGAGTACATAGGAGTAGTACATAATGGAGTACATAGGAGTAGTACATAACGGAGTACATAGGAGTAGTACATAATGGAGTACATAAGAGTAGTATATAATGGAGTACATAGGAGTAGTACATAATGGAGTACATAGGAGTAGTACATAACGGAGTACATAGGAGTAGTACATAATGGAGTACATAGGAGTAGTATATAATGGAGTACATAGGAGTAGTATATAACGGAGTACATAGGAGGAGTATATAACGGAGTACATAGGAGTAGTATATAACGGAGTACATAGGAGGAGTATATAACGGAGTATATAAGAGTAGTACATAATGGAGTACATAGGAGTAGTATATAATGGAGTACATAGGAGTAGTACATAACGGAGTACATAGGAGTAGTACATAATGGAGTACATAGGAGTAGTACACAATGGAGTACATAGGAGTAGTACACAATGGAGTACATAGGAGTAGTACACAATGGAGTACATAGGAGTAGTACATAACGGAGTACATAGGAGTAGTACATAATGGAGTACATAGGAGTAGTACATAATGGAGTACATAGGAGGAGTATATAACGGAGTATATAGGAGTAGTACATAACGGAGTACATAGGAGAAGTACATAACAGAGTACATTGCGGAAGCGCATTGATTTAATAAGGGTTATTCCCGCTCGGTAACACCCTTTCATCAACACTGTTGACAATCAGGAAAAAAAAGTTTCGTTCGTTCGCAGTGTCCATGAATGCTGGTTTTTATTTTTAAAATATGGAAATAAAATGACATGGATTTTTTAAATGTTTTAATGGATTATGTTAGATCTTTTCAAACACAATTAACTAGAAAATAAAAGTGGCCCTATCATGTGCATAATAACCATTTTACATTAAAATAATAAGTAGCATTTGTCAACACTGTGAACGAACGAAACTTTTTTTTCCCGATCGTCAACAGTGTTGATGAAAGGGTGTTACCGAGCGGGAATAACCCGTTAATAATAGAGTAATGAAGTAAATAGGGGTAGTTCATAATTAGACGTAGTTATGCAGAAACGTTCCAACCCACTGTACGCGTAAATGCTTATATCTCAAATTAAACTTGAATTTGAGATATAAGCATTTACGCGTTTCAGTTGTATTCTTTTTTATTCTAACAAGTAAAGGTACTAGAGGTTTTATTGTTGAATTATATTGAGTTTAGATAACCATATGCTAAATTTTAGGCTGTTCAATCACAATAACTCGATTTCGGGTGACTTGTGGGTTGGAACGTTTCCGCATAACTATGTCCAATTATGTAGGAAGAAGAACATACATAAGGGAGTTTCTTATGTTGTTTCTCCTCCTTATGCTCTACCTCTATGTATGACCTTTACATACTAATCCCTTATGAAAATTTCTTAAACATCCTTGTCTTTTATTTGTCAATATCAGATCAATCAGGAAAGACAAGAATAAAAGAAAAGATGAACAAAAAATTATTTTTAATTATATTCTAGAATGCAATCATAGAAGGAAGAAGGTAAATTTTTACTCACCTTTTAGAAGAAAGTAAAAAACTAAGTGGCAGATCCAGGAAGCCTATGTACTTCCTGAATATATTTACTGAATCTAATGTGTATACTGTACATCCTGAAAACAATAGCGATTATTGTTAGACTGCAATTACCTTTTACATTTAAACAAATGTAAGGGTCTGCTTTAACTTTTTTTCAAAAATTGCTTTACGGTTTTAAAATTATTTTTTTATACTCTACAAACCAATAAGTTTTTGTGTATTAGCAGTTTATTTAATAATAGGTATATTTTCTTATTAAAAAATAAATAATAATCTTGTAAAAATTTACTCACTCTGTGGTATTAATTTCTCAACAAACATATAAGCGACTGCATAAAATACAGCGGAGTGATTAGCATGGCCCGACACGCCGCCTCTATCAAACGTAACCAGCGTATCTACATCTATCACTTCTACATGATGATGTATCAGCTTAGCTATCACCGGTACAGGCCACTGGATCCTCGGGTTGTCCTTCAGCCGGTCATCCATTATTATACAAATATTCTGGTTTGGTACGCCAAGTTCTAGACATGCCTCCCATAGTTCCTTCCGTCTTATTTTTCCTTTACCTCCAAAGTTACCTGGAAATTGGTATAGTTTTTTGTAATATCTTGTATAAGAACTGTATAAAGTTGTAATACTAGAGAGATTGAATGTAATCTGAAACTACCTGATTAACATTTGACCTTTACTAATTACATAAATATGAGAGTAAAGTAATAGTTTAGGGTTCAAATAATGTCACGTACCATTTGATAAGCACAGTACGTGTACGTCAGCACCTTGCTCGCACAATCTGAAGATTGTGGGCCCGAAAAACATGCACTCGTCATCCGGGTGAGCTACGACCACCAACACTCGTCTCGCGCCAAGTGCGCCGCGAGTCCGTGTCGGCAGCCGCCTCGCATACCGCCGATACACCAAACAGCACACACACAAGTACCCGAACACCCATAAGCTTATATACAAAGCAAAATTCCTAAAATACAACAACAGTTCCGCGAGCAGTGTCGGGTACAAACTGTAGTAGTATTCTATGTCGTATGGCGGGTCAGCAAGTACCATTTCTGACTAGAACTAAGAGAACTTTTGGTCGTCACAATAAATATGAAAGTTTGTCATATGTTACAATTAGAAATTAGCATTAAATCTTATTTACAATGGGAATTTTGAAAAATCTAAATTGTACTCTCCGAGACCGTCATTTTGACGTACTGATTGAGGTGTTTTCACTTTCGTGATTATCTGCCTGGAGCAAGATTGCCAGTATTCTTAATTCTTTGAAAACGTGTTTAGTTTTTAGACGAATTTAGGTTTGTCAATGTCACTGTCATACGGTCATTGTTGTTGGTTTTATTTTCCTTCTGACGTCTTGCCTTGCAGTAATTATTTTACGATTTTACGTGATTATCCTCGAGATTTACAGCTGCTGAATCGTGATAGCTCGTGATATTCAAGATGATACAGCCGGACTACCCGTCAGCCTTGGGCTTGCTGGCTCATTTGAACTCAGACGAGCTTAAAGAAATGTTAAATGATGACGCTAAATTCGACAGTGTACTGAAGGATGTAAAACAGGTAAAAACAATGAAAATGCCATTAAAATGTGATTCTGGTCTAATTATAAGGTTATGTAGCTATAATAGAATTTATTTAAGCAGTCTGTGTGTATGTTAATGGATCCAATGTACCCTTAATAGTTTCGCAATAACAAGCACAGGATGTACATACAAAGAGTGAGTCATAGTTAGAATTGAATAAACATGCAATCATAACCGCCTCTTGTTATTAATGATAAGAGCTTCTTCGTATAACTATGTATATCAACTGACTATTAAATTGAACTTATTACATGATGATAGAAAACTGTAAAACATACATAACTTGAAAAAAACTCTGTAGTGATTTCTGTCAAACAATATAATAATTTTGCAAAATTAACTAGACCATAATGTTTTATTTAATTGGAATTTGCATTTCTGTACATAAGTATTTCAATTGTTCATAGATCTTGTTTTCATATATTTTTATATCACATAACATTCACATTTCACATTCTAAAATCAAATAAATTCAACAACAACTACAGGTCAAAGATTGGGAGACAGAGCGGGAGATGACAATAGCCAGCAACAGATCTCTGGCAGAGTTCAACCTGGGCAAGGAGCCAGAGCTTGAGGAGGCAAAGGCTCAGGTCCAGGAGAAGTCGGAGATGGGAGAACAACTGTGCTCTCGTATTCAAGAACTGCTGGAGGAATATAGTGAGTACATTCCAAAATCAAACAAAACGTCCATCTTTAACCACTTCCTATGTTTTTGCTGGGAAGAAGAAATGGTGGAATAAACTTCCCAGCAACAATAGTGCTATAACCAGTGTCCTCAATACATAAATCAAATGCTGTAAAGGGTAAAGGTCATGTCTTAGCAGCGAAATAAGAAACTTATAGTTTTTAATTTTTAATTATTTTAAAAGTTTTTATTTTTTTAATTTTTCATATCAATATTTGAAAGTTCATTTATATAAAGCCAAGCTTAACCCAGATATGGGATTTCTTTGGACAAACCTTAGAGTGATGAGAGATTTGATAGTGAAGGAAACCATATGTATCATAATAATGCTTGAATTTTCTTGCACCAGAAACAAAATCGGCGGGCATATCACCAGACACAACTCAAGCTCTACTTCAAACAGCTGCCGCAGAATCCGAGGAGCAATCGGAGAATCTAGCACAAGACTTCCTCTCAGGGAAGATAACCGTTGAGAAATTCCTTGAAGACTTTGAACCAGCTCGCAAGAACATGCATTTAAGGAAGTTCAAAGCCGAGAAAATGGCTGAACTGCTCAGGTCTGGAAATCAGAATTCATTCGGTAACGGATATGCTAAACCGTACCTGCCATACCCAAGCTATGGGCAGCCTCAGGGAGTTCCTAATGTGCCATACCCCATGGGACCACTGAACATGCCAATGCCGGGCATGTATGGTAACCACTTCTGAAGTCAGAGTGTTCATAGATCTTGTTTTCATAGATGTTCAATTTTTAGATTGAAACTATAAATATAAATCAAATATTGTTTTATAGTGACTTGTTGTGCCAGTATTGGCCTCACTTTAAAATATCTATTTTAAAAATATAATTCTATCATGTCAAGATTGATTGATTGACTGACTGATTGATAACCTAAAATGTGTCAAAAGGAACAGAAACAAAAAACCTGTGTTATTCAAGCACTTGTTACATAATTGAAAATCAATTTAGACCTTTGATTGTATTGGAGTTGTAAAAAAACCTCTATATGACAGTTGTCATTTGATTGCCTTAGTTATGATTTAACCTTATGTATGATTTTTTAAATTTTGTATTATCTAAAAATGCATTGCACCTTTAATCTAGAAAAAAACGTTAGGAATTGTTTAGTGACCATTACATTCAGCAATCACACAAAATTTTAAATAGCGTAAATGAAATACTCTTATAATAGAAAATCATATATGTGCATAAAATAGATGGATATATCGCACCATTAGATAATAGAGCCATTCAATGCAAAACCTGAAATGCTGTTATCAATCTAAAGATTTTTTTTTTTTTGATTGATAATAACATTTCCTCCTATGTGCTAAGACTAACCGAAAAATAACATAGAACTTATCAAAATATAATCTGTAATTTGTATAAAACATACATTCATTAAAAACTACTTGAATATTTGAACGGCCGTCAATCGACCATACAGGTTGATAAATATGAATGTTAATAGGTGTTTTTAGTTATACAACCTGTGAAGTGTCAATTCTAATTATTCACATTTTAATGACGTATTTGCGACGAATTCTTATGTCTTTCCTATCAATCATTTGATTGATTGATTGAAGAATCGGATAATCACGGTATGGAACCGGCATTAAGTGAGAATTCGGGGTTATTATAGGGAATAGTTATTTCATTGATTATTTTAAAAGATAAACTGTCCGCTTGATGTTGGTGCTTAGTAGAAGAAATGTGATTTAAAACGATATGAATTTAGTAATAGTTATTGAAATAAATACATTTTGCTCGGTGTATAGTTTGTATTTCTTTTAACAAGCCTTCCTTTACCAATCTTTATATTTTAAAATATTTTTGTCAGCATCCGGCTATGGGAAGTAGCTATCTCGGGACGTGGGTGTAACCACGGGCAGAAAGCTAGTTTCTAATACATAGAAACTTTATGACTGACGATTTGAAAAGGGGTCCATTTTTAGTTTAAAGTCCTTTGCATTTTAATTTCTATTTTTAAAATTGTTTAACGGTTGGGACTCCCAGATCACAGTGAGTGAGAAGAAGTCAAGCAGAAGGCAAGAATTATTTTGTTATAATAGCTTTCGGATCCTGTACTTGTTCTAAAGGCTGCACCATACAGCCGGAATTATTCGAATCCGAAAAATAAAACTATTTTAATATACTGCTTCACATTAATTGTATTAATCATTCAGAATAATCATATCTTTCTTCAATTCAGTGTGTATCTGCATTGATTGATCTATCCGCAGCTTTGACTTCAACACAGCGTAACTGAGAAAATTCAGAATCATGTTGGGGCGTGTGCGTTGACTCATAGAATGAAAATGTATGGAAACCAGAGCGTTTGGATTTATTTTCATATTTTGAATTCCAGACGTCACAATTCTGCGCCTTCTTTACTTTTCTAAAATGCTTTAATAATAATTAATGAATTTTAATGGAGAGAGCTATTCCATCTGTGTGAGGCCGCCTTATTTTTCAGATTGACGCTTTTGACACAACTTACGTTTGGATATGAGTTTCATAATATCATTTAAATCTGTAATGTTTTCCACTATTTGCAAGTTTGAATTTTATTTATGTTTCAAATTCACTACTACTACTTTGATTTTTCCTTAGTATCACATGTATAATTTGTTTACAGCTAAATTGTTTTGTCATTGTCTCACTTCCGAACGTGTATCCGAAACGGAGAGTTCTTTTCTCTCTGCTTTTTTTAATATGGCGGAAGCACTGACCGCCGTTCGGACGTCTGCATTTTTTATTATCGTGAAATAAGAAGTGTCTCCCTAATATTTCATAAGTGTGTGAAACCGAAGTGTATTATTAAAACTGTGTATTCGTTGCGTTTATAAATAATATATCAAAGTGCTTCAAATCGTTACATTCATCTAAAAAAATGGTAATGATAGTTTTTTGTTTTGATACTTTTTTACAAACTTTACTTTGCTGAAAAATGTGTTTTTCACATTTTTCCTTGTAATTACTGTTATAATAACCGGGATAAACTGGGGCAATGGTTTCTATTATGAACGAAGGTCATAAAAACAGGATTTTTTCGTTTTTTTTCTTTGTTTTCAATTTTTCTAACCAAAAAAAACTGTCATAAGGTGATGTCGATCTCACATGTGATATTATTTCAATGTTTCTTTGTTAGATGAGGCATTTGATCATGATCCCGGGGACTTAATTATTCAAGCTGGGTGTGGCTGTATTGATTTTCTTGGAAGGTTCTAGGTATAGTGTTAGAATACGTCTTGAAGTACTGCACTGTGCCTGTGTCTAGCACACTGCTACAATGCGGTGTTCACGCGTTGTGATCGATGCTCACTTCAATTGCGATCATGGAAACTGCTTCTTTAGCTGCTATTTACGCTAGCATCTTACGAGAATACGATAAATGCGTATTTACTGAAATACAAATGCTGTAACATTGAATTTTGTTGTTGCTCAATGCATGCACTTACTTATCATGGTGGAAAGTAAAATAGTCATAAAAAGAGCATTATAAAACCATGTTATCAGTTATGTAAGGATTTTTACTGTATTTTGGTGCTTTTGCCAACTATAGAAAATGTAATAATTCACATTGTGCCAAGACTTTTTAGTGTTTGTCTGGTTACTCCTAATACTTGTCTATGATATTTTTTTACCTTTCCAAATATATTTGGTTGATTACTTATAAACTTCATGTTATTAATTTAGGATATTATTTTTATATAGATTGAAAGAAACCAAAATAAACAAATGTTTACCAGATTAAGTTTTATAGGATTGTTTTTATTTTTCTAATGATTTTCTCATTAGGTTTATTACAATTGTACTATAAATGGTTTATCTCCATTCTTCCGTAAATAACAACTGGTTACAAACAGAACAACATTTAGGAAATAAACTTAATTTTTTCCTCATTCTTTACAATAAAGTAGGCAAAGCTTTTATCAATACTTCCAATGCTTTACAATGGTTAATAAAATAATAATTACTACTATGTGAAGTCACACATTTGGAATAAATATTATGAAATTTTTACAGTCCTTATCTATAAAAAGTCAAGGACTTTGAAAGTTCACTATATTTTTCTATTTTAAGCTGTAACTTAAAAGCTTACAATATCTTCCAAGACCAATAATTGAATACAGATCAATTAAAGATATACATATCACCAAAATCTATCTAGAAATGTTTGTCTATTTACTAACTCCAAATATTATAATCATAATGAATTAATTATTTGGAATCTTAATAGTATGAGATCATCTTCCAAATTAAAGCAATAATCTAGACATGTTGAAATATCTATTATAAGCATACTTTCTCTCTTTGGTTAAAACCTAATTGTTTTTTTTTTTTTTAATTGAAGTATCAATTTCTACATCATAATACACATTAGTATAGTTTAATATTGATGGACATTTTAAGGGGAAAACAATCATAACCTATTTCTATATAAAATGAAAGTTGAGGTCAAATCAATTACACATTATTATCAAGGTTATCTCGAGTAAAATATAAACACTGTTTATTATCCCAAACATATAGTTAACAAGTATTGTCAAAACATTAGTAAGAACTATCATATTTTGTTAGACAGTAAAATTTCTTATATAATATTTAAATTTGAAAGTTTATAATATATGTTAATCCGTATGTATAGATATTTGTTCTTCCTTCAATCTTAAACTACTGAATGGATTTTGATTAAACATCTTAGGAACATAGTATATGTAATCAAAGGAACACACAATCTACTTGGTACACAGGTGAAACCGCAAGCAATAGCTTATGAGTAATTTACTGAGTCAGCTAGATTTAGTTACAACTTACCACCACACCAAATAAACAAAAAGAGGTTTAGTTCAAGCAGAGTATGTTTACAAAAATGTCATGTGCAGAACATTAAAAATCGGCCACGGAGTGGTGTTACATTGTCGCCCAATAACTCCCAGTATTGAATTTAATAGGCCAACTGGATGCATTTATTGAATACTGCAAGTCAACCATATTGTATGTCACCGAGAGAGAAGAGAAATTGGTATTACAAAAGTTGACCTTGACAATGTTAGGAAGATCTTGAACTATTTATAGCTTGGAAGAAATCAAGGTCACTACTAGTCCTAGCACTTGAATTCTTTGATTTGCCAAGGTTATCTATCTATGTGATAGTGAATTAAATATTTCATTAATGCTTACTCATTGTGAGTCTGGGTTACATGCGGTAATGTTGGAACTGAAAATGGGTATACAATGTTTTTATTGTTTTATGGAAAGTTGCTGTTGATAAAGTTATTGCAATGGGAAAAATAACACTCAAATGTAGTATGTGTGTGTATGCAGTTTGCATAGGTATCTACATGTCAACAGTAAAAAAAAAATTGCTTTACTCAAAATATTAATTAGTATGGTGCACAGGTTCAATGGTACTTCTGACCTTGTAATGAACAGTGCCACATTATTGACTGTATACTCTATTGCCATTTTTATCTTTGCTGTCTTGTAGGCAGGAAAAGATGTGGGCTAGACACTAGACTTTTTTTTTATTCTGCCTACATTCTGCCCACCATTGGGAGAAAGCCATAATATTTTAAAAGAATTTTCAATACATAATGTATTTTTAGTTACCCAGCTCAAATATAACTCGCACTAGTATAGATTGATAGATTAAGTAGTATATGAAAACAATCAAAAATATAAGGAAACCCAAGGTTGACCTTGACTTTCGGGTATTCCCCGGAAAATGTGGCGTTGGAGCTAATTTATAGCTACGAAAATGAATATTAACAGTCTATTTCTATTTATCTAAATAAATATACTTGTGAATGAATCTGTTTTAGGGTACAAACGTCGAAACAGAATTCAGTTAAAAAAGAGATAAACAGTAGCATATGTGTTTGTCTTATGAATGAGCTATGTTACAGCATATTTCATCAAAACCGGTTCAATAATTTATTTTGTCTGAAAGAGTTACAGACTTTTAGGTTTATATTTATTCTAGCCCAAAAATTCTATAGCTTTAATTTGGTCATCTAGTTGTTCTCTTAGTTAACATTGTTTTGTTTACTGTTTCTAGTCTAAACGTTCGGCGTATGATGACGAGGATAATCCACCGACACCCTCCGACGACTCGGACTTCGATGATGACGAGGATCCAGACAACCTGGAGGTGCCAGGTTAGTCATACCATACCTGTTATTTATATCGTAATTACATATACCTAGTTTATGGCGTTGCCCGGGTAACTGGGTTGAGGAGGTCAGATAGGCAGACGCTCCTGGTAAAACATTGGTACTCAGCTGCATCTGGTTAGACTGTAAGCCGGTCCCAACACAGTTGGGAAAAGGCTAGGTAGATGATGAGTTTTATATTCATCATCATCATCTTCATCATCTCAGCCATAGGACGTCCACCGCTGAACATAGGCCTAAATTTTATATTAGGTACTACAAATACATGTCAAACCATTTTGCTACGCTGATGTTGGCAACTGGTAACTTCACGAACGCGTATGCGCAAGCCGTCAAATGGTTGACTTCAGAGCGGCAAAGTTAAACGAAAACAAAAATGTATGAGAATACGGTGACAATGTATTCGAGATGGCAAAGATACATCTTTTTACGTGCAATGTTACTTTACAACTGTATGAGAAAAGCCGTAAAGTAGGTAGTAAAAGGTAAGCGGAAATGTACTTACCTGTAGCAACTCTTAAGTTGGCAACATTGTTGGAGCAAGATCACAGACATAGGTACAGCCTTCCTTCTATCAGTTAAAGCACTTAAAACAAAAAACAGCCTTGTTCTTATGAGATACAGTACAAGCGATTCATGATTAGATCCTCCTCACAGCCTCGAGTCTAACAGACTGATATTTGCCTGAAATAACCGAGATTCGCTGTTCCAGATGTTCGTTTCTTATCTTAAAAATATGCCTGCAAACAAAGGTGGATTAGGCAGTAAAAGTCTGATTCTCTTGCGCCCACTGAGGGAGGGGTCCTCTCAGCAAAAAGGATCTGAACTACATTGTCAAGTATTATACCCAAGGCATTCATGTTGATTGATAGGCCTGCCAGGGTTACAATGCCTACAAGCATTACTGAGGCCCCGGAAAGCAAGGGACTCTTAAGGGAATATATTAGGATTTCGATAAGTACTAACAAGAGTGTCTGATCTGGTAATTTTGACCACGAAAAACCCATTACGCACTATAGAAAACTGGGCGGTGTTAGTTTTTATTCTTTTTTAGACCACCTGAGTTTCCGCAGAGATCGAAAATCCCGGATCATGAGATCGGAAACTCCGAACTGTATTTTTTATTGAAATTAATGTAAATACATTCTTATTTTGAATAACGTTCAAGGGTGCATTTTATTATGTATCAAGGTGACATTGGGGATATTCATAAATGTGCAAGAAACAGTTGTTTTGCGTAGAATCAAGTGTTACCGTAGGTCCATGAATTCAGAAATTTCTTTATGGCACACTGCAAATGTTAACTGTCTGCGGTTTGTAAAGGAGATGTAAATCTCATCCCGACTATCATTTGAACATAAACAATTTGAAAACCAGTCTTAATTGGTATTGGGTGATCAGAGAAAATGTTGAATAGTTCAAATTGGAAGTCGCTCCATGTAATACATTGGTAGTCGGCTGCATCTAGTTAGACTGCAAGCCGACCCCAACATGGTTGTAAAATGGCTAGCCGAATGGAATAAAATAAAACGAATGGATGAAAGAAAGTTTGTCTTGACGAGTGTTCGGACACGAGACAGATAGGTCGATGTGTTATTAACCCAAACAAAATACATATTGACCTTGGCACTCCCGACGCCGCGACTATTTAAACTATGACTTATCGGACAGTCCTACGTGTATGGGGAAGTCCCAGACATTAGAACTTAATTAAAATGGGGCCACCAGTGCTCTATTACGAGAGTTTTATATCGGTATTTTCTCCTTAAATTCGTGATTCTTATTGAAACGAGAATTTTTATTGAAACTAGGCTAGTTTGTAGCACTTTTTACGTCAAAATTAAAAAAGGACAGCACCCCAAAACGCCCCCCTTTTTTCACCACTTCCCAGTGCTTCATTATGGCTGGGAAGAAGAAGCGGTGCAGTAACAATAGGCGCATAGGCCTATTTGAAATTTTTTTGAGTTTTAGTTTACTTTCCTACTTCGAAAAGATTTCGTAAGTAGGCTTGCGTTACTATTTTTTCTAACATAACTATTATTTATATATTTGTATATTTAATCAGGTGGGGGAAAAACCCTGGCGGCAGCGGCCAGCATGGCTGCGAAGAAGGTCACAGTCACTCCACAGGTCACTGTCAAACCGACCACAAATCCACTTGCAGGTGAGTGCACATAGATGTTATATCATGTTGAATTTTGTCTTCAGAATAAGCAGTAGAAAGTAGTGATTACTTATCTATTTCTCCATTTCGTCCAAGTTTTGACATAAGGGAAGATTGAACCTATATTTTTTTTGGTGAATGTATCATCCGTACTTGTTATTTGATCGCCTAGATTCACGGAAAAAAAATGAATGTCGTTCTGAAGCAGAATCTATCTATAGTTTTCGCGAACCCTGATAGTATTTTCAGTTCTTAATTGTAACCAAGTTTAACTTAAAGTTTCTTCAGTTGGACATCCTCTCAAATTATCTGTTCTGGAATCATTTTTCTATATATATAATACTTTTATAAATATTTAATATCCTAATCGATCCTCGTTTCCGCAGCGCCATCTGGGCAGGCGTTCGGCCAAGCCAGCAACGTGAAGCCGATCAAGATATCAGCCAGTTCTCTCACCAAACCTATCAATATAGCGGGGCTCGGCAGAGGAGCAAGTAAGACTCGTTTTTGTATTGCTTTTTTATATTGCAAGAAAATATGGTCTAAAATAATGCTGAAAATACCTAATTAGAAGCCAGATATTTTCTGAGACTTCTAAATAAGTAACTTTAAAGGCACATTTACTTTTAAAAGTAGTTCGAAGTAAACTGGCCCTACCTTACAGATTTTGATATCAATGGTATACTCAGCATTATTTTGTGAAGTTGTAATTTCTACGTCTCCAAATGAGATGGATTAAAAATTGTTGCACCTAGACTTACAAATTCACTCTAATATAACCGTCACATTTAGGTATTGTCGATACATAATTTTAACATTTTAAATAAGGTCCAGTTAAAAACGGTGTTATGGTTCTAAGCGCTTTCTTAACTATTATGTCTTAGGTATATAAAAGGTTGATTTTTGCTATCGCATTTGTTATATGTTTATAACCGCAACGCTGAAATTGTTATAGTAACGTGTCATTAAATTCTGACACTGCGACAACCAAACCAAAAAATCGTAAAAAGTTGGCCAAAATATTTAGCCAGCATTCAAAACAACAGTTTAAGATTTACTGCATGGTTTCAATAAAAAAATATTTCTCTAAACGCCATAAAAATGGTTAGACTGCGAACGCTAAACGGCGCGAAATCTAAAATGTCGTAGGATCTGTAAAAGGTGGAAAATACCATATTTTTGGACTTGAAATTAAATGCGGGGCTAATCGTAAGTAGACTATCTTAACTTATATTATAAATGAGAATGAAATTTTGTTCGTCTTATAATATCTGTACTTTTTTGGTAGTTTGTTATCGTAAAGACACTACCCACACAAAACCTATTTCTAGAATATATCTTTTCCCAGCACGCCTACAGAAAATTTAAAAAAATATTCTCTTCCGTTGCCTATCGAAATCGTATTGTAGAAAAGGGGGTTTTTAACCCAATGCAAAATTCCGCGCAAAAAAATGACAAACATATAATATTAGTGAAACAGCTACAATATAAGGTGGTTTTGCATAGCGCCGGCCGTGGCCGCGGCGCCGCCCTTTGCGGCCGGCTCGTCAGCCGCCTACAGCGCCGCTTCGCTACTCGCTCAGAGTGAGTACGGTGTAGCCCGCGATATTTTTGTGTATTGTATAAATATAGTTTTTTTATATTGTAGTTTTTTTTGGTGTATATGATGATGTTTTTGAAAATTTTTGGAGGATTTTTTAAATGTCTTTTGGGATTCGCAATGATATTTCATTGTGCTGTCTAGTTTATTCGCAATCTTTAAGATTCAGAAGTTGTATTTTGGAAAAACCAAACAAATTCTTGTGTTTTTGGTCATTTTATAAAAGCACTTCTTTAGATAATTTGTACATAAAGTCATGTTTGTAAGCAATTTGTGAAAATAAAAACTATTTTTGGACATCCTCCAAAAGTAAATAAAAGATCATCATGTATTTATTTGTATTTTATAACTCTAGTACCCGTAGTGAACTATCTTTCTAAGCTTGTTCTAGCTAACATTTCCATGTAGTATATTTGTGTAAATGGTATGCAAGCTAACAATCGATGCGGTCCGAGCCAATTTTACTAAGTTATTCATGATATATCGGTCTGACTGACCGACAGTATAGCCTCGGATTGCCCTGCTTTAGTCTTCAGGCATATTTATAGATCTGACCTGAATTAGGTATATATACACACGTTATACTGTAGGTCCCGGCTGTCATTGAACATCCTTGGCAGTCGTTACGGGTAGTCAGAAGCCAGTAAGTCTGGCACCAGTCTAACCAAGGGTTATTGGGTTGCCCGGGCAACTGGGTTGAGGAGGTCAAATAGGCAGTCGCTCCTTGTAAAACACTTGCACTTTTCCGGTTAGATTGGAAGCCGATCCCAACATAATTGGGAAAAGGCTCGAGAGATGGGATGATTATATATTATTTTCAACGTAACCGGTTTAAAAGGAAAAATTTAAGTTTGTACTGAAGCCATAGAAATCAGAAGGTTCAGAAATACCCTACAAATTGTTGATGAAAATTTGTTTTGCAATAGTTCTGAAGGGTTGATATTTTTCAAAGGATTTCTTAGTAAATGTTTTAATTGTATAATCAGAACAATTAAGGACCCTTTTTAGAAACTTTGGAATGGCTTGAACTTTTTTGTAGTTATATTTAAAAACATTTTCAAAACTGGAAATGGAAAACAATATAGCATGAAAATATATGTATCGATTGCGTTCTTTTGTACATTTTAGTGTGGAATGGGAACTTTTGCCTTGAATTTTGAATTATTATCTGATATCAGATCTATTTTTCGTTGAATGTTTTAAATGAATTTTTTCTTCTATTGATTGTACGTTGAAAAAAATTGTTTGCGTAGTATTCATATAATTTAAGTAATCCTAAAAGTAGCTACCTACTTACTGCTATTTTTAAAATTCCTAGTATTTTTAGCTTTTTATTCGTAGGCTGCGTATTTTTAGTGTAGGTAGTGTAATGCGATTGTTCGGGCGTTTTGAAGTAATGTAATAGGCCTATTTTTATGTTTGTGTACTATTTGCGCTAAGTATGCGTGTAATAATAACATTGTATATTAACAGAATTCTTGTTATTTTATAATACCTTTTGGGCGTAGAATTGGCTTCCACACATTTTCATTTTGTTTTTAGAATGAATCAAGAATATTGGTTGCAGCCACTTCTCTACTCCAATACCTAAAATAACCCACCAAACATCGATTTTACCCCAACAAAATTCACTACAGCGCCATCTATCTTCTAACCTCTAAAACTGAGAACAGCGCCATCTATCTTTCAACCTGTAAAACTGAGAACAGCGCCATCTATTATCAGCTAACGTCTGCTTGTCCAACAGTGGAGATGGTGGGCATGACGGGCATGAACTCGTATCTACTGCAGAACCTCAACCAAATACTAGCTTCTGGCATGGGCGGCCCGCTGGCTGGCATGCTGAACCAGTTCGTACCGGTTGCGCCCGGTTGGGCACAGGGCAAGCCGGGGAATATGTGGCAACAGGAGAAGGTAAGGATGTGCAGTTTTAGAAAGCCGTCTTTTGTTTTTTAAAATTTTGAAAAATTTACGAATAATTACTTTTTTTTGGGTGATGGTAGCTTATGTTTGATGCCTGAACTATGACTTTGAGGAGTGAAAAAATGAATGTAGTCCTTACTGATTTATAAGATGTATTGGTTTCTTAATCGTTGTTTATATGAATTAGATTGGAGGAGACGAGGAGGAAGTTGACGATGAAGAGATGGGTGTGGCTGAGACATATGCAGATTACATGCCTTCAAAATGTAAGTAAAAATACTAACTTAAATATATAATGTTACAAATTATCAAAATAACACATAAGGTAGTTTTTATTAAGCTAGGCTGTAGGCTGTTATATTATATTTATCAAAATTTAATTACATTTATATTATGTTTCATAAAGGACATTGGGCAGATTGGTATACCCCACCATTAGCAATGTCATACATATCATTGGATAGGCCTTTTTATGTAGAACAACATTTACTATAACAGCTTTGCTGAAATATTTGTCCGTTCTGAGATATAGATCAAAAACTGTGCAAAAGTTAAACTAAAGTTAACTTAATAATCTATTGATATCTCAAGTTTTTAGAGTAAAAACTAAGTTCCACTAAGTGTAAGTCTCCTGAGTCCTACCTGTTGTGCCCGTTAGGGTCCATAAGTGTTACTATTATTTAGCATTTCAAGCTTATACTGTACCAACTGGATATTGGGCATGGTGATAAACCCCACCAATAACAAAGTCATACATATCGATGGATAGGTTACAACATTTACTATGACAGCTTTGTTCTATTGTTTGCCCGTTCTGAGATATGGCTAAAAAACAATACTAATCAACACTGTAATCTGATTTTCTTTGAAAAATAACACCAATGTCTTTCTTTTAATTTTTTTTTATAATCATTATGTAAGTCGTGGTGGCCTTGTCGGTAAAGAACCAACCACTCAAGTGCGCGGGTTCGATTCCAAGTCAGGCAAGTACCAATGCAACTTTTCTAAGTTTGTATGTACTGTCTACCTAAGTATATCTTGGACACCAATGACTGTGTTTCGGAGGGCACGTTAAACTGTAGGTTCCGGCTGTCATTGCGGGTAGTCATAATTCAGTAAGTCTGACACCAGTCTAACCAAGAGGTAGTGAATTGCCCGGGTAGCTGGTTTGAGGAGGTCAGATAGGCAGTCACTCATTGTAAAACACTCAGCTGCATTCGGTTAAACTAAAAGCCGGTCGAATGAATATTTTTTATGTACTTTAGAATAAGAAAGATTTAATGATCATGAGAAAGAGAAACTCTTGTCTGAGTAACAGCCACAAGTGTCGATCGATATAAGGATCATAAGCAAATGCTTGGTGTGGTCGGTCCATGGTCGTACATGGGTAACAACAGAAGACAAAGAGACTGGCAACCAATCTTATCAAGAGGTATCGAGTTGCCCAGATTACCGGGGTAAGGAGATCAGATAGGCAATTACATCCAGTTAGACTGGAAGATCATATTGAATTATTTAAATGTACAAAGTAACGTATGAACGAAATGTGGATATTATCCTTATATTCATATCGTCTATTTCATTCCGCAATGTACAGTAAAACTGCGGTGGAACTGCTAAATATAGTAACAAATGCAGACTCACAGCAGGTACTTAGTACATCGAAGACATACATAGATTTTCCTTTAAACACATGTGGCCTTACTACAAAAACTTTAACAGCTGTTTTACACTTGTCTAAAAAAAATGTGTCTCCAAAATGAACCTTATGTCAACGTCATAATTTGTCATTTTTTAGACAAGTCTTAAACTGACGTTAAAAAGTTTTTGTGGTAAGACGGTTAATCTGCATTAATTTTAAGTTTGTTTTTATCTATATCTCAGAACGGACCAACAATAGACCAAAGCTGTCATAGTAAATGTTGTTCCAGTTAAAAAGACCTATCCATCGATATGTATGACTTTGTTATTGGTGGGGTTTATCATCATCCCCAAAATCCAGTTGGTACAGTATAATGTTGAAATGCTAAAAAATAGTAACACTTATGGACAATAACGGGCACAGCAGGTAGGACTCAGGAGACTTACACTTAGTGGAACTTAGTTTTTCCTCTAAAAACTTGAGATATCAGTAGATTATTAAGTTAACTTTAGTTTAACTTTTGCACAGTTTTTGATCTATATCTCAGAACGGACAAACATTTCAGCAAAGCTGTCATAGTAAATGTTGTTCTACATAAAAAGGCCTATTCAATGATATGTATGACATCGCTATTGGTGGGGTATACCAGGTCCCATATATTTGTGCCCATTGTCCTTTAACTTAAATAACGAATACATAATATTCTTTTAACTTTGTTTACAGTGAAACTCGGCCGCAAGCACCCCGACCCTGTAGTAGAAACCGCCTCCCTCTCGTCAGTAGAACCAGTAGACGTAACATACAAAGTGAGCTTGCCGGACGAGACGGTCCGCACCGGCTTGCTGTCCGCGCTGCAGCTGGAAGCCGTCGTGTACGCGTCGCAGGCGCATGAACATCTGCTGCCCGATGGCACCAGGGCGGGCTTCCTTATTGGTCAGTAGTAGTTAGTACATGATGCGAGTCGGGACACCTTTTTCACACACGGTCGGTTAGCCCCATGGTAAGTTATTAATTAACTTGTGTTATGGGTGCTAACACAACTGATAAACTACATATAGTTACATATATAAATATTTATAAATACATATTGTAACACCCAGACCACGGCCAACAAGCATGCTCATCACACAAATGTCGATCGAACCGGGAATCGAACCCAGGACCTCAGGTCCGGCAGTCCGGCATGGTGACCATTGCGCCATCGAGTCTGCAGTAGACGTAACATACAAAGTGAGATTTCCGGACGAGACGGTCCGGCACCGGCCGGATAGTAGATCACTGGTCTTGCAGTTTAGAATAGGGCATGCAATTTCGGTAAAATAAAAATTACCGGTAAAAATTCGGTAAATAAAATATTATTTATTACAAAACGGTAATAAATAAACGGTAATTTTCGTATTTAAAAAAAAATGTGATATTATATCAATAAGATTGGGTAGTCTAAAAGCAAAAAATAATTAAAAATACAAGGTATAAGGTGGTAAACATTTTTTGTGACGTGGGCCGTAACAAAAAAACATGTCAGTACCATCCGTACGCGATGTCGTCGACTAAATGCAAGAGAAGCGGCTGCGATGGTTCGGCCATGTAAAAAGGAGACCACCTGAATACATCGCCAATGTTGTGTACTCAATCTCAATAGGTATACCCAGTCAAAGGCGCAGAGGCAGGCCGAAACGGTGGTGGTTGAGTGTCGTAATGAATGTCATGAAAATCTACGAACTCGAAAAGGAAGATGTCCTGGATATATTGAAGTGAAAGAAGAAGATACGGAAAGCGGACCCCGTCACAAGACGGGATAAAGAATTACAGTGAAAAAAAAAACATTTTTTTCATTGAAGTGAAAGCCCTTTTTTATGGTAAATCGTAGGCATTTTATGGACCAGGGTCGCGGTAACTCTTTCGAACAATCCCGCAGCCCCGGCAGGCCTTGGCCCTGCGCGTTTAACAAGTCGGGCCGCCGACACGGGTCTGTTGTCTATGCAGACGGAGGAACGATGAGCCATCCGAACTCACTGTCCACACTCCACAGACCGACGCCTACGGTGGCCGGGAGTCGTCTCTCGACACTCGGCGCCCGTGGTGTCTTCCTGGTAAACTACAGCGGCTGGGATGAGAGGTGCGACTGCGAGTTCGCACTCCGCCGTCTCCTTCTCGAGCATGACTGCTTCGCAGAAGAAGGCGACACCTTCCGATTCCCTCTCGCTCCGGACCATGGCTTGAACCAGGGCCGGACGCGAGAGGTCGCCGCTGCCTATTGGCTCGACGACGATACTTCGGTACCCTTCCCAGGCAGTGCACACCTAGACTGTGTGCTCCACCGTGTCCTCAGAGCTGTCCGCATGGTAGTGCAGTAAAAGCCCTTGCTCAATAAGGTCATAGAGTAGGTAAAATAAGCATAAGCTACATTTTTACCTAATAGGAGCTGAAAGCTATGAGGAAATTCAGAATAACCGAATGAATAAAATTTGTTTAGTTAGATATTATAAATTAAGATGAGAATGAAGATTTGTATCTAACCTAGAGATAGTTAAGGAGCCACATAAGTTTACTTTCCTAAAAAACAGCAACTTTAACACTCTTACAATATGCAATGTATGCAATATTACATTATGTTCAGGCTACATAATGAAGATTTGACGTTAAATGAACAATTGCTATATATTATCACAAAAACGTAAAAACCGGTAAATTACCGGTTACATATTATTTTTACCGGTAAATTAAAAATCGCGAAAATGGGCGGTTTTACCGGTAAAACCGAAACCGGTAAACCGGTATTGCATGCCCTAGTTTAGAACGATATGAGATTTGGTCATTTCTTAAACAAGATGGTCCTGTGAAGTCGATTTAATCAGAAGCCGGTAAATTATTCGTTGAGGTTCCTTGATTCACCTACACTTTTGTAGGCCTTTGAAGGCTGACTAAGGTGATACTTGAACTCCTTATGGTGGAGCTTTTACGTATACCATAATTTTTTGTGTTTACAAAGAGTTTTAAGGATCTAATTATATACTTTTTCAGCATCCATAGGAAGATAAAATGTCTTATAGTATATTTTTTGTTTCCTCCCAACACAGAAAAAAATTGTCTTAAAATGTTTGAATGCCTTCTCTTTTAGGGAAACCCCTGCAAAGCCTACCCCAAATTTTAAAATGTCAAACTTCAACATCCTTTTTTGTGATTCCAGGTGACGGTGCCGGAGTAGGCAAAGGCCGTACAATAGCTGGCATAATCTTCGAGAACTACATAAAGGGTCGCAAACGAGCCATCTGGGTGTCCGTCTCCAACGACTTGAAGTACGACGCCGAGAGGGACCTTAGGGATATAGGAGCGGGCAAGATTGAGGTGCATCCGCTTAATAAGGTAAGGAGATAATGTTTGTTGGTTGGGTTTGTAGTGGTGGTATGGTAAAAATATTTAATTGATTTTACAAAAGAAAAAATAAATGAATTTGGAGGAAATCTAAAAAGTGGGATAGGAGATACTATTCTGAAAAAAATTGCTGCAAAGAGTTGCCTTTAACGCAAAAGTTTATTCAGTCAATCTGACGTGACTAATCTTCAGTTAAATCCTGTAGCAAATAATTTGACAGTTTCCAATAAAATGAGGCGCCATTTTCTTATATGGCGTCAAAAGATTCGACAACAAAGTTGCAAATATTTTTTACTTATATCGATTTTCTGAAGACAAAATTATTTGCCGAGTAATTTCTATATAATATACGACATGCTTCGAAACTACTAAACAGATTTGAAAAATTATTATTTCACGGTTACGCTACACTTTTCCCATCTAACATAGACTATATTTTATACCCGTATGAAAACACAAGAAAAATGTTTCAAACATAAACAACTTCTCCTCCCCCACAGTTCAAATACGCAAAGATCTCATCAGCCGTAAACGGCAACGTGAAGAAGGGCGTGATCTTCAGCACCTACTCCGCGCTCATCGGCGAGACGCAGTCCACCGCCACCAAGTACAGGACCAGGCTCAAGCAGCTGCTGCAGTGGTGCGGGGATGACTTCGATGGCGTTGTATCCTTTGCACATATAAATTTATATAGCATTTACATATGTAAATAAGAGAGAGTCGTGATAAATAGGTACACTATACGTAACTAAAAAACGGCTGAATCACAAAGCGAGTCATGATATTCATAACTTCAATTTACAACTTCAGAAGGGCTGAAACGATTTAGCTGAAAGTTAGGACGAAGGTAGCTTAGAGCCTTTTTGTTTACATCCAGGCACGGGAAGTAGTTACCTCGAGACAAGTGTGCAAAGAAAGAAAAATATATTAAAAACAGAATAAAACCTATTGGTAGGTACTACAAAAGCTGAGCAAATGCCACACGGTAGTTTATTTTCCATTTAGGTACTTTTAGATCCGATAAAAAACAATTTCCAAGACAGCTAAAATCGTACTTTTTGTTCTTGAATGTTATCCAACTGATGGAAATCACCCAAATTCTGCATTTCCACAATTTAAATCAAAAGTTCCTTGACTCAACACCCAGATCGTTTTCGACGAGTGTCACAAAGCCAAAAACTTGTGTCCTGTCGGGTCAGGCAAAGCAACGAAAACGGGTCTGACAGCGTTAGAACTTCAGAACAAATTGCCTAAAGCCCGGGTAGTGTATGCATCCGCCACGGGTGCTAGTGAGCCGAGGAATATGGCCTATATGGTCCGACTCGGCATTTGGGGCGACGGGACACCATTCCCGACTTTCATGGACTTTATTAATGCTGTTGAGAAGAGGTGAGGTATAAGCAAATATTTTTGTTCTTGTTGTATAGTTTTTGTTGTAAAAAAATATAATTGAGTAAATAAATAACACTATGGATGTTGTCTTTAAATATGTAATTGTATTCGGTGGTTGTCAAGAAATATATAGGACAATGTCAAACTTTGCTTTTATCTACTTTCCAAAAGTCCTCATCGGTTGGATTTTCGTGGATATTTTTGTCAAGTCTGTTTTAAGTCATATACAATACCTATGTATTTTAGAATGTTTCGATTCCTCCTTTAATTCCAAATCCATTCTCAATCTTGCTTATCCCTTTCAATTTTCTCTCAACTATTTCTCCATTTTATTGTCAAACTAATCGATGTTAGTTTCTATTTCAAAGGCACTCTTATCCTACTTATATTATAAATGTGAAAGTTTGTGAGAATTTATGGATGTATGTTTGTTATTCAATCACTCAAAAACGGCTGGACCGATTTGATTGAAATTTGGTATGTAGATAGGTGATACCCTGGATTAACACATAGGCTACTTTTTATCAACGCACCATGCGGGCGAAGCCGCTGGCGGAAGCTAGTGTATTTATATTTTATGGCCAATTTTTTTCTAAATCTGCCCCTACTGTGACATATTTATTTTTCTTGTTTATATATATATATATTTAATAATGTTATTTCTCTTACAGAGGAGTAGGTGCTATGGAGATAGTGGCGATGGACATGAAGCTGCGAGGCATGTACATCGCGCGGCAGCTGTCCTTCCACGGCGTCTCCTTCAAGATCGAGGAGGTGCCGCTGTCCGACGCCTTCAAGGAGACATACGACAAGTCTGTGGCACTGGTCAGTACAGAAAAGAAACGTGTAGGAATATACACTTGGTTCAAATGGTCCAAAATGGTCTGGAACTACATTCGACTTCAAACTATCTCTGAGCCGTACTATGATTTTGTGATTATCCGATAGCCGAGAGTAGGTCAGGTCATCATGTGTCTAGCGTTTTCCCAACTATGTTGGGGTCGGCTTCCAGTCCGACTGCCTATCTGACATCCTCAAACTACCTAGTTACCCGGGCAAACCAATACCCCTAAGCAAGACTGGTTGTCAAAGGACAATGGGCAGATTGGTATACCCCACCAATAGCAATGTCATATATATCATTGGATAGGCCTTTTTATGTAGAACAATATTTACTATGACAGCTTTGCTGAAATGTTTGTCCGTTCTGAGATATAGATCAAAAACTGTGCAAAAGTTAGAACTAAGTAATCTATTGATAACTCAAGTTTTTAAAGGAAAATCTAAGAACTACTAAGTGTAAGTCTTGTATGAAAGAAAATCAGATTACAGTATTGATTAGCATCAGTTTTAAGATTGTTTGTAATCTATATCTCAGAACGGAAGAACAATAGAACAAAGCTGTCATAGTAAATGTTGTTCCAGTTAAAAAGACCTACCAATGATATGTATGACTTTCCTATTGGTGCGGTTTCTCACTACGCCCAACATCCAGTTGGTACAATAAAAGGTTGAAATGCTACATAATAGTAACAATTATGGATCCTAACGGGCACAGTAGTACTTACAAGACTTAAAGTTATTAGTACTTAGATTTTCCTTTAAAAACTTGAGGTATCAATAGATTACTTAGTTCTAACTTTAGCACAGTTTTTGATCTATATCTCAGAACGGACAAACATTTCAGCAAAGCTGTTATAGTAAATCTTGTCCCACATAAAAAGGCCTATCCAATGATATATATGACATTCCTATTGGTGGGGTATACCAGGTCCCATATATTTGTGCCCATTGTCCTTTACTTTGACGGAGAGCAGATAAAATAATCAGAAATCATCACCAACATCAGCCTATCGCAGTCCACTGCTGGACATAGGCCTCTCCAAGTGCACGCCACTGAGAAGAAATCATAAAATAATCTAATCACATATTGGGTCAGTTTTTCACAGCGGTATTTTTCCATTATTCCTTCCTCTGTTCAAAAAAATACCATAATATCTTTCAAAATTCTCACTGTTCCTACACCATAATTGTGACAATATTAATAATTTGAAAGTAACATAATATGAGCGTTCCACAGTGGGTAGAAGCGATGCAGCGGTTCACGGAGGCCGCTGAGCTGATCAACGCGGAGTCGCGCATGAAGAAGACCATGTGGGGACAGTTCTGGTCTGCTCATCAGAGGTTCTTCAAGTACCTGTGTATCGCTGCTAAGGTATGTACAAAGGTCTTATATTTGAGTTTTGACAGGTAACTGTATGTTAACCTCAATAGTGGATTCGAATAACGACCTTTAATGCCGTAAAAACTTATAACACCCTGAAATTTTTGCGTCGGGGGTTAAAAATATAAGAGGTTATGAAAATGGTGAAATTAAACGCTCAACCCGTGGCCATCCACGGGGGATGTTTGGATTTTTTGTGTCGGAGATATTTTTTTCATTTAACTAGCGAAAGGAGTTTGCTTTTTGACCTCCACAATACAGGGTGTGGTTGAACTGCGCTTATAAATTCTGCAACATTTAAATCAGAACACGCCATGTTGGCAACGCGTGCGATTAGTACGGAATGGTTTGAGGTCGTCCGCTCCGCGATCGCTGCAGTCTAGCCAAGGACTGAGACAACAACGATTTTATTTCTATTTTACCCTCCCTACCTCAAGACTACAATAGAATATCTGTTTACTACAGGTGAACCACGCAGTAGTGACGGCCCGCGAGGCGGTGAAGTGCGGCAAGTGCGTGGTGATCGGCCTGCAGTCCACGGGCGAGGCGCGGACGCTCGACCAGCTCGAGCGCGACGACGGCGAGCTGTCCGACTTCGTCTCCACCGCCAAGTCAGTACTCATGACAAGCTACACTCATCATCCTCCGAGCCTTTTTCCCAACCATGTTGGGGTCGGCTTCCAGTCTAACCGAATACAGCTGAGTACCAGTGCTTTACAAGAAGCGACTGCCTATCTGACCTTCTCAACCCAGTTACCCGGGCAACCCGATACCCCTTGGTTAGACTGGTGTCAGACTTACTGACTTCTGACTACCTGTAACGACTGTCAAGGATGTTAAGCTACACTATTCCCCAGTAACATAGGATATGTTTTGTACGAGTCTGGGAGGAAGTGCCCCCGGGACACAGTGTAACCGCGAAGAAACAGCTAGTAATCATATTAATAGTGTGAATGTGTGTGCTTATTTTTGCTGCTACGTCAGACACAAACAGCTGAACGGATGTTGATTAAAATTGGCAAGGACATTGCTTATATGTCAGAGTGAGAAAAGGGTTACTTTATTCCTAGAGTGCGGGAAATAGTCCCCTATAAGCTAGTGAGAAATAAAGCAAAAAAATGAAATAATTGTCATCATATGAGATTGACATGTTTTGTGTTCCAAGTCTGTATTCAATCCTACAGACATGTGCCATTCTAATCAAGTTTTACATGGTAACCTAATGGATAATTTAAGTAAGTATTCAGTTAAAGATAAAGTCACATTAATATTGAAGTTATTCATTTTTATTAATATCAACAAAAATGTTTGACAATTCGACTTTTTCTACTGGTCTTATTTTACTCAGTTCTCTAGCTAATTGCCTTATATTGTCCAAATTAGAAGCACTAGGATTATCCATAAACAATCTGTTTAGCCTTCTAAATTCATCGTTCAATGCCGTTAGAGCTGCCACATAACTATTTTTCATATTATTATCGACTTCAACATTATTATTTTGATTCTCTGAATTATCGTCATTGTCAGTGTGGCCATCATCCAAAGGATCATTATTTTCCACTTCTTCTACTTCTTCTTTGATTACAAAATCGTTTTGCTCATTATCACTAGAAGTAAGTTCTATATCATTTTCTAAATCATCCTCTTGTTCTGTAAGTAGTTCAGGTTTTATATCTCGCTCGCCAATCAGTGAAGTATATAATACTCTTTGCTCTTCACTTAATGTGGTACTCAGATTGACTGAGTGCAAAGCTGCACATAGATGCTCACAAAACTCCCCTTTACTTCCTTTCACACAATCACAACACATTGTCTCTATGTTAAAAGTATGATTTTTCTTCCTCTTTTTGTTTTCCACTATTTCTACATTATCCTTCATATCAGCTGTTTTAATAAGTTCTCTGTCTACAGGCAATAATTTTGTATATGTTTCAACAATTGATTTGTTACTCAAATACGCATAGAGTATTTGATGCCAGTGCTTATCCAATATGTTCAGTAATACATCAATCATGATGACAATACTGTATGAATTACATCGGCTCAGTAAAAACTGCTTCAACATACGTAATGATACATCTATAAGTTTATTTGGTGTGTTGAGTTCGTCTCGCCTCTCCCATATATTAACTACATATTCTTTCAGCTTGAGAATTAAACTAATATGCATATCTTTCTCAAGTTTTTTGTATACCATGTCTGCTTCTTCTACATTATTTACATATATCAATGAGTTAAAAGATTCCATTAGTTCATGACTTTCTTTTGCATCTATTTTTACATCTGCTTTGCAAATTGTTTGCCATATTCCTTCTAACAAAGACACTCGGGTCTTAGACAGGTTTGCATTAGGAAATACTTCTTCCAGAGCATAAATTTCTTCATTTTCATTTACCATGAATTTTGTTGGCTCAAAGCTTTTTGAGATTTGTGATTCTATGAGAGTTTTGGTATAGTTAAATGCTTGGTTGTACATGTGTATTTTATCTTTAGATTCTGTATGTAACGCACATGCTATAGGCAGCGTTCCTAAAGGGGTTGGTACAAGAAAGAATGATATCACATGTTCTTTAAGAACTGTACTCTCTACTATTATACTGTCCAAATCATGGGTAGTTGACACATTTTTCATAAATGGTGTTATTACCACAACGGTATTGTAGTCTTCCGAGTGCTTCAACATTCCTCCAGATTCCTCTAAAAGTTTAATTTTTTCAGGCATTATATCTGAGATTGTGCTAGGATTAGTACCTTCTTTCTTTTTCTTACAGAATAAGTAATTTATATGACGTGCACTAGGATTTGCTTCTGTGTTCCTCGGTGGGTTACTGTCAGCCGTAGAATTTACAAGCAACGTCAATTCATGGTAGCTTTTTGCAGTAGCTTCAGTATGTCCTTCAGCATAGTACTTGTAGAATACCTCATCAGTTTCCACTGAACATCTCAGCAGTTTGAGTGATTCTTTTGTCAATACCTTGTGCGAGTGCATATAGTTGATAAAGATTGACAAATTCAAACCTTTCTTTAACATTTCATCGTTTCTGATAGTGTTGCGGTTGATAAACTTCACCTTAAAATCTATCTTTGCTTCACAATGTTTGTTTCTGACGGCCGTCTGTTTCGGGTTCTTAGTTTTGTTAAACCCAGAGTATTGACAAACAAAAGTCTTCCTGTAAACAAGCCGCTTTAATTTGGGAAAGCATTGTCTAACAATCCAACCGGTTTTGGTGAATTTCGTGAACTTTTTTATCCATTCTGTATTGTACTTGGTGTAGTATCGAGCATCTCGGTCCGGTTCCACTCGGCACCTGATTAAAATAACAAACTTTTCTGCTGATACATAAGTGAATATGGGGAACTCGGCGTTTTGTGATATTTCACTTAGAAATTCCTTTAGTTGTCGTTTTGAATACATTATTTATGTCAAATTGTCAAACACACAACGACGATCTTAACATTAACACTAATGTTCTTTCACGTCAAATCTCTTTTTCAGGCGAACTTAAACGTAATCAAAAGAGGCACTCTGTTAAAATAGTCAATACAAGTTAAAAATGAATACTTTGAACCTATATTACATTCCGAAAGCTCGTGTTAAGTTCCTCCGAATAAAATAACACGACATTCGTAATGGCGGCCCGGGTGGGGTGAATGACCCACCGGCGCTCAGCTGTTTGTTTGCGACTGCGCGACATCTGTCAGACAGCGCGGCGCGGGAATGTTTGAATTTAGAGTATCCATAGAGCTTGTGTTGATATAGTTTATTTCCATTGTGTGTGTATGAATGTTCATGCAGGTTTTATGTTATACTGTTTTATTGTGTAATATGTATCGAAATGCTAGTGTCGATTCAGTAAATAAAAAACTTACTATTAAATATTTTTTAAAGATTTATTTTTATTTATTTATTTCATTTAAATACATTCTAATCTAGATTCATACTATTTCACACTGTTTATTGCGGGTTTTTTATGACATCTGCACATGTCCTTGATTTTTTTAAGATTTTAAGCTGGATCCCCATGAAAATAACAGATGCGAGAAATTGAAATATAATTTTGTATATATTGTTTTTTTCAGGGGTGTATTCCAAACGCTAGTAGAGAAGCACTTCCCGGCGCCGGACCGCGACCGGATCAACCGGCTGCTAGGACTGGAGCCGGCGCGAGCCAAGCCGGCTACCACTCACCCGCCGGCACACGTGCATCACAACGGCAAGAACGGCATTGACGATGAGGCTAATACTTCTAAGAGGAAATGTGAGTTACATTACTCTTATATTTATATACTTCCGAGCAGTTTCACCCGAGTCTCGTGGGAATTACTGCCCGTACTGTAGCTTCCTAACAGTCCCGGAGTCCTGGAGTCCCTGAACAGTGAAAGAATTTTTCAAATCGGTCATGTAGTTTTGGAGGCTATTCATGTCAAACAATCAAAGCTCTTCTCTTGATATATAAGCATGGATATGTATTTTAAATCTATTTATTGGGCATCATCATAAGCGCGATTGGAACTGGCCACTTTTTACAATATGTCACGAGTTACGACAAATTCTCCTCTTTTAATCTCTGTCTTACATCAATATATGTAGTCCTACGTAATAATTTATTTGGAGCTAAGCTAAGGTTATCTGTGAGTTTCGCAACTACTAACGCAATTTTCTACTTTTAGTGACAGCACGCCAGCAAGCGAACGCGGCGGCAAAGCGCATGCGCGGAGGCTCTTCATCTGACGAGTTCGTGCGAGGCTCTGACGATGAACTGGAAATGGAGTCTGATGAGGAACGACGGCCGCCGGGGTCTGATTCTGACCTGTCAGACTTCAACCCCTTCCATGGTGGCAGTGATAGTGATGATGGTTAGTGGTATTTTAAGTTTTTTTTGTTGTGAATTTTGTACTTTTTGGTTACGTATTTATAGTACATACTGCCTAAATATCGAGTAACTATATGTAATGGAGATCCAGAGTTTATATGAAGCAACTGTCTGTTTGACTTTCTCAACTTAGTTACTAAAGTAACATTTGCCTTTTGGTAAGACTGGTTTTCAGACTTTCTGGCTTCTGGTAAAGACTTGTAACTGCCGGGATCAACATGCTTTCCAAAATACTAGGGGTGCTGGAAGCAAGATGGGGAGGCCTTTGCCCAGCAGTGGGACATTATGGCCTAAAAATAAATAAAATAAATAATAAATAAATAAAGGACATTGTTCCGGCTCCATACATGTTCTGCCTAAGAACCGTTCGAATGGAAAGTGACTTCTATAAACTCTTAAAATTATATGGAATCCTATGAAATAAGTTTTCACGAACGGACACTTCAGGAAACTAAAATAATTACGAAAAAAGTTAATATTTTGAGGTTATAAATAAAAATAACCAAGCTTGCGTGAAATAATCAGAGTAGTATTATCAAACTACACTATACAAAATATCAACAATACTATGTACAGCTCTATATGTTCTCTTCTAGATCTAGGAAAAGACTACTCTACTAGATACCTAGTCAAGTTTAAGAGAATTCTTTGACAATTATCATTTAACAAAGTTGCATTTTCTGTCTGTCCCTATGAATGCTTAGATCTTTAAAACTACGCAATGGATTTGGGTGCGATTTTTTTTAAAAGACAGAGTAGGTCAAGAGGAAGGTTTACACCAAGGTTTTACATTGCCACCGTGCGAAGACGGGGCGTGTGGCTAGTTTTCATAAATGCTTAGAATTTTTATGAAAAACAACAACTTCCTAAGAGCGGGGGCACACGATGCGTTGCGCCGGAGCGGTGTCGCTACGTCGTCTTACATAGAAATATCTACGGCATGTCACACGATGCGCTCCGGCGCCGCACCGGACTTGCAACCACCAAGACGAGGCGGGGAGGGGCGAATGCGTTGCGACGTCGGAGCGGCACCGCTCAGTTGTTTGGCGTCACGAGGAAGGACAACAGACTGTCCAACGCTACGGCACCGCTGCGAGATAACAACGTTACGGCGCCGCACCGCTCGTGTGCCCACTGACACGGTGAAATCTTTGCGGTGCTTTTTGGTGTTACCTAGCTATCTACATGCCATAAGGCGGGAATCGAACCCGCGGTCTATTACCAAGAAGGCACAGACCATACTAAAAATGTCATTACCACACAAAATAATTTAACAGTTAAAGTAAGGTTTACCAATAACAATGAAAGAGGTTTTCGAGGATATGCAATAAAAACAATATTTATATTCAATTAAAGGCTTTTAATTATCAATATTTCTCAATAATATATTATCTAAGAACTGAGCAGGGGGTTCAACTGAATTTTGGTATCTCGCCCAGCTTAAGTACCAGATAATGGTCATTATGTGGGCACAACAGCCCACTGTTCTACGCCCAACGATACAATTACAACAGTAATGCCTTATAGCCTCCCTCCCCACTTGTGTATTGTCAATTAAAATATAAATAAAATATATTTTTCTTGATATGTGCCTGCTTTGTATTTTCCCCCGTAGGAGCCATACATTTTCACTATTAAGCTGGAGAGTATTAGTAAAATCTTGATCAACATCCCTGCACACTTCTATGACATAATTTCCATCGCCACGGACATGCTCACCATAGTATGAGCGGGCCTGCTTTATTTGGTATATACCTAAAGATATTAATATTAAGTCATCAACTTCCATTCGAGGAAAATCTAGTAGTACATTATCGTTTACAGTTATAATTTGAAATTGGGACCGTCTCCTATTTAAACTATACTGATCTACATAATCGGCTAATGCATTAGTCAAAAACATTTTTTCTTGTATGATTGATACAATATTGCTAGCATCATCCCTGTCTTCTAGAAGAGGGTGAAATCTATTAATCAAAGCTGCTGCGACTTTAAAATCTTGCATTAAATGCCCTGAAGCTCTGTTGAAATATTCTTGTCGCAGCAGCTTGAAATCTCTTTTAAAGCGACCGTTGACAACCTCCACAACCCATCGACATAAAGTGACTTTTCGAGACTCATTTGCGTTTTCAGTACTCATTTGAGTTTGTCCAGGCTCTAAAGAGAGTGGGAAGTGGACAGAATAATTTAAACTTTGTAGTAACGAAACAGAGTCTCTGAAGCCACGGTCTAATATCATAACGTCACCCTCTCTAAAATATTGTCGCATGGGCTGGGAGGCGTCACTGAATTCATGTATTAAAATATCTGCATCCGATTTTGTAGCAGGATATGGTCCCAAAACATCTAAAATATGGCCATCACAACATACTATGATGAACGGTTTTATGAGATTTCTGTATTTATGTAAGGAATATGTATCCTTTTGGTATGCATAATTGGTACTTTTTTGAACATATATATATGTTCCATCCATCATCACAATTGCTTTTCTAGCTTCAATAGCACTCCCAGGGTTCCCAAATAATGACTCCGGTATATATTTGTTCCGACAAGCAACTTCCTGCCTTGAAATATGGGTTAAACCTAGTTGCATAGGAACAAAATGTTGCGTCATGGTATCTCTTGCTTTTTGTATGAGTTTTGTTAGTGAACTTCTTGATATATTCAATAATGTCGAAATTCTTTCGTCGCTGTCACCAGTTCGTAACTTTATTAAATATGCTCCAAGAGCAACACAACGTTTGTGGAAATAAGGCAGTTCTAATTCCAGTTGTCTGAACTGATCTTTTGTGCGACCAGTATAGTACCTAAATAAATTATCATTCATTTGTTCAATATTTTCAAAATCAATAGTATTGTTATTATGTTTTAATAATTCAACAAAATCTTCAATATAACTGGCTGTAAAACTATGATTTGGATTTTCGCTTTCAATTAGGTCACTCCATGGTTGTGTATTCAAATGTAATTCACACACTCTACAGTTTTGTGGCACATAATATTTGTAGTCACTGAAGAGCTTCACCCTTACAATAAATGGGACTGTTCTCTGCGTTGTGCTGTTGCAATGTGGAAACATACAGCGTGCATGTGTGTCTGCTGCTCTACGATAATTAGGCAAAGTGATTCTTTCAGTTGGTTGTTGATCAGTTGAATTTGTATTGGGATCTGATTCTGGTACCAAGACTCTTGATTCAGCTCTTCGGTAGCATGTGTTGCAAATCATATCTGAAGCTTGAACCTAAAAATATAATTTGTATGTAATGAAAGCCTTATATAAATAAATTACAAGCAATCAATAATTACAAAACTGCAAGTGAGAAACATTGATTGTAAATACCTAATTCTAATGTATAGTACTAAAGTACTCAAAACATTTAAATGGTTTTTATGTATATTTAGTTGATATTTAATTTAGTTTATTTGTATAAAAAAATATAAAATAGATTATTACCTCTCTTGGGTGAATCCAATTTTGAACAACATGTAATATATTACTATTTCTTTCCTCCAGTATTATATGATGCTGTTGATGCAACAAAGAACGTCCACATCCCAAACAAACTTGTCGGTGACCCACAGAAAATTCTTCTTGTGATGATATGGTGGGGCTTGGAGTACTTAAAAACTGTGCATGACATGCATTACATATATAGTCATTAGCGGTCACCTGTAATATAAAAAAATAATGTAATAATGCACAAAATCAATATGATAGGCTGATGATGATGATGCACAAAATCAAATACAAAAGTACCTCGCTTCAATGTTAATTGACTGATAATTTGGTCAACATAAAGTAAAAATATTATAACAAGGTTTCAAATAAAATTCCATTGTTAAATTATTACTTACTTCCTGATGTGTAACATGTTGCTGTACTTGAGCAAGTAGAGATTCATCACTTAAAATATACCGCCGCATTCTTATTAAGTCGATGTCACAGACAGCACATCTCAATTGTTTCCTGAGACTCTCTGTACCTCTGGATGTAGATGGATGTGAATAATGAACCGCAGCTCGATCTGCTCTTTGCCAACATGGATGGCAAATAAAATGTGAAGCACGAACCTGTAAATAAATGATTGTTACATAAATATAAAAGTGAAATGATAAAATGATAGAAAATGTAAAATGTGTCAATTGATTATGTTTCACTTACTTCAAGTGGACCGAGTCTTTCGAAAATTATACTTCTTATATTTCTGTGATGCTCATTATCAGTTCTCAAAGCAATAATTTGATGATTTCGTTTGCGTGATGGTAGGAGCTTCTTACAGAGTACACAATTGCGTCCAACAGTGCATTGCATCTTATTATGCTCGACTGCTTCAGACCAACACGTCGTACATATAAGGTCATGAGCTTCAACCTGTAATAAATAAATACAATAAAACATTAGTAAATGTCAAGTAACTTGCAATTGTGGCAATTGATTTGAAAACCGATAAATTGTGTGCTTATGAAAACATAAGTAGGTAGTACATTCTTATCAAAAGTAGAAAAACACTTTCGTAGACCACTTACCATACGGGGAGCAGTCCATTGTTGTATGCATCGAAATATATCTTCGTTTTCTAATACCATAGAACCTCCAGCAGATCCACAATTTACACAATATAAACTATATTCTGCATCCATTGTTGTAATTCTAATAAAACTAAATTCGATCACAGACAGAGCAAAATCCGAAAATGCCAGCAAAATCCAGTCCTTTACACACAGCCAAGTCTACCAAGTAAGCAATCTAATCGGAGTCCGTAATCAAGCCAAAGTTGTTAGAATAAAACCATGAAACGCATAGAAAATCACAAAAGAAACGATAGTCGCAAAGCAATCAAACTGACTACTAGCCATTGACAGATATTCCAGCGATTAAATGACTGACAACTAATTTGAATAACTTACTTTGGAAAGGAGGTCCTCAATTCGATCCGTATTTACCGAAATCGCGAAAACTTCCGTAACTGGCAGCACTGGCTGACGGAAACATTTTATAAGGCATCAATAATTGTGAACCAACTTTTTATTTGGAATTAATTTATTTGAAGTGTCCGTGGAAAACTAAAATATGTTTCAAACAATATAAAAATAAATGAAAATTATGGTATAATTTATATTCACATCGGTTCTTAGGCCAAAATTGAACAATGTCCTTTCCATATTGTACAAGTATGTTATATAGCACGTCAAATTGCTCTTACATAGATTTCAATATTGTCTTTTGGCAGAACCCTGGCTAGGCCGTAAAAAGAAGCCAGTCAAGAAGAAGAAAGCGGCGTCACCCAAAAAGAAACCTTCGACCACTCAAGACAAGATCGAGACGATGTTTGAACGCAAGAACAGTGCTGCCACAGCACCCACTGTCACTGTTACTACCCCTGCTGGCAGTCTCACTGGGACCCCTGTGGGGACTAACGGACTGTATCTAGGTAAGTACCTCAAGGGGTGTACTTATTGTAATATGGGTTTCAATAACGTTTTTTTTAACTTGTTAATGTCAATGGATTGATACTTTGATACATCTTTGATACGGCGCCTATCATTGCATACTGTGACTACTTACGCAATTTTCGAGATCAGCCGTATGGGTTCTGTGCCATCGAATTTTCCCATAAGTATTCAAGGTTTTCCAAATTGTACAAGCGTAGTTACCAACACACGGGCACACCGGCAAGCTCATGAGTATGTGACCTGTTTGTTAAAACAATACGCGCGTCATGTAGCTATGTTATAACCATATCTGTCTGTATATGTGTCGGTCATTCAAGTCCTTATTTACCACCTTATTTTAGCTCTGTCGGTTATGCTCGGAATATCATCTTTAATTATGTACTCATTTATAACACAAACCTACCTGCCCGTAGGTCCGGCCCGCAACCAGCCTCCACCCCGCTCCGCCATCGAGCGCGCCTGCAGCATGAAGGAGGAACTGCTGGCTGCCGTGGAGAGGCTGGGTCGTCGCCTGCCGCCCAACACGCTGGATCAGCTGGTCGACGAGCTTGGAGGCACTGATAATGTTGCTGAGGTATGTTTGGGAGATCATTACTGACTAAACCATCCATTTATACAATGCTTCCAAGGAATGCATTGTATATTAATTTTAAATATAAATAATTCATGAGTAATTAAGGCGCATTTATCGCATTGGGGTAACCTGTAATGGTAAATCTATGAAGTATAAATAAATGCTCCTTACCACCAATGTTCCTTCGTAGTCCAGGGCAGCGGCCATCTATTCGCGTCCGTGTTCCAAAGCTGCAGTAACTTTTTCGAACTATCCCTTCAGGGACCGTTAAAGAGATGATGATGAAAGAAATGATAGCTAGTTGAAACTATGGAAAAACCCTATCAAGGCTGCGGGATTGTTTCAAAAGCTTAAATTTCAAGCATTTCTGCCACACCATGCCGATCAACTCCGATTTATATAGGAAGCGCAAGTTGATCGCCAATCTTTGTCGAATTATTAAGGACCAACTTCGCCAACAACATAAACGTCAGCTTGCTTAAAACAACTTCGTCAAATTTTACGTTCAATTTTCGAATTAAGCAGTTTTAAGAAAAACAAACGTTTATGTTGAACGTTGGACGGTAAACTTAAGCCTAATTGGCATAAAATCAATTTACTTAATTTATTACATTACATAACTACTTACCCCACAGATGACAGGTCGCAAAGGCCGCGTAGTCCAAACCGAAGAAGGTCAGATCCTGTACGAGAGCCGGTCGGAGGCCGACGTGCCGCTGGAGACGCTCAACCTGACGGAGAAGCAGCGCTTCATGGACGGACAGAAGGATGTAGCCATCATATCTGAGGCAGCATCCAGTGGTATATCTCTGCAGAGTGATAGAAGGTACTTATATTCGTCTGCCTAGCCTTTTCCCCATCTATTTTATAAATAAATAAATTAATCCAAAAAGAACACAAATTTTACATCATTAGGATCATGGCAATGTGGGCCAGAACATAAGAACCCTGACTTCTAAACTAGGAAAAATCCTGTATCTTAGAAGCCAGTGCACCTTCGAAATTATACGAACAAATAAGCCAATACAATTACCTGGACAGGACCATAACAAAAAAAAACATAAATAAAAAGTTACAGATCAAAGTAAGCTCATCCAGGGCAAAAAAATATATTGATAGCAGAAACAGTAATAAAGGAGAGAAAAAAAAATAGTAATGATGATGAATTATGGTCGACTTCTAGTCTAACTGGATACAGCTGAATATGTAGAGCGACTGCCTATCTGACTTCCACAACCCGATACCCCTTAGTAAGACTGGTTATCCGACTTTTTAGTTGAAAATTATGTTTAAAATATAGAAATAGAATTTGATTTGATTTTTTGACATTGAATCTTTGTTAACAAAATACTAGTAATGGTTAACAGTAACTCATTGTCCCTAAGGGCTAACTATAGAAAACCATGGAAAAATTTAGAAATAATGGTAACACAAATAATTTTTGTTTTTGTTGTCAGAGCGCGGAACCAAAGGCGGAGGGTACACATAACGCTAGAGCTGCCGTGGTCGGCTGACAGGGCTATACAACAGTTCGGTAAGTACACCTATAGTGGACAATAACACAGAATACTTTTAATGAATTACAAAAAAAGGGGAATTTTCGATGCGTTTTTTATCTCCTTTATTGTTACCCTAAATAAGAAACAGTGTTAATTAAACTTGTGTAGGGAAACACACAAGGCACAATAAATAAATAAAACATATTTTTCCCTATTACACACTACGATAGAACATTGAATTTTGACACTCTGGTAATGTCTAATTTCAATCTCTAATCGAAAAACGATGGATCGGTTTTTATAATCTGCAGTTAGATACACAGCAGAAACTTTGAGACACTAACTTATAGAGCGATGTAAAATTTCTTGTGTTTTTGTCGTCAATTTTTTATTTCTAGAAATAATATTTTTATGACAATATCTCCCGTTCCCCAGGTCGTACCCACCGCTCGAACCAGGTGAACGCTCCGGAGTACATATTCCTGATCTCGGACCTGGCGGGCGAGCGGCGCTTCGCGTCCACCGTCGCCAAGCGACTCGAGTCACTCGGAGCCCTGACGCATGGAGACAGGCGGGCCACGGAGACTAGGGACCTGTCGCAGTTTAATATTGATAATAAATATGGTAAGAATTATAGTTCGGCCATTCAGAGAATGCGTTCCTGACACGTCGCGATTGAACTGACGACGTAACTTTGCAATGGCGTTGCAGTTACGATAAAAATATTTTTGCTGGTTGTTTACCGTTTTAACAATTGAGGAGCATTAAAACAACATTATTATATCAATAATCAATGAATGTTATAATTCAGTCAGTTCAATCGCGACGTGTCAGGAACGCATTCTCTGAATGGCCGAACTATAATACTTACATTTAATACTTAATTGTACATATCTAATAACTTCTTTATAAGATATTTACAGTAATAGTATATAGGTACAATTATTCAAAATAATAAACAACAATTATCAAATATGGTGAGAATTAAATGAAAATATATATAGAATGATTAACGCATAATTCTTCTCCGTGTCAGTGGGACGTAAAAAAAATGTTGATCATCAAAATCTGTCTAGCCTTTTGTTAACTATGTTGGGGTCGGCTTATTGTCTAACTAGATGTAGCTGAATACCTGTTTTACAAAGAGCGACTGCCTCCTCAAATCAAATTCAATCAAATCAAATTGTTTTTATTTCAAATAGGCCTTTGCAGGCTCCTATGAAACGTCAAATTAATTAATTGCACGGTTCCAAAAAGTTGGTCTCATGGAGAAGAGCCGGCAAGAAACTCCATAGACACTCTTTTAAAAGTAAAATTTTCACAAATATTCTCACAACAATAAACATAAAAATAGTAAGCTGATAAAATTATACAATGCAACTGAAAGATAACAGTGAATCAATACAATCCAAAGAGAAAAGAAAAAGACGTTTAATTGCCAGGGAAGCCACACATGGAGAGATGAGTTATCGCCATAAAATATCTTTATCGTCAACGAAGTCTTGAATTTTATAATAAACTTTTTTAATAAGGGTGGATTTCACAGTGTTCTTAAATTTTATATCCGTGAGATCGGTTACACACTTAGGCAGCTTGTTGTAAAAACGGACACAGTTCCCTAAAAACGATTTATTCGATTTCGTTAATCTGAATCTCGGAACTACTAGTTTGTGCTTGTTTCTTGTATTAATGGAATGTATATCACTTTTAACAGCAAACTGATTTAAGTTTTTGCGTACGAACATTATATTTTCTAGAATATAAAGAGAAGGAAGTGTAAGTATTTTAATTTCTTTAAATAATTCTCTCAGTGACTCGCGAGGGCCGAGGCCATAAATTGCACGAACTGCCCTTTTCTGGAGAACAAATATTGAATTTACGTCCGCCGCTGCCCCCCACAATAAAATACCGTAGGACATAATACAATGGAAGTAAGCAAAATACACGAGCCTAGCAGTAGCAACGTCAGTAATTTGTCTTATTTTTCTGACTGCATAAGCTGCGGAACTCACCTTTTTTGACATTGCTGAGATGTGGGCACCCCATTGCAATTTAGAGTCTATGGTGATGCCCAGGAAGACGGTTTGACTAATGATATCTAACTTATTATCGTCCAGAACGATATTGAGCCCTACTGGTGTAACATTGGGTAAAGAGAATTTAATACATTTCGTTTTGGAAGAATTAAGGAGCAAGTTATTCGCGGCAAATCACTTGCTCAGAGTAACCAAGCTATCCTTTACCTGATCCTCTCAAACTAGTTATCAGGGCAATTTTATAGATACCTATTTCAATTCTATTAGATTTTGTCATATTTAACAGGCAAAAATTTGTAAATGCAAGTGGTATTTTGACTATTCGTTAGTGTAGTAAAACATAGCTATATAGACAGATATAGATTTTCTGTTTTTAAAGAGAGTGTTTATTTTCATAGAATCATCTTTAGAACTGTGCACGATGCTATTGACGTAATTGATACATAACTCTTCTAAAGCAATGATTTTCGTCAGGTCGCGCGGCGCTAGAAGCGGTGATGCGCGCGATAATGAAGTACGAGTCCCCGCTGGTGGCGCCGCCGCGCGACTACGCGGGCGACTTCTTCCAGGACGTGGCCAGCGCGCTCGTGGGCGTCGGGCTCATCGTCAACAGCGAGGCCGCGCCCGGCGTGCTGTCGCTTGATAAGGTTGGCATCACATCCTCCGAGCCTTTTCCCAAGCATGTTGGGGTCGGCTTCCAGTTAGTAAGAAAGTAGCACGCCAAATCACCAAACAATCAAGACCTATCTTTAACAGATGTGTCTAGGAACCCGAACGCCTCGTTGGGTTTATTGTAACAGATTTTTTTGATCACACCTATCGTACGTTACTTGACCTACAATCGCCTGACTTTGGTTACTTTATGTCAATTCTTTATCTTTCCTTCCTCCGTGGAAAGTACGTACACACATACACTGGTATAAGATATTTGTAATGTAGCAGGATTACGTAATCTACGCTAAATAGCCTACACCGGTTGGCTATATTGGCTGCGTCGGGTGACTACGTCGCCTAGGCCTTAATTTTCTTCGTGGTGCATAGGAATATTAATAAATCGATATATTTATCGACAATTCTAAGTCCATTTTTTTTTCGAAATATCTTATCCGGGATCGCCCATATTCACTAGTTCTTAATTAATTTTATTTATGTGTTGTTCTCAGGACTACAACAATATGTCGAAGTTCCTGAACAGGATACTGGGCATGCCGGTAGACTTACAAAACAGGCTGTTTAAATACTTCACGGACACGCTTGCCGCTGTTATGGAACAAGGTAAGGGAACGATTTTATCAATACCGACCATTATTTTTAGGTGATCTTTCTATGTTACTGAAAATTAAAGAGAATACAGATAATAATGAATTAGGGAAACCTGTAATGATAGTGATGATGTTGTTGTATAAATAAATATAAATAAATAAATAATGATACACTGAAATCAGTCTATTTTCGTAGAAGCTATTTTCTTCTATCAGTACGTAAAGTTTTTGTACCATTTTTGGGGTTTCGTAGGAGCCCTTATAGTTTCGCCATGTCTGTCCGTCCGTCCGTTCTCGCTTGATCTCAATGACCTGTATGTGGCTGCCGTCAGTATTGTAGCAGCCAGACGTATTGCCGGTGTTCCGAACTTTGATAAGATGATTTTTTTGATGATGAGTTCTTCAACATCCATTTCGCTTGACGTAAGGATCTAGACTTGTCGTTGATTGGCTGCGCAAGTATTCTGATGCCCATTTTCATCAACAAATACTTAAATTTACTGATCTCCTAAGAGCATTTAAGGAACACTTTAAACGAATTTCGTTTTCACGAAAGTTTTAAGTGTCCCTTATAACCTTTATTATTGGTGGAGCTCTTATTCTAAGCGACACTTAGTTAGGGAAACGTTTAGAGATTGTTGGTGAAAACGGGCATAAGTAGTTAAGTAGGCTGCCTAGTGTGCGGGGTCTTAGAGTTTTTATATTTTATATGGGTTATGTTTATCATTTGTGTTTGTGCAGCGAAGCGCAGCGGTCGCTTCGACCTGGGCATCCTGGACCTGGGCAGCTGCGGCGAGCGCGTGAGGCGCGTGCGCTGCGTGCGCTTCGTGCGGCGCCACGCCACCGGCCGCGCGCCCGTCGAGCTGCACACGGTGCACTCGGAGGTAATGTTGCTATACGAACCCACCCTAAGGGTCCGTTGAGATAGACCGGCTCGGAGACCATCGGCGCGCATTTTTCTTTTCACGCAGACCGGAGTCGGCTCCACCCAAAAGTGAAAGAGATCAACGTTACACCTCAAATTCAAGGCAAAAAATCAATGTTTAGCGTTCCTACACGGCGGACTACACTGTAGATACGAGTCGCGCGAAGCCTGCCATCGCGCTGACGCCACACCGCTATCATTTCGATATTATGCCCCATAATATGTAATGTCAAATTACCATCTAACGTGAGCATAGCAACAGATAGAATATTCGGAACGTGAACACAAAATATGTCGGTTTCGATATGTACAAAATAAAGGTTTTGCTAACTTACTATGTTTAATTCTACCTCGATAAAACATTCTGAGAAACAACTTTTCCTCTTATAGCGCGGCATGGACTGGGCTGAAGCCCTAGAGAAGTGGTCAGAGCTGACGGGTGCCAAGGAGGGCTTCTACGTGTCGCAGCAGGCGCGCAACAACAAGCACACCGCAGTGCTATGCGTCGCCGCCGTCAACTCGCACAAGAAGGAGAAACTCACTAAGAAGGACATCATGTTCCAGATATACAGGTCTGTGTTAGCTTCGTAGCCACGTAGCTAGCACGTAGCACATAGGGTAATTTCGTAGTCATGTAGCGTAGACTTCGTAGCCACATAGCGTAGACTTTGTAGCCACGTATCGTAGACTTCATAGTTACGTAGCGTAGGCTTTGTAGCCACATAGTTACTTCGTGTCCACATAGCGTAGACTGCGTAGTCATTTAGCGTAGACAGCGTTATCATCTAGCGTAGACTTCGTAGTAGTTACTTACCGTAGAGTTCGTAGTTACGTAGCATAGACTTCGTAGTTAGGTACGTAGCATAGACTTCGTAGTTAGGTACGTAGCCTAGACTTCGTAGCCACATAGCGTAGACTGCGTAGTCATCTAGCGTAGCCTTTGAAGCCACCTAGTGTAGACTTCGTCCACATAATTTAGTCTTTTGATTGTCTTTTTGAAATCAGCACATTAGTTTTGTGTTAATAATTGTGTACGTTTCTCCACAGGCCTAACACTGGTCTACAGCTGCGACTAGAGTCCCTAGCCGAGCTTGAGAAGAAGTACCGTCGCGTGGAGAGCAGCGAGGCGGAGGCGTGGTGGCGGCAGCAGTACACCGCCTCGCAGCGAGTCTGCAGTCACGCCTACTGGCGGGCTGTCTGCAGGAATGCTGCTGACTGCGAGGTAACACTTGTTTTCCATAGTCTGTTTTTTAATCTCGTAGACTAAATTGACACTTGCAAACTTACAAATAATGTTGCTAGCTCTTTTGTACAGTGTTGTACTTACGATACCGGTTTGTTGAATCGTAACTTTTTATCTATAATAGACGAATTTAATATTAATTCAAAGTTTTATATTTACCATTCACGTACGTACACACGGCTGCACGACGTGCTACAAACTGCCAGGGATATCTGACCACTCAAAGCCATGCGTAATCATCAAGGATAAGCCCATTATTTCAGGATGACTTATTGTAAAAAAACGATACTTGATTTTGTTAACGCTAAGTTTCGGTCGTGTCACATCACTATTTAAGAATTTGCAATAAACCGACAACACTCGTAATGTCAGTTTAGTCTTCGAGATTAAAAAACAGACTATAGTTATATCTAAAAGAAAGGAAATGCATTTCTTTCAGGCTGCATTGACCAATAGATATACCTGAAAGACTGGCAGACATATTACACTCATGGGCACAATTAAACTCGGTTTTTTTTTGACTTTACAAAAGATAAATTACGATCACATTTGATGAGAGAAAGAAAAAAAACTTAGTAAACTTGTTTATGAAAGGAATTATAACAAAAAAATATTTTTTTAATAAAAAGTATGGGAGACACTGGGGTTTTTTGCTGTTGGGCAGGGCATGTAGTTCGCAGAACAGGTGTTCCCAAAAACAATGATTTATCTTGGTATATTTTACCAATGTTTTCATGGTAATTTGCGATCGCTACTGATGATTGTCGTGTTCACAGGTGGGGCTGCGCGTGCGCACGCACCACGTGCTGGCGGGCTCGGTGCTGGCGGTGTGGGCGCGCGTGGAGGCCGTGCTGGCGCAGCGCTCCGTGCTCAACAAGATGCAGGTCGTGCGCATCAAGACCGACGACGGACTCAAGATTGTCGGTCAGTATACACTTATTATCATCACCAATCACCAATATCCAGGCTTCGGGCTGCTTTGTGTAAGTTTCGAAAACCCATAGAGCGATTTCGGCCCGACCCGGGAATCGAACCCGAGACCTCGTGCTCAGCAGCCGCGCATCGTGCATCGGAAAGCACGTAAAATGTCGGTCCTGCTTGTGATCTCTCTCCGGTCGTGTTAGATTGCCGTTCCATCGGGCTATGAGAGTAAAGGAATAGTAAGTGCACTTGTGCACAAATGCTTGTGAACTATAATATGTCCGGCACAGCTGGCTAATCTCTTTATATAAGAACAGCCGCCGTAGCCGATAATCGGCTAGGAGGACCCTGGACCTGGATCAGGCTTCAAATCCTTGAAAATCTTAATTCTATGTATTCTACGATGCACCTGAAGGTGCATTTACCTTTTTGCAGTTATTTTTTTAAAGATTCTAATCATTTTATTGCCAGCTCATAATCGATATGTATATCAATTAAAAAAAAGCGTTTTTATCACAAATGTAACTTGGCGAGTCTGCAATAAACTGTTTGAACAAACAAGATTCGTCGAATATAATGTGCTCCTCTTTTAACGTTTTTTGGCAATGTTTCAGGTACCCTGATCCCAAAGAACTGCGTGGAGCCGCTGAAGGAGGCGCTCTCGTCCGACGCAGTGTCGGTCAGCGAGCAGAAGTTCGAGCCGACCGACGTCAAGTGAACGCAACACAATAGTTCCTCTCTCTCTTTGTTTTACTCTCCGCCCGCAGGAGCTACGACTGATTAAATAACACCCTTTGAGTGTTTGACGACTTCACCCCAGGACTGTGTGCGAATATTTATTCTTATCGATGTAAGAACGACGTTACGCTTATGTCTAATTATATTTTTTTATTTCTATTGTATGAGCTGACGCTTGTGATGTTTTGTTTTAGTATTTACCATTCACCGGTTCTGTTACGACGATTTTTTTGAATCAAATTAAAATTGTGCACGTCACAAAATGTACGATAGTTAGGAGTTCTAAGGCCTATTTTTTTAACACAATAATTCCTCAAATCACGGTACGGTTGCCTCAAACATAATGTTATGTTAAAGTATTACATATCGTTAGTCAATTGGTATTGGAAGTGAGATAATAACGCACAGTCCGCCCATGATATTACTAGGCTAGTTCGCAAACACTGAAAGGGGCCGCGTTGGTTTCGAGACGACGCGAAGTAAGGTGGCGTGTTGAGGACGTCACTACGCCACTCTCTATTATAATTAGATAAATCTGCCGAATTAACTAACTTTAGCTTCTTTCGAATTCGGTTCTACTTGGTACCTAAGCCTGTTGGATTGTTGGTTGCAAACATTGGCGCTGTAATTTATGTAGTATGTATTTAATTTAATGTTCTTGCCTTTTAGATAGATTCGTGTTTGTCTTGTTGCAAACATTTGTAAATCCAAAGTATGGCTACTGCGTGATTTTTTTTGTCGAATAATATAAAATCTGTGAGTTGTTACGCGCGGTGGGCGTATGTAGTGACGTCACAACACAAGTTTAGTGAGAATGATCTAAGTGCACGAGTGCATAAGATTTAAGTACTTTACGTATATTTACTTATTCCTACTACGACCGTGAACCTCAAGCCGCTTGAGCGCTTCATATTTTTTTACAATCTATCAACTAATACGTGACCAAGTCAATATCGCGGTACATTCTTGTATACGAATTAAATGGAATTTTAATTTTTTGTACAAATATCCTAGTGTTTTATTTAATTGTTCGGTGTTATAGTTTCATTCTACTCATCTCTTGTGTCAGACAATCCGAGGATGTAACATAGTTTTAGTATAAATACTAATTAATGTATGTTTATCGGATGTTAGCATACTATATTTGTATCGAATGCACGTGCAATATTGTATTCTATGTTCCCACCATTCTGTCTAAATATGAAAATGCTGCGTCACGCGTGGCGCGAAAAAAAAGATGTTTTGATCGTAGTCAGACATGTTTCTTATGGTGATTTTAAATTATAATCGAATTGCTAGTCTGTAAATTACATTAATCGATTCGATACAATATGGAAGTCGCGGCGCTCACATTCCCAAACGTAAAAACTAGGGCTCCAATCGCTCTTCAACACAATCTAAAAGATTTTGGTTATTGGTAAGCTTATAATAACTTGCAACTTCCATATTGTTTCGAATTGATTGTAAGTATTAAATATATGTTTCAAAAAATCAAATTACTCAAAGATATTCTGTACGTATAGCTGTTATTTTACTCTCAATTAATTTGTACGGCTTATTATTAATAATGTTCCAATTAGAAGTGTCAAAACTAAATGTTCTAAGTGTTAAGAAACCTTAGAATCACTGGGAAGGTGTTAACATTGAAATATTTACAAAGACTCAATGTTGCAAACATCATGAATTAGTTTAAAATTATATATCTTAATTTTAATACCTTCCCAGTAGAGTATATTTAAGTGGATATTAATAAAAGGACACGTGAATTTAATATGTAGTTGCTATTACGCAACCATAGGTTTGTATAAAGGGTAATATCGGGACGTCTGATGGCCAAAATGGTACCATAGTGTCACTAAATCTCGTCTACATTACAAAAATAAATGTGTATATAATTTAGATATATTTTTTATTTTATTTACCCTTTGCATTACCGACAATACCCTGCTATATGCTGATATGTAATGCACACACACACAAACATTTCAAAGAATATTTTGTCGTTTTACCACAAGTTATTGCAATATTAAACGATAAGTTCGGTAAGGTAAGTAATATTCGGGGAGCGATTAGTATCACGCCTCGCATTAAAACAAAATTTGTACTGATACTCACCGCTCATCCAAGGTTTTTGACGAAGATTCAAAGCACCGACAACCATTTCCTATACTGAATGAATTATAGGCAAAAAGAAAACGATTTTGTAGTTTACCACTGTGAAAATTCAAGCGCTTGCACACGCTCCCAATTTTTTGTTAAAGTTTCCCGCGCAAAACAGCGTTTAGTTTACTTCACGCAATTCGTCTGACATTTAAAAGCGTTTAGTTGTCTGTGCTCAGATTTCTTGACAGACTTGACATTTCCGATAAAAATGTCATTTTCCCGAATGGAGGAAATGGTCGGTTTGCTCAACTCTGTTGTTTTCTTTTAGATTTTGACTAAAAAATTAATAGGTGTGACTCAAACATGACTGACAAAGAAATTTCAGTGGAGGAACTCGAGGAAACGGTGAGTCAGCGTTTTATTTACTTCCATTAATCATATAATGAAGTACAGTTAAACTCGGAGCGGAAATGTAGGTCACAGAGCCGCATCTTCCCTATAAATTATAAACTGCTGGAATGTACAGCTGGAGGGCTAAATGTAGCGGTCCTAAATCTGTATCTAGACAGACTAATATTTACTTCTACGTATGGCGATGACTCACGACATACGATTTTCTGTCATCTCGCCCATAAACATTTTGTTTACACATTCTCGTTCGATTTCTTCAAATATTTACTCAATTTTGTATGAAGTCGTCTTATCTGTAGTTGCCTTAAAATAGTACATTAGCATGCAGTGCACGCGGAGTTATTTAAAGTGATGATTCATTCACGAAATCACATAATTTCTTTCAAAAATATTAACTAAAACTATGTAGAAATAATGATGCGATATTCTAATTGTAAGGACAGTTATTGTGTTTAGTCATGTGATATGCTGAACACAATAACAACAAAAAAGCTGCCTACAACTACCTTTCCATTCACAACAGCTCAATCATTATTTAAAATGAATATTTAATGTAACACCCACATCCAAGCTATATATCCAAGCTATAAAATATTCAGTTCTTTAATTATGAAATGCATTTGGTTTGGCTCATGTCCATCTGTGTATGCCCAAATTCTCCATTTGCATAATTTAGGCTCTATATTGGGGAAGTGGGCTGCCTTGAATGTTACTTTAGACTAAATAGCATTGCTCTAATTTCATAGGTAATTCTATTGATATAAATTGATAGCTTTGATTATTAAAAACATTTGATAATTTAAGTAGCCAATTTTCTGCCGATTTTAACTATCAGTTCATCATGCTTCACCAGTAGATCGAATAAACAGTTAAGTAATATAACTATCACCATTGTAAATTCTAGTCAATTATCAAAAAAGTGTAAACTTCAAACAAGTTTATATCTCATTGAAGTTTGCCTCTCAACTGTAATGCTACTGCTCCATCTGCGTTAGCGTTAACGTTAATGTCAATGGCCAACTACACGTTACTTAGGGCATTAAAAATGCGCGTTGGCTACACTTAAACCGACACCCGAGTTATCGCTTAACATTTAATGCTATTAATAATGCCATTTGTATAAAATGACATTAAAACGTTGGCCACATCTATGCAACGCCACAATTTTACGTGTTAAGACGCAGATGGAGCAGGAGCATAAGAGTAAGAGACTAAGACTTGATTCTTCTGGCTGGCAGGTGAAGCGCACAGACGAACAGCTGGACATGATGGAGTGGAAGATGGACAGCGTCGAGAAGGAGCTGGTGGCGCCCATCAACACGCAGGACATGTGTATCATGCACCTGCTCAAGTCCGTCTCCGAGGTGAGAGCGGACACACAACAATTAATATAAATTATGTATACATGACAAAATTATTATTTCTGATTGATGCTTTCTTGACATTCTTATATCGGAATAGGTAGATCAGGGAAGTAATAATAAGAATTTCCTTCGTATTTTTTTGGAGTTTATTTTAGTTAAAAAGAGCTGAGGTAAAAATCTTATATTTATTTTACAATACACCATTAGTTTTTCCTATAAAGGCAATATTTTAAAATACAAAACAAACTAGCCTTGCATACTCAACAAGCTATTTAAACTATGAGTATTTTACTATGCAGTGTATTTCAATGGAAAACTTTAACTAGGGCAGTTGATTTAATTAGCGCGCATAACATTAGAATTATTTCAAGTTTATGCTAATGGATAGAGTAAACTGTGGGTACTAACAATTATAGCAGGGTTACAAAAAAATTAAGGCCAGTGCAGATCTAGTGAAGCGCAATGCCGAGTATTTTTTCGCACAAAAAACGGCGCGGCAATTTCATTAGAGGCGGAAATAAACAAGCGTTTGATTATACTTCGAAAATCTCAGAATACTTTATGCGAAACTTGCGAAACAGCACTTTTTGAACTTTAAAGAAAAAAGATACACGCCGTAGAACGCTATAGAACGCCCTTTCTTTGCGTTTTGGCTAGATTATTCGATAATAAGACTCTAGACAGTATCAATTTAAATGTAAGGTACTCGTTCAAATTGCGTCGATCAATAAATAATATGAAAATTGATTGCCTATTAAATTGGTAATGATAGCCTATGGCGTTGTCGCAGATTGCATCGTGCATTTACATAGTCAGTGTAGCGGATGATTGCTATATGACTCATATAAAGGTGTGAACACGTTGTTACAGTACAAATGTGGTCAGAAAAACAACTGTAGAATATTTACGAGTGACATAAGTAAGGAATAACTCCGGAAAAACTACAGTAAATTAGGACGATTCTTAAGCTTTCATTAATCCTGCGGTTTTTTTGGTAATTTTCATAAATAAAACAAAGAAGACCTCTTAGGATCTTTTGTTTCCATCCTCCGAGCCTTTTCCCAAGCATGTTGGGGTCGGCTTCCAGTCTAACCGGATTCAGCTGAGTACCAGTGTTTTACAAGAAGCGACTGCCTATCTGACCTCCTCAACCCAGTTACCCGGGCAACCCGATACCCCTTGGTTAGACTGGTGTCAGACTTACTGGCTTCTGACTACCCGTAACGACTGCCAAGGATGTTCAATGACAGCCGGGACCTACAGTTTAAGAGGACGAATTGGAATTTTTGGCGCCAAGGATGTCAATTTTTCTCAGTAAATACAAAACGGATCAAAATACAACTTGGTTACCTGAAAGTTCATGATATAAGCCTTATTTTGTTAGTTGTAGAAACATGATTAGGTAACTTTTATAACAGAGAAAAATATATCAAACATACCTCTTTTTAAAAAGAGATTCACATATTATGGGCAAACGGGACCGATTTAAGCCTCTTAACTTTTTTAGTAGTTGAGTATATACATACTCTTTAAAATGGTAATAGGAATTTTTATTAAATTATCATTTCTAAATATTAAAATTACAAAACCATTTTGTCGCTTACGACTTTTAGTTATAAGCTAGCGCGCGTATTGTTATCCTCGCCCCGCTCAGACGCTCCGACCCCTTTTGGCGCCTTAGATGCGCGTGCCGGTTATGGAATTATTGTTGACCACTTCCTCGCCTTAACGTGCCATCCGAAACACAGTTCATGGTGTCTAAGATATAGGATCTTTTGTTTGTTAACATTAAAACACTCGAGTGTCATCCATCATTCATATAAGATACCGCGATGACTAACACGAAACTTAACAAGAATTGAAAACCCTCTTGTTTCGAAGGCGGTTGAAACAAATGAATGCTTCTACACATCCATGTGTGACACACATTCCTGCTCATGACGTCATGTGACTAACAATAGGCTGTCTGTCCACTCGCTGATAGAATCGTGACCAACTCGTCACATCTACGTACGTTTGAGTGAGGTTGTTTTGACGCAGACTATTATGTTAACTACTGTTTATTGACACAATGAGCTTACAATTACTTAATAGCGCAGGAAAAGGACAGTGTTTACGAAATTGTAGTATGATAACTATGATAAGTCTGATCGGATCATTGAACTTTGCCTTATAAAATTAGAAAGTCTGTAGAAATAAGGATCCCGAGAGATCCTTTTATGAATATTTTACTATTGCTAAGTAGTTTCAGTATTTTTTTGGGAAAAATTGCTTTAAAGTATGAAGCTTTGAAGATGAAGCTTACGTTTGAATTTAAAGGCTCTGAAATTGCGTCTCTCTCTTAAATTAAGCCACAGCACTTTATAGAAACGTAAAAATGAAATTAATTGTGTACTTGTATTTTTAATATGTACTGCACTTTTCCTGTAGTTCCTATAATAATATGTATTGTATAACTATGTATACGCCCACTAATGCAGCGATCGGTCAACACTATAGAAGATGATATGTATGTATAAATATAATATTTATTTTTCAGCCGATGCGTTAGTGTTGTGACAGGTCAGATTACTGATTATACGGTCATGTTGCTTATGGCTTGTTGTTTTTCTATTATCACAGTTATATTACATATAATTGTAATTATTTTAATTTGTTAAGTATGTTGCAATGGGTGTCCCATTTATATAATATTTAAAGGGTAAAATAGGGGTGGTTGAGAAAGATGAATTAATGTGTTATTTTATATATCTAAGATACACTCGTATGTTTTATGTTGCCACAACTTCGTCGAAGTTTCAATAGATATAGCTTAACAAGAGCCCAAAGAAATAAAACAGAACATCCGCTTTAAAAAAGCTCATGCTGCAAAAAAACGGAAGTATTCAATAACTACTTGACCTATTTCACTCATTGCAACAGTACCTACAAAAATAGTTCAAAAGCTTCAAATCGATATCCTGAACCGAAAACCGACAAGCCAGAAGGTCATGCTTATCGATATATAGCTGTCGGCCGGGCTCGGCTGTGGTACCAAGTCGGAGCCTGGCGCAAAGCCTCAGAAGTCGGGGCCGCTTACGGCTTGAACAATGTGCGCTGACTTTCGTGTCGCCACAACGATATGCGTCTGATTAGATGGGGTGGTGCGTAACTGCAAAGGATTTTGTCAAAATAAGGGGATCAGGTACTAAAATAAAAGTGTTTATGAACAAATATAGACAGAAAATAAGGGATAAGAGGTTATATGAATTGTCGATTTATGCTTCTGTGCACTACCAAGTCTGTTACTTCGATTGACTTCTTCGAATACTTATAAAAATCAAGTCACGTTTTATTGGTTCCAAGAATTAGTAATTTTGCTTTGTCATATTTTTTCTTTGCAGTTACGCAGTGTCTCGTGTAATACAATAGATGATATTCATGTATATGTTATGTCTACTGTCCAGCTTACGTTCTATGATTTGTTTTATCTTCTCTACTGTTCGTTACTTCTTGTTCACGAAGCCATCAGGATACTTCAGATATGGGACACCATACTCATGCCATTAGTCGTTTTCTTTCTATCTTGTGTTGAATTGACGCAGACAAAAATATTTTAACTAGGAAGAAGTAGAAAATGATCAATTGGTATAAACAAATATTTGATAAAATGTTGGTCAAAGATTCAGATGAAAGTGTTTTTTGTCTGTGTCATTTCTGTTATAATAGTAAGTCAACTCCGACTAACAAAATAAACCTACGATTACGTGATCCTTCAACAATGTAGACTAAACGTTCAACATTATTTAACTCCTAAAGATTAGTTACATTCGCTAGTGTTAGCCGGAGCTGACCTACGCATCATGTTCGCGTGTAACGCTAGTGTCGGCACACAGGTGCGGTCGGACTACCAGCAGCTACGGCGTGAGCTGGTGGAGGTGCAGGCTCTGCAGCGAGAGCTCTCCTCGAGGCTGCGCACCCAGCTGAGGTTGGTCCACGGCAAGTTCGCGCGACTCCGGCAGCGCCTCGCCGCCGCCTCCCCACCGCGCTGAACACGCAACCACTCTCAACCCTCTCATGTCTTACAAATCTTTAGTGACGGACACCTGGGTCGGACTTAGAAATTTCTGTGAATCCTTCTTTTCGAACGAAGAAAAATGGAAATTATGCACCCAAAAGGGTGATGCGAGTAATGAAATTCGAAAAAAAATCTTGAATTGTCGTTTAGTTCTGACTAGATGAAGTATGGTTATGGTTATGGAAATTTGTAAAAATATTACTTGTCCCATAACGTGGGATGTTTTCTATGTTATTATTAAATTGTAATATGTAATTGCTTTTCGATGTTGAGTTTTGTGTTTATATATTGTATTTTTACGGAGTTGTGTCGACTGTTTTGATATATATTTTTATAGGTAGTTGTCTGGGCCTAATTAATGTTTGTTTTGATTCGATGTGCAATATTTTTGTATTCTAAAATTGTTACAAATGTCTAAAATGTTAAAAAAATATATTCTAAATTATGAAGTAACTCCAAAATCCTGTTGAGATGTTCGTGAAGACATGAGAGGCCTTGCCTCCTGAAGCTATCTACTTAAAGTGATTAGTATCATTAGTGCCCTATAGTATAGTTTGAGGTAATCGTAACTATGTGCCAACATACCCTAGATGTACCTTACGATAAGCACGACGGCACTTACTGTCTTGATCTCACACCGACGCAGCGGCGATGTCGAACGAACACTTATTTTTTCGACGAATAATTTTAAATAATATTTGCCTTTTTTGCAGTAAATTAATAAGTAACTTTTAACTTCACTTGAAAGTTTGGTAAAATCTCTCATTGAAAACAATAGTTTAATGCATATTTATGAGTGAACTTGCGTTCGAAAGTGGCCTACGGGTCATAATTTCTGTCCTACTAATTTTTACAAGTTACCTTTGTGAGAGACAGACATCGCCGCGCGTCATACTAGTCCATAACCGTTTAGTTACTGTTAGAGTCAATAGTTTGTGTGTTTGTTCGTAGTAAGTCGGTGCTAAGAGACGAAATGTACGTGTTGTGGAGATAAAAGAGTTAAAACCAGCTAGAAATCAGTAACCCAAAAAAGGGGATATAGAAAACTACTATTAAGAAAAAAAGTTGTGGTAACGAAGAAATTATAAAATTATCAATTTTGGTGTAAGTGATATTTAAATCTCGAAAATGTCTAAATTAATTTTGGTAGATAGGTTTTCTCCTGGTTTTTCTAAAAAGAGGTTTTACTATCGAGTCAGTTTGTACGAAGGATTTAGGTAAATATGTCGGGTATGAGAGAAATGTTAAGAATGGTTGATCCAAACACTCGTGGATAGCAATATTTGACCTTAGAATCAAATTACGAGGTCTGGCTGGAACGAATTTAAACACGAGTGCTAAACGAATAATGATAATAATGTAGTTGAATTTTAGTACATTTTTGTTGACTCTTTCTTAATTTTTGAGGCTTTGCATCGATTTTCATTCACAGGGAGGAGACGACATTTAGATTAAAGGACAATGCTATTCTTTGTATGGAAGTTGGGCTCAAGTGTTGCCCACAGTAACTGCATAGTGTATTATGTTCCATAGGCTTATATTAGGTCCCAGACCAAAGCATTTTGAAATCTATCCTGGGAGTCTTGAGAAAAAATGGTTTGACTCTTATTCAATATTACATAAAATAAGCTTACGAACTCTTAACTATTCCACTTTTATTACCTTAATTGAAATGAATTATATTCATTGACAAATACGAGGGATTGTACACGACAACTTTTTTTTAACCGACTTCCAAAAATGGAGGAGGTTCTTAATTCATTTGTATTCTTTTTACGTTTGTACGTGCATAACTCCCTCGCTTACCAACCGATTTCAACAATTATTTTATTGTTTGAAAGGGCTTACTTCCTTTGTCATCCGGCCCAGGGTCTGGTGATGGAATCTCTAAAAAAATCGGGAGCGACTCTCGAAAATTGTAGACATATATCGAGTAAAACCTTGTCATTCGGGTATATGTCTCAGACACCACAAAACAGTGGAGGTTAAGATCTGACCTGACAATGGAGACGACAGAGAGACGAGGGAACTCCTCAACGTATCTACTAACTACCTCATGTTTGAGCTTATTTTATTCGTCTTGATAAGATTTTTCTAGAAGATAGCTCTTAGCGCAGGCGCCTTGTAGATTTAAACCGTAAATTCAAAAATATTGCGGTAATTGCCTTTTTTTCAGAAAATCATTGTCAGTTCTTATTAGAATCCAACGCTTTTAGAATTTATCTGAAAATTACAGTAAAAAAAAATAACCCATTCCAACATTTTCCAGTACTGGATCCTGACAGCGAGATCCTGAGCATTCAGATTGACTATATACATATGAGTAAGACTTATTTTTCAGAAAAGTCTTATCAGATTAATTTCTCGGGACCCCTGGGACCGATTTCAAAAATATTTTGATTTCTTGTTAAGAGTGAAGTAAAGAACCTATTTTGACCACTCCCACTACTGGCCAAATGCCATAGGCTTTGTAAACAGACTGTTCATGTGGAACATTTAAACCGGTTTTCCTCGGGACCCCTGGGTCCGATTTCAAAAATATTTTGATTTCTTGTTAAGAGTGAAGTAAAAAACCTATTTCAATCACTCCCACTACTGGGCAAATGGCACAGGCTTTGTAAAACGACTGTTCATGTGGAATATTAGAAACGGTTTTTCACCCGGACCCCAGGGACCGATTTCAAAAATATTTTAATTTCATGTTAAGAGTGAAGTAAAGAACGTACTTTGACCACTCCTACTACTGGGCAAATGCCAAAGACTTTGTTAAGTGACTATCTAAGGAGAACATTTCAACCGGTTTTTCTCGGGACCCCTGGGACCGATTTCAAAAATATTTTGATTTCTTGTTAAGAGTGAAGTAAAGAACCTATTTTGACCACTCCCACTACTGGCCAAATGCCATAGGCTTTGTAAACAGACTGTTCATGTGGAACATTTAAACCGGTTTTCCTCGGGACCCCTGGGTCCGATTTCAAAAATATTTTGATTTCTTGTTAAGAGTGAAGTAAAAAACCTATTTCAATCACTCCCACTACTGGGCAAATGGCACAGGCTTTGTAAAACGACTGTTCATGTGGAATATTAGAAACGGTTTTTCACCCGGACCCCAGGGACCGATTTCAAAAATATTTTAATTTCATGTTAAGAGTGAAGTAAAGAACGTACTTTGACCACTCCTACTACTGGGCAAATGCCAAAGACTTTGTTAAGTGACTATCTAAGGAGAACATTTCAACCGGTTTTTCTCGGGACCCCTGGGACCGATTTTAAAAATATTTTAATTTCATGTTAAAAGTGAAGTAAGGAACCTATTTCAATCACTCCCACTACTGGGCAAATGACACAGGCTTTGTAAAGCGACTGTTCATGTGGAATATTAGAACCGGTTTTTCTCACGACCCCAGGGACCGATTTCAAAAATATTTGGATTTCATGTTAAGAGTGAAGTAAAGAACCTATTTTGACCACTCCCACTACTGGGCAAATGCCAAAGACTTTGTTAAGTGACTATCTAAGGAGAACATTTGAACCGGTTTTTCTCGGGACCCTTGAGACCGATTTCAAAAATATTTTAATTTCGTGTTAAGAGTGAAGTAAAGAATCTATTCCAACCACTCCTACTACTGGGCAAATGGCTCAGGCCTCGTAAAGTGACTCTTCATGGAGAATATTTGAACCGGTTTTCCTCGGGACCCCAGGGAGCGATTTCAAAAATATTTGCATTACGTGTTCAGAGTGCACTAAGGAACACCCTGGAACTACTCCCATTGCTGGGCAAACTATGAGCCCAGACCCTGGCATTGTCCTTACAGCACTATTTCCATAGTCACACAAAGTTTTATAAAATATAGTGATATCCATTTTGACCGCACCTCCCCTTAAGGTACGATTTTCACTATTACTTATTATAGACTAAGGGTCTAAGTACCAATGTCGTCTCCTGACTTAATATGCATGTTATTTAGCTAAATCATTCGATTTATCATCGATAATCTAATATAAATTATCGATTATGCTTGTATACGTACCATATTTAGATTTTCCAGTATGTTTTAAAGTCATCCCAAATATTCGTGCAGCATATAAAAAACTAAGAAATTTTGAGAAAATACAAATTTTGCCACATAAGGTTTGGATATTTGGTGTGTAACAGCTTTCATGATTTATCCATTTGTTAAAAATATTGTTTTGCTTATCCACATTTTCTAAAATATGCTATTTCTTTTTTTTTATTTATTGTGTAGGCCCCAGCGTTATTGCAAGTAAACCACGAAAAGTTTCACTAAAACTAAATATCTCTTTTAGATCGTTAATTGATTGTATTGTCTACGTTTTTTTTTTTTAAAAATATATCAATATTAGCTTATTATAGTTCGGCCATTCAGAGAATGCGTTCCTGACACGTCGCGATTGAACTGACGACGTAATAACATTCATTGATTATTGATATAATAATGTTGTTTTAATGCTCCTCAATTGTTAAAACGGTAAACAACCAGCAAAAATATTTTTATCGTAACTGCAACGCCATTGCAAAGTTACGTCGTCAGTTCAATCGCGACGTGTCAGGAACGCATTCTCTGAATGGCCGAACTATAGATACGATGGGGCCTACACGATTTCAGCAATTTATTTTTTCTATCGAACATTTTAATATAATCTTTTTTAAAGGTTCATTCCCAAGAGGAGTTCTTTTCATTTTCATAAATAAGACTGTCAACGTCTTCGGGCGTAATATCTCAGTTAGTAGTGTAAGTACTGTCAGCAATATAATTCACAATTTTAGCAAATTATCGCACATATCAAGCACTCGCATGTTTTTATCGTAACACGTTTAATTATTGCTCTAGTTAGGACGGTGGGTACGAAAAGGGTTTTGCGTTCAAAGAGCTCCTGTCAAGAGAATAGGGATGGGAACACTTTGAACGTGAAGTATCGATATTTTTGTCCGTTTGCCAGATGAGGGCTTTTAAAATTACGAAAAAGTATTATTATTTCTTTAGATCAAAAATCTTTATTTACACCCTAAAATAATTGCTTAAATTTTTAAGTAAGTCATGCTCAAATGTTAGAATAAAAATTAAATTCGAAGCTCTCATCTAGCGAACGTTCAGCTCACCTAAAATTAGTCAAAATACTAGTTGTAGTTTAAGAAAAAATACATGTCTGATACTATGTCTAAGTAATGTCTAAATTACCAAGTATACCTGATTTATCTAGACTAGATTAGTTATAGACTCAATATGGTTTTTGATATAGTTTTACAATAAAGGGAAGAGGGATCGGACGTAAACAGTAAATTGAGGATAGAGATGGGAATGTCGATATCGATAGATTTACCTATCACTTCTTTTATTAATAAAATAGAGCACTAAATAATACTCATTCTAATATATATAAGTATTTTCTAATCTATCATCGACGATTTGAAGACATTGGATTGGTTTAAAGTCATGTTTGAGTTAATCTATCGATATCGACAATCAGAACACACAATAGCCAGTGGTAATTATCTTGGAATCCAAAATACGCAGTAATTGACTAGCGGGTCGCAGTTGTGTTAGTTTAGCTGTTGATTAGAACTCACTAGTGTCAGTGTTGTTAACGACTTCTAAAGTCTTTAGGATCTTTATTGCATGTCTTGTTTTGTTTTGAAGGATTTTATTTTGACTGCAAGGCTCCTTGCATAAAGGATACTGCATTAAACATCTGGTTTAGTTATGTGTAGGTACATTACACAAGTTTGAGGTCGGTATGCAACGGATAGTTTCTACTACAAGCAAGCTCTATATTGGCTACTTACACAGTTCAAACTTGGCTTAAAGCAAATGGTAGTTTTGCTGCGTACTTATTTAACAAGTCAAATAGCGCTTTCCTTGCAGAAAAAGTAGTTCTGTAGCAGTATCTTGAAGTTTAGAACCATGATTTACAAGAGCCATAGAAATATTATGCTCACTAAACACCTGGTTTCTTCACAAAGCGAATTAGGTCCGAATTCACCGACAGCATAAACGTCTTTTTTTTTTTTTTCAAAACCACTGTTCCTTTTAAATTGAACGTGGAAATTCATAGTTAACAGAGAACTGACTTTTATGTTGTCGGTGAACTTGGGCCTTGTTTTAACAGTTCACAATAAAGCCTATTAATTCTTAATCTAGAATTAAAGCAATGCAATGATTACATAGAAGCAGACTAGAAGTTATTTTTCTATGCATCGTACTTCACCGCTAGAGGTAACGTCCGCACTAAGCACCATGTATTCCTATGAACAGTCGCGTTGTGATTATCTATATTGCTCTATATTTCTTGGACCTAGAGAATATATCAGATCTATCCTGCCGAAGTAAAAAGTCGGGGGAAACATGCCTGAATGAGAAAGAGCGAATATGACCAGAAGAGTGATTTTGTCGAGATTCGGATAGGGTTCTTACAATCGTTTGATGAAATTCATTGAATGTTTGAGGAATTAAGGAAAAAGAGAAAGATTTCTAGAGAGTGGTCATTATAAAGATAGTTGGTAAATTCTCTAGGTCTAAATTATTCTCTGGTTGTATTTATGACGCATGCGCACAGCGCTGGCGACATCCATAATACTGTTAAAATATTTCCATCTTGTTCTAATGATTTTATGTAAGTATTGCCTAAATAACTATTTTTGCCATAATAATATCCATAATTTGAATTTTATTTGGCATTCGACATCCCGAAAAATCATTATTATGAATAACAAACTTTATAAGATACCAAGAATACCTTATCCTACCCAAGTTGGATGTCGCTGGTGTATTTAGCACAGAATCAAGAAATACGCTTACTTAATTATTCGCTTGTAATAAAAAGTTAAGTATTTTTTCGATAATAAAGTTAAAATGAAAATATTCAATTAATCGCTCATTATTAGCGTACCACTGTTTAAAAAAATCTAAAATCTTGTAAAAATCCCATTTTGTATTGATATCGATCCCTGAGACTTCGAAGTTATCTTTCTCTCGATCTATCGGACCCCTGGGTACTGTCTCGATGTCCAATGTATGACAATATTATTGTGCACACTATTCCTATCTAATGTAGTTTACTTTTTTATATTTCGCCCTTGATTTTTGAAATCATGAAGGAAAGTATTGGAATTTATCGTAGAAAATAGTTAAAATATCGGTATTACAATGCAAACAGTGCATAATTGAGGCTTTCCAAAATAAACCTTTGTGATTTTAAGAACTAAGGGAATGACTATAGACTTACGTCGATATCGATATATTGTGTTGTATTCTGTAGACACTAAATTAGTACTGATATCGTTTGAGAACGCAATATATTTTCTATGTTCCTTAGGTATGTTCTAACCGTTATATTTGAATACCCAATTTCGAATTTGTTTACAAATAAAGAATATTTTACGGTTTATGTGTATTTTTTTACTAACCTTATTAAGGCAACGGCTATAGGTGGAAACTAGGTGGACATACATTTATTTATACGAGCGGAAAATGAAAAAACAAATACAAATACTGAATATATTCCTTTATTCATTTGTACTTAGAAACAGATACAAAATAAGAAAAAAAAAATACAAAACCGCTTGGAATGCAGGAGACGGAATACTCGATGTTACCACTGTTAATGTGTTATAATATCTTTATATTTCGAACGCCAAGCTTGCCAGCAACACGACACAGAAGATTTAAAACTTTTGGTCGTGGACTCCGATAAAAGTTTACAGCAAGTCAATGGCGTTCAATTATTACTTAACTATAAAATAAAAATAATAAAAAATGTCGAGATTAAAAACTAAAAGACACCTAATATAATACTTGTTATTGCGGCGTTTACAAACATAACGTATCACAGATAAAGTAAACAATGAGCGCGACCTAGCGTCGGACGTTAAACGAATTATAATTAATATCGAGATTGAATTTGTCCTGTTTTATGTTAATTTATAATAATGCTGTGATTGAAACTATCGACAATATTATTACCATCAAGTATTGATTTTGTGTGAAAAAGAATGTCTGATTTTATATACTGCATTAATGCAACAAGTTTTCACGGAACTAGACCTTAATTAGTCGAGTTAAAAAGGTTTTAAATAAAATTATATCGACAAGTTTCAACCACAGCACTATTTCGTTTGCATTACTTATAAAAAATGGCACCCTGTGTCACAAAGTACATATCAGACTTTACGAAAACAAAAACTAAGAAATAAACTTAAAACTACGCGATTACAGCTAGAGTGTTAATAAATTAATACAGTTAAAGTATTGTCCAAGTAAACTTAGATCTAATGTCGTGGTTTTGTCACGGACATGTGGAATTCTTAGGTAAAAGAGAGTCTATGAAGGTGTCGCTCAAATATAACTAGAGAGAGAACTAGGCTCTTGAAATAAAACTGATTTATGAAATTTAATCCTAGATAAACATAGATAATGTCTGGTAGACAAGTCTATAGTCACAAAGATTTCTTCTGAAATTGCATACGCTTAATTATTTTGTATGCAAATTATTAAAATTTTTGATCGTGAAACTCTAATGGAAAATTCTTGTAAATACATCATTATATTGAGCGAAACTTCATCGACAATAAATTGGCATATAATGGCACAGATTTGCGTTCAGATCTTTACATACAATAAGATTCTTCCTTTAAAATATTATTTGTGATTTATAACGCTCTCTCGTCTAGACTGGCTGGACAGAATTTAATGGGACTCCTTACTATTGTGAATAATATTTTAATACTATTTATAAGTTTAAAGAGAATTCGTGACGAATAATTCGTCATGTTTCTTTATTTTTACATTTTTTTTTCGTCACAAATTCCCCAATGAATATTTTAAATAATGAAACATTTCATCTACAATATAAAAACGGTACAAATATAACTACATAGAAAACAACGTGTGTATATTTCCGTATATCTGCTTAAGACACTATAACAACTGCGTGAAGCTAACTGCGTTGCAATTTGAATCTTAAAGACTCAAAGCTAGAGTACATTTTGACTCTGAACGTGTAAGCGAATACTGATCCAATTCATAACAATAGTTTTCTAATGTAACTGCAAATGTAATTTTTTTACAATATTATCAAACGTTTTGTTTAACAAAAATCACCCAATTTTAAAGGGTCATGAAGAATATTTAAAATGCTATAATATTATAATAGTATACAAGCAGAAATTATTTTTTATGATACTAAATATCATATTTCCAAATACATAATCGACAATAGTTATAATTGTCGACATAAAAATCTATGACGAATATTTCGTCATCATTGGTCACCATATCGAAAGGCATAGTGATCAATGTTCTAAATTTTATTAAATATACAATACCGGTTAGGTATGTATTATACATTAAATACTATATTTATTAAATTATAGCGCCATTTTGCCAACTTCAAAATGTTTTCATTAATTGACAATTTGAAAGCTTCAAAACGATGAAATCATATGCTTTTATATTTTTCTTAAAAATTATAATGAAATTCACATCAAGGAGTATTAATATAAGTTATGGAATACAAAAAGCATGGATAGGATATACATATATTGTAGATATCATAATGGAATGGGTATCAAATGTAATACAAAATGTATTCTAGCGATATTTTGGCCAATGTAAACAATACAATATTGTACAAATAGAATTATTAGAATTACAAACCAATTGGTAAGTACTTTCCGACATAATAAAATAATAATGTTTCAATCGTAATTAAATTGAAAATAAGAATATCTATGAATCTCTATAAAATCTCGTTGTAAATACAAATCTAAGCGGAAATTCAGTTTTTGTCACAATATTAAAATGCTTACCATTGCCAAAACAAAATGTCCTAATTACACCAGTCTTATCGGAAGGCACCGCCGACTGAATCGCGACAATATGCGAGTACTAATAAGTAATAACCTATTTTTATACCATTCAATATTTCAAAATTTTCATCTATAAAGTCCCGGGACAACCAATGAAGCCTGATAAAAAAAATTGAGACAAAAAATAAGCAGTCCAAAATCGGTCTTTCTATAGCTTAAGAGAATAAGCAAATTATGTTTTCAAGCTCTGACGGGTAATTTCTCACATTAGCCGATGAATAAGACTCGCCCCCAAGCGATTAAAGTCCATAATCATAGCATTCGTAAGTACAACGAATCAACAATTGTATAACTACAGTAACGTGGCAAGACTTCAATTACTTGCTGGTTTTATGCGCTCGACTGTACTTTTAATAATTTGTAATGTCTTTTTTGTTTAACCGTACAAAAATATCTCGTTAAAGAAACATCAATTATTCTTCTGTCGAAATTAAGCAATGTTAAGATTATCGGCCAGTTTCTTCATCAAAAGTAAAAGTCAAAGTAATGTCATAAAGTAAAAGTTACGGTCAAATTCATTTTTAATAGCAAAACTAATAGTTAAAATCGTGAAAAAACTAATTTGACCGTTACTTTTACTTTATGACATTATTTTGGCTTTTACTTTTTATGAAAAACTGGCTGTATGTAATTCAAGTTTAAAGTACAAGTCAAGCGTATAAAACCAATCAATTTAAATAACCCGTTCAACAGGAGAGTCCTCATTCGCGCCTTGTCTACACTTGTCATCAATTTCCTTCGCTTTCCCGTTAATCTTCAGATTAGCCAGGCTCACGTAGTTACTGCGCGAAATCCCCGCAACTGGCCGTTTGGCCACAGCGGGCTTATCGTCACATCTTTTCTTATCTACGAGCTTTTTCTCAGGCACTGTCGCTAAAGCGGGCACGTTGTTCAACTGTGTACTCCGATTCAATGGCGTCAGTTTCGGAGTCTGATCTATACTAGAAAGAGGAGTCTTAATCCTATAACGTCCTACGTCTACGAACTTCGAATCTTCGGTTTTCGGCTCATACTTGGCCCTGCGGTCTCGGTAGCTGAACCTCCCGTCCGCGAAGTCGGGCTTCTCGGCTAAATGCCGTCGGAATATAGGCGTCATTGGTTTACCCATGCTGGCGAGTTTTATGTCTGACTTTAGCACGTCGTTGTTCAGAACTGGTTTGTCAGACTCCGATGGTCTAACCCTGTGGGAACGGCCGATGTTGCTGGGTGACGCTGGTCTTTGTACGAAGAACTTACTTCTAGATTTATCTTTATCTTCCACGTCTTTGTTTCGGACCACTTCGGCAGTGTTCGGTTTGAACAACCTGCTCAATTTTGGAGATAGTAGCGTCTTCGGAAAGAACCTCGACTCTGACTTTTCTTGTGATTTCTCTTTCTCAACTGTCTTGGATATATTTTTGACGCCTTCAGCCATTAGCGGACTCTTTGTTAAATAGTCAATGTTAAACCGTCTGCAATCTACTTCAGGAATCTTTCTCTCAGTAGTCAAACACTCAGGATTTCTCAGCACCACATCCGTCACATCATAACTAGATTTCTTTGACAACAAATTCTCGCCTTTCTTCACAATAGAGGCAATAACATTCTTAGGATCGACTTCCATTTTGTCGAAGATTTTGATGTTTCTGTGCCACGTGGAGATGGCTTCGTCGTCATCATCATCATCGTCTGAAGTTTCCGAGTCGGCGTCATCGGGTATCTGTCTGCTATTGGGAATGCTAATGTGTCTACAGAAGGGAAGTGGCGGGTCTACCTCGTGTTTGTACTGCGACTCCAGACCCTCGACGGACTGGTTCCTGAGGAAGGCGGGGAGTGCGGAGTCGTATTCTTCAGGAGACTCCACCTTCCTCGTCTTGGTTTGTTCCTGTAGTTTGTTGAGGTGTGTGTCAGGGGAGGTACGCTTGAGGGGTGGAGGGTCCAGCCACTTGGTAATGTCGTCCACCTGGGGGCAAATGGAAAGGTTAGTCTACTGTTATTTTGTGGTTGAAGAGGTTTGCAGCTGAATGTTTATATGGGACTAGCTTCTTGTGGCTGCTGCGGGAGAGTGCTGCGGCCCGCATGCGGGGCAGTAACAGACCTTAGTAATGTTGATCTTGTTCCCGGCGGCGTGCAGGATGTACCCGGGCGCGTGTAGCGCGTGGCTGCTGCGGGAGAGTGCTGCGGCCCGCATGCGGGGCAGCAACAGACCTTAGTAATGTTGATCTTGTTCCCGGCGGCGTGCAGGATGTACCCGGGCGCGTGTAGTGCGTGGCTGCTGCGGGAGAGTGCTGCGGCCCGCATGCGGGGCAGCAACAGACCTTAGTAATGTTGATCTTGTTCCCGGCGGCGTGCAGGATGTACCCGGGCGCGTGTAGCGCGTGGCTGCTGCGGGAGAGTGCTGCGGCCCGCATGCGGGGCAGCAACAGACCTTAGTAATGTTGATCTTGTTCCCGGCGGCGTGCAGGATGTACCCGGGCGCGTGTAGCGCGTGGCTGCTGCGGGAGAGTGCTGCGGCCCGCATGCGGGGCAGCAACAGACCTTAGTAATGTTGATCTTGTTCCCGGCGGCGTGCAGGATGTACCCGGGCGCGTGTAGTGCGTGGCTGCTGCGGGAGAGTGCTGCGGCCCGCATGCGGGGCAGCAACAGACCTTAGTAATGTTGATCTTGTTCCCGGCGGCGTGCAGGATGTACCCGGGCGCGTGTAGCGCGTGGCTGCTGCGGGAGAGTGCTGCGGCCCGCATGCGGGGCAGCAACAGACCTTAGTAATGTTGATCTTGTTCCCGGCGGCGTGCAGGATGTACCCGGGCGCGTGTAGCGCGTGGCTGCTGCGGGAGAGTGCTGCGGCCCGCATGCGGGGCAGCAACAGACCTTAGTAATGTTGATCTTGTTCCCGGCGGCGTGCAGGATGTACTCGGGCGCGTGTAGCGCGTGGCTGCTGCGGGAGAGTGCTGCGGCCCGCATGCGGGGCAGCAACAGACCTTAGTAATGTTGATCTTGTTCCCGGCGGCGTGCAGGATGTACCCGGGCGCGTGTAGTGCGTGGCTGCTGCGGGAGAGTGCTGCGGCCCGCATGCGGGGCAGCAACAGACCTTAGTAATGTTGATCTTGTTCCCGGCGGCGTGCAGGATGTACCCGGGCGCGTGTAGCGCGTGGCTGCTGCGGGAGAGTGCTGCGGCCCGCATGCGGGGCAGTAACAGACCTTAGTAATGTTGATCTTGTTCCCGGCGGCGTGCAGGATGTACCCGGGCGCGTGTAGCGCGTGGCTGCTGCGGGAGAGTGCTGCGGCCCGCATGCGGGGCAGTAACAGACCTTAGTAATGTTGATCTTGTTCCCGGCGGCGTGCAGGATGTACCCGGGCGCGTGTAGCGCGTGGCTGCTGCGGGAGAGTGCTGCGGGGCGGACGCGCGGGGAGCTGATGTGAGTGGCGGACACGCACTTGCCGAGCCGCCAGCCGCGCGACTCCACCGACAGCGTCGCGATCGAGTTCGACTGGAATATGTAACGCGGCAAAGATTCAACAGAAGATTTCGCAATCACAGAAACATAAATGAACGAGATCCAGAGCCGAACTAATTCGGCAGAGTATACTAGACTAGACTATGCCTCAGTGATAAAAGCATCAGCCAGAACAGCCATGCCCGCCAGGTGGGCCAATGAATGACTGGCCCATCTGGATCTGCCCAATCAAGCGTCAAGGCGTGACAACGGAATGCCAAGTTGCAACCGTTAAGATTAGTGCTCAAACAAAAGACAAAAATCGCGCCGGGTTGACTTTATGGTCCCGTTAAAATAAAATAGACATTCGGAGGAGTTTATCACGATGTTCGATCCGAACATGTAAAAATCAAAATCTGGAGAACTCTATCTGAATCTATGGGTGAGACTAAGCCTATGGGTATGAAATTTTAATATGATTGGAAACTTCGCTTAACCGTTCCCCATTATTTATCAAATGAATTAGCATACTTTGTGAATTGTGCCGAACGGATTTGTAAGCGAACCCATTATGCTTCCCTGAGAAACGCCGGTTTGACTTTCCTGAACATATGTATGATATTTTCTTTTACAAGACGATATAACTGTTGAACTTAATTGTGTTATTTTACTTTAAAGTCATATCATTTGCATGCTTAGAACGAACGGTTGCACTCTATAAGAAACTTATAATATGCAGTATGTTTTTTGTGATCAACACGATCGAAGGCCTATGCCTAATCTTTGAACTAAAACAAGGTTTAACGGGGCAACGTCTTCGCATATAATAAATTTTTCGATATATAAAATAGGATGTTGTTTTAAGAATAACACAAAAAAAAACCTAAACAATACAAATTGAGTGAAATTACATGAACAGTAACTTACCTTGAGTACCCCTGTGTCTGGGACGCTTAGTTCGCTATCCGCCTTGCTAAGTCGAGAGTAGCTACTGTCATTACTGTAAATAGAATAACCGCTGTTAGAGAAGATGAATTTTTTTATAACAAAAGATCAATGAATTTAGAAGAAAATTAAAAAATATATATTTAAAAAAATATTTTGTCAGGTTTTAATAACTGATAAAGACAAAGAATCGTTTATTGCTACCAGAAATTCAGTGAATTGAGAATGAAATGTACAAAAAAACTGTATGAACATCAATTCATGTGTCGTATACACATTAGAACACGTGTCGAAGATAAATCAAATCAGATTTCAAGACTGAAATTGCAATTCAGAATCGATGAAAATATTCTAAAACATATACCTGAGCTGACAGCAGTTCTTATCAGTCCTGGTATCTCCCCTGGAGTACTGCATGACGTCAGCCAGCAGGGTGCGGGGGAGGAGGGCGGCCTGCGACAGGTGCATCACCATGCTCTCCAGCCAGATCTCTAGCACCTCAAATGGTGGCCTAGTGGGACAGAGAAAAAAACAAAAATTACAAAAACAAATTTTTCAGTAAAATTATGAAGATTTGTGATCCTTTTGAAGCGTTTGATTTTGTTAAGCACGACAAATATTGTCGTAAAATGTTAATTAAAAGAATATATGAACTGAATATTTCGCGTTATTTATTTAAATGTATAAGTGATGTACTGTTGTTTGTTTTTTGTGAATTACATGGATTCAAATGGTACACTAGCATGATCCCGTATTGTCTATATTAATAAGAGTGCCACAAGGTTCAATATTAGGTCCACTTTATTTTTTTCCTACACAAATGTCATTCAATTACCTTAGTTTCCTATCTTCAGTTATATGACGATACGTGTTCTACATAATTTAAATTAATAAATAACTACATACCTAGCATCAGGATCTAGATCACAGGCTAGGAAAGCGATGCGGTAGAATGGCTCGGGACAGCTGTTGGCGCGACAGAACTTGTCCACGAAGAGCGGCTCGTTCAGACCGAAGTCTGTCCGTCGGGGGAGGAAGTCTGGGTCGGCTGATACGCGGCCTATTATCTGTGAGATACATATTAATTAATGTATTTTATTTATTAGCGCAAGTAAAGCCTTAGTTTGTTCTGTCACAAGTTAAAAATATCTATGTAACTTATAAGAAATTGAAATTATTGGTTGTTTCAAATCCTTGGAAAGGTTATCAAATATTAAAAGGATTTCGAAACAATAATCTGCATTTTAAAGGTACTCTTCAATTAACTTCTCATATGCCGATAGTCATAAGACTAACTTGTATCTTGCTCTAATATCTACGCCACGGCATAAAATATGTTAATGAATTTTAGAGTGAAAATTTCACTAAATACAAATTTTTATCACACATCTCATGTAATAACATGAATCAAACAGCAGATAAAAAAAAACATAAGATTAATAAAACGCTATGCACTCACCTCACACAGTATAATACCGAAGGAGAAGACATCGACTTTCTCGTCATACACGTTACCGTTCATCATCTCCGGCGCCATCCAGTATGGGTTGCCTACCACCTGAGACAAGACACATACATCATATTAATGTTATCTAGGGAACTGGTTATTAAAAACCTTTGTTATCTATACATAAAAATGAAACCCGCTTTCCGTTGTCACGACATGACATGAAAACGGCTTGACCGATTTGGCTGAAAATTAGAGGGGAGGTAATTTAGACCCGGGAGAAGGTTTTAGGATAGTTTTTGTCACCGTCCGGCTACGGGACGCGGGTGAAACCGCGGGCGAAAGCTAGTTAATAATAATCTTGGACAGCGGTGGATCCAGCCCTTGAAAAAGGTTAAGGTGTAAAAACATACATTCACATTCATCAAATTCAGAAACTAAGCACTAAGAGGTACATAAATAAGGGAGTAGGTAAATGGGGTGGTACATAAGGCAGTAGCTAAATGGGCTAGTACATAAGGGAGTAGGTAAATGGGGTGGTACATAAGGGAGTAGGTAAATGGGGTGGTACATAAGGGAGTAGGTAAATGGGGTGGTACATAAGGGAGTAGGTAAATGGGGTGGTACATAAGGGAGTAGGTAAATGGGGTAGTACATAAGGGAGTAGGTAAATGGGGTGGTACATAAGGGAGTAGGTACATGGGCTAGTACATAAGGGATTAGTACATAAGGGAGTAGGTAAATGGGGTGGTACATAAAGGGAGTAGGTACATGGGCTAGTACATAAGGGATTAGTACATAAGCGAGTTGGTAAATGGGGTGGTACATAAGGGAGTAGGTAAATGGTGTAGTACATAAGCGAGTAGGTAAATGGGGCGGTATATAAGGGAGTAGGTAAATGGGGTGGTACATAAGGGAGTAGGTAAATGGTGTAGTACATAAGCGAGTAGGTAAATGGGGTGGTACATAAGGGAGTAGGTAAATGGGGTGGTACATAAGGGAGTAGGTAAGTGGGGCAGTACATACGGGGAGTAATTAAATGGTGTAGTACATAAGCGAGTAGGTAAATGGGATGGTACATAAGGGAGTAGGTAAATGGGATGGTACATAAGGGAGTAGGTAAATGGGGTGGTACATAAGGGAGTAGGTAAGTGGGGTGGTACATAAGGGGAGTAGGTAAATGGGGTGGTACATAAGGGAGTAGGTAAATGGGGTGGTACATAAGGGAGTAGGTACATGGGCTAGTACATAAGGGATTAGTACATAAGGGAGTAGGTAAATGAGGTGGTACATAAAGGGAGTAGGTACATGGGCTAGTACATAAGGGATTAGTACATAAGCGAGTTGGTAAATGGGGTGGTACATAAGGGAGTAGGTAAATGGTGTAGTACATAAGCGAGTAGGTAAATGGGGCGGTATATAAGGGAGTAGGTAAATGGGGTGGTACATAAGGGAGTAGGTAAATGGTGTAGTACATAAGCGAGTAGGTAAATGGGGCGGTATATAAGGGAGTAGGTAAGTGGGGTGGTACATAAGGGAGTAGGTAAATGGGGTGGTACATAAGGGAGTAGGTAAGTGGGGTGGTACATAAGGGAGTAGGTAAATGGGGTGGTACATAAGGGAGTAGGTAAATGGGGTGGTACATAAGGGAGTAGGTAAATGGGGCGGTATATAAGGGAGTAGGTAAATGGGGTGGTACATAAGGGAGTAGGTAAATGGGGTGGTACATAAGGGAGTAGGTAAATGGGGTGGTACATAAAGGGAGTAGGTACATGGGCTAGTACATAAGGGATTAGTATATAAGGGAGTAGGTAAATGGGGTGGTACATAAAGGGAGTAGGTACATGGGCTAGTACATAAGGGATTAGTACATAAGCGAGTTGGTAAATGGGGTGGTACATAAGGGAGTAGGTAAATGGGGTAGTACATAAGGGAGTAGGTAAATGGGGTGGTACATAAGGGAGTAGGTAAGTGGGGTGGTACATAAGGGAGTAGGTAAATGGGGTGGTACATAAGGGAGTAGGTAAGTGGGGTGGTACATAAGGGAGTAGGTAAATGGGGTGGTACATAAAGGGAGTAGGTACATGGGCTAGTACATAAGGGATTAGTACATAAGCGAGTTGGTAAATGGGGTGGTACATAAGGGAGTAGGTAAATGGTGTAGTACATAAGCGAGTAGGTAAATGGGGCGGTATATAAGGGAGTAGGTAAATGGGGTGGTACATAAGGGAGTAGGTAAATGGGGTAGTACATAAGGGATAGGTAAGTGGGGTGGTACATAAGGGAGTAGGTACATGGGCTAGTACATAAGGGATTAGTACATAAGGGAGTAGGTAAATGGGGTGGTACATAAAGGGAGTAGGTACATGGGCTAGTACATAAGGGATTAGTACATAAGCGAGTTGGTAAATGGGGTGGTACATAAGGGAGTAGGTAAATGGTGTAGTACATAAGCGAGTAGGTAAATGGGGCGGTATATAAGGGAGTAGGTAAATGGGGTGGTACATAAGGGAGTAGGTAAATGGTGTAGTACATAAGCGAGAAGGTAAATGGGGTAGTACATAAGGGAGTAGGTAAATGGGGTAGTACATAAGGGAGTAGGTAAATGGGGTGGTACATAAGGGAGTAGGTAAATGGGGTAGTACATAAGGGAGTAGGTAAATGGGGTGGTACATAAGGGAGTAGGTAAATGGGGTGGTACATAAGGGAGTAGGTAAATGGGGTGGTACATAAGGGAGTAGGTAAATGGGGTGGTACATAAGGGAGTAGGTAAGTGGGGTGGTACATAAGGGAGTAGGTAAATGGGGTGGTACATAAGGGAGTAGGTAAGTGGGGTGGTACATAAGGGAGTAGGTAAATGGGGTGGTACATAAGGGAGTAGGTAAATGGGGTGGTACATAAGGGAGTAGGTAAATGGGGCGGTATATAAGGGAGTAGGTAAATGGGGTGGTACATAAGGGAGTAGGTAAATGGGGTGGTACATAAGGGAGTAGGTAAATGGGGTGGTACATAAAGGGAGTAGGTACATGGGCTAGTACATAAGGGATTAGTATATAAGGGAGTAGGTAAATGGGGTGGTACATAAAGGGAGTAGGTACATGGGCTAGTACATAAGGGATTAGTACATAAGCGAGTTGGTAAATGGGGTGGTACATAAGGGAGTAGGTAAATGGGGTGGTACATAAAGGGAGTAGGCACATGGGCTAGTACATAAGGGATTAGTACATAAGGGAGTAGGTAAATGGGGTGGTACATAAGGGAGTAGGTAAATGGGGTGGTACATAAGGGAGTTGGTAAATGGGGTGGTACATAAGGGAGTAGGTAAATGGGGTGGTACATAAGGGAGTAGGTAAATGGGGTAGTACATAAGGGAGTAGGTAAATGGGGTGGTACATAAGGGAGTAGGTAAATGGGGTGGTACATAAGGGAGTAGGTAAATGGGGTGGTACATAAGGGAGTAGGTAAATGGGGTGGTACATAAGGGAGTAGGTAAGTGGGGTGGTACATAAGGGAGTAGGTAAATGGGGTGGTACATAAGGGAGTAGGTAAATGGGGTAGTACATAAGGGATTAGTACATAAGCGAGTTGGTAAATGGGGTGGTACATAAGGGAGTAGGTAAATGGGGTAGTACATAAGGGAGTAGGTAAATGGGGTGGTACATAAGGGAGTAGGTAAATGGGGTGGTACATAAGGGAGTAGGTAAATGGGGTAGTACATAAGGGATTAGTACATAAGCGAGTTGGTAAATGGGGTGGTACATAAGGGATAGGTAAGTGGGGTGGTATATAAGGGAGTAGGTAAATGGGGTGGTACATAAGGGAGTAGGTAAATGGGGTAGTACATAAGGGAGTAGGTAAATGGGGTGGTACATAAGGGAGTAGGTAAATGGGGTAGTACATAAGGGAGTAGGTAAATGGGGTGGTACATAAGGGAGTAGGTAAATGGGGTAGTACATAAGGGATTAGTACATAAGCGAGTTGGTAAATGGGGTGGTACATAAGGGATAGGTAAGTGGGGTGGTATATAAGGGAGTAGGTAAATGGGGTGGTACATAAGGGATAGGTAAGTGGGGTGGTACATAAGGGAGTAGGTACATGGGCTAGTACATAAGGGATTAGTACATAAGCGAGTTGGTAAATGGGGTGGTACATAAGGGAGTAGGTAAATGGGGTGGTACATAAAGGGAGTAGGCACATGGGCTAGTACATAAGGGATTAGTACATAAGGGAGTAGGTAAATGGGGTGGTACATAAGGGAGTAGGTAAATGGGGTGGTACATAAGGGAGTAGGTAAATGGGGTGGTACATAAGGGAGTAGGTAAATGGGGTGGTACATAAGGGAGTAGGTAAATGGGGTAGTACATAAGGGAGTAGGTAAATGGGGTGGTACATAAGGGAGTAGGTAAATGGGGTAGTACATAAGGGAGTAGGTAAGTGGGGTGGTACATAAGGGAGTAGGTAAATGGGGTGGTACATAAGGGAGTAGGTAAATGGGGTGGTACATAAGGGAGTAGGTAAATGGGGTGGTACATAAGGGAGTAGGTAAATGGGGTGGTACATAAGGGAGTAGGTAAATGGGGTGGTACATAAGGGATAGGTAAGTGGGGTGGTACATAAGGGAGTAGGTAAATGGGGTGGTACATAAGGGAGTAGGTAAGTGGGGTGGTACATAAGGGAGTAGGTAAATGGGGTGGTACATAAAGGGAGTAGGTACATGGGCTAGTACATAAGGGATTAGTACATAAGGGAGTAGGTAAATGGGGTGGTACATAAAGGGAGTAGGTACATGGGCTAGTACATAAGGGATTAGTACATAAGCGAGTTGGTAAATGGGGTGGTACATAAGGGAGTAGGTAAATGGGGTAGTACATAAGGGAGTAGGTAAATGGGGTGGTACATAAGGGAGTAGGTAAATGGGGTGGTACATAAGGGAGTAGGTAAATGGGGTGGTACATAAGGGAGTAGGTAAATGGGGTGGTACATAAGGGAGTAGGTAAGTGGGGTGGTACATAAGGGAGTAGGTAAATGGGGTGGTACATAAGGGAGTAGGTAAGTGGGGTGGTACATAAGGGAGTAGGTAAATGGGGTGGTACATAAGGGAGTAGGTAAATGGGGTGGTACATAAGGGAGTAGGTAAATGGGGCGGTATATAAGGGAGTAGGTAAATGGGGTGGTACATAAGGGAGTAGGTAAATGGGGTGGTACATAAGGGAGTAGGTAAATGGGGTGGTACATAAAGGGAGTAGGTACATGGGCTAGTACATAAGGGATTAGTATATAAGGGAGTAGGTAAATGGGGTGGTACATAAAGGGAGTAGGTACATGGGCTAGTACATAAGGGATTAGTACATAAGCGAGTTGGTAAATGGGGTGGTACATAAGGGAGTAGGTAAATGGGGTAGTACATAAGGGAGTAGGTAAATGGGGTGGTACATAAGGGAGTAGGTAAATGGGGTGGTACATAAGGGAGTAGGTAAATGGGGTGGTACATAAGGGAGTAGGTAAATGGGGTGGTACATAAGGGAGTAGGTAAGTGGGGTGGTACATAAGGGAGTAGGTAAATGGGGTAGTACATAAGGGGAGTAGCTAAATGGGGTAGTACATAAGAAGAGTAGGTAAATGGGGTGGTACATAAGGGATAGGTAAGTGGGGTGGTACATAAGGGAGTAGGTAAATGGGGTGGTACATAAGGCAGTAGGTAAATGGGGTAGTACATAAGAAGAGTAGGTAAATGGGGTGGTACATAAGGGATAGGTAAGTGGGGTGGTACATAAGGGAGTAGGTAAATGGGGTGGTACATAAGGCAGTAGGTAAATGGGGTAGTACATAAGGGGAGTAGCTAAATGGGGTAGTACATAAGAAGAGTAGGTAAATGGGGTGGTACATAAGGGAGTAGGTAAATGGGGTGGTACATAAGGGATAGGTAAGTGGGGTGGTACATAAGGGAGTAGGTAAGTGGGGTGGTACATAAGAAGAGTAGGTAAATGGGGTGGTACATAAGGGATAGGTAAGTGGGGTAGTACATAAGGGAGTAGGTAAATGGGGTGGTACATAAGGGAGTAGGTAAGTGGGGTGGTACATAAGGGAGTAGGTAAGTGGGGTGGTACATAAGGGAGTAGGTAAATGGGGTAGTACATAAGGGATAGGTAAGTGGGGTGGTACATAAGGGAGTAGGTAAATGGGGTGGTACATAAGGGAGTAGGTAAGTGGGGTGGTACATAAGGGAGTAGGTAAATGGGGTAGTACATAAGAAGAGTAGGTAAATGGGGTGGTACATAAGGGAGTAGGTAAATGGAGTGGTACATAAGGGAGTAGGTAAGTGGGGTGGTACATAAGGGAGTAGGTAAATGGGGTAGTACATAAGGGGAGTAGGTGAATGGGGTAGTACATAAGGGAGTAGGTAAGTGGTACATAAGGGAGTAGGTAAATGGGGTGGTACATAAGGGAGTAGGTAAATGGGGTGGTACATAAGGGAGTAGGTAAATGGTGTGGTACATAAGGGAGTAGGTGAATGGGGTAGTACATAAGGGAGTAGGTAAGTGGTACATAAGGGAGTAGGTAAATGGGGTGGTACATAAGGGAGTAGGTAAATGGGGTGGTACATAAGGGAGTAGGTAAATGGGGTAGTACATAAGGAAATAGGTAAATGGAGTAGTACATAAGGGAGTAGGTAAATGGTGTGGTACATAAGGGAGTAGGTAAATGGGGTGGTACATAAGGGAGTAGGTAAATGGGGTGGTACATAAGGGAGTAGGTAAATGGTGTGGTACATAAGGGAGTAGGTGAATGGGGTAGTACATAAGGGAGTAGGTAAGTGGTACATAAGGGAGTAGGTAAATGGGGTGGTACATAAGGAAATAGGTAAATGGGGGTGGTACATAAGGGAGTAGGTAAATGGGGTGGTACATAAGGGAGTAGGTAAATGGTGTGGTACATAAGGGAGTAGGTGAATGGGGTAGTACATAAGGGAGTAGGTAAGTGGTACATAAGGGAGTAGGTAAATGGTGTGGTACATAAGGGAGTAGGTAAATGGGGTGGTACATAAGGGAGTAGGTAAGTGGGGTAGTACATAAGGAAATAGGTAAATGGGGTGGTACATAAGGGAGTAGGTGAATGGGGTAGTACATAAGGGAGTAGGTAAATGGGGTGGTACATAAGGGAGTAGGTAAATGGTGTGGTACATAAGGGAGTAGGTGAATGGGGTAGTACATAAGGGAGTAGGTAAGTGGTACATAAGGGAGTAGGTAAATGGTGTGGTACATAAGGGAGTAGGTAAATGGGGTGGTACATAAGGGAGTAGGTAAGTGGGGTGGTACATAAGGGGAGTAGGTAAATGGGGTAGTACATAAATGGGCTACTATTAATAAACTTTAAATATAAATTAACTAGCTTTTGGCCGCGTTTTCATTCGCGTGGAATAGTGACTTTCGGCAGATTTTTGGTTTAACCAATAGATGGCGCTATACGTCCGGAATAAATTGAATTTTTATACATTTTTTTGTAATAAAAACTCTCCTATGTCCTTTCTTAAGTTCCAAACTATGTCTGTACCAAATTTTACACAAATCGGTTCAGTAGTTTAGGCGTGAAGAAAAGACAGACAGACAGAGTGACTTTCACGTTTATAATATTAGTTAGGATAATGAAACATACGGTATATCTCTTCCTCCTGAGCGTGTGGTGCTGGCGCCGGTCGAGCGAGCTGCTGGCGGTGCGCTGCACGATGCGGGCCAGGCCGAAGTCCGCCACTATCACCGTCTTGTCCTGAGGAAAATATTGTATAGTATATGTACATACTGGTGGGAATGTAGGTAGGATATGGGTAAGTGTGTGTGTGAAATCTATTTTAATTACAAGTAAAAATATGGAAATTATATCAAGTTCAATTACCTGTGATAACTAAAATTTTATAAAAATTCAAAATTAATATGCTACGAGAGCAACCGATTCAATGTTTTGTAACAAATGAAAGAACAAAAAACCCGGTAAATTCGAATCGATGTGTTACTACATATATTCATTTACTGAGTTATTGTTGTTTTCATATACATCGTATGAGCTGGACAGTTGCTGGAGAATTTGTTGAGCCACTTCTTCCCGACATAGGAATCGTAGGCATTATGGGACAGCCCCCACAGCACTTTTTGAACGTCAACAATTTTATAAAGTGCTGACTTTTATAAAATTGTTGACGTTCATAAAGTGCTGTTTAGCAGCCAAGTTTTAATAAACAATTTCAGAGTTTGAGATTATTTGAAAATGTATAATATATTTGCGTGTGTGTATTGTAAGTACATGTTACCTCTCTAACGAGACAGTTGTGCGAGTTCAAGTCGCGATGTATGACGTTCATGCGGTGTAGATACCCCAGCCCCGCCGCCACGTCCCGCGCTAGTCGAGCGCGGTCACGCCAACTTAGAGATACTCGGCTATCCTGTGGAAGAAAAGTAATGGAAATATTCAAAAATAATGAATTTCTCATGTTAATCAGTACAGTAGTTCCGGAGATTACATCATAAAAACAACAAATAAAAACTCACCTTATATTTTATTTTACCATTACACGTATAACCGATACAAATGTATGTTTTTTTGTTCATGTTAATGTAATGCTTTTCAAGAATAATTAAGATAGTGGAAAACTATAGGTTACTGTGATTTAGAAAAAGTTCCAAGTACTCTAACGGGAAAAGCTTTTTTTATCTTATAAATTAAATTTACCTGTAACAACTGATACAGTGTGCCCCCAGCCACATACTCGGTGACGAGATGCAGTCGCTTGTCCTTGTACAGTACGCCCACGAATCGCAACACGTTCGGGTGGTTTAGTGAACGGAGTACTGCCACCTAGATAGGAAACAAGAAAATAAAGTGAATATAATTATTATTTTGATAATAGTATATATTGGATAGATATAATTTTGTTAATTAAAGTGCATATTTCAATAAGATGTTATTAGGAAAAGTATGTCGTGAAGAAAAGGTAAGGAGATTGGGCAAGAATGTATGAAGGTTGGTCCAAATGTCCACCACGAACGAGACCTATATAATTAAATAGTCCACTTAATTTAGAGTAACTTTTACTAAGAAAGTAAAAAAAAAACAATGCCAAAAAAAGTTATAGCCAAAAATTTATTCTTAATTTTCGGTAGTTTTTGTATGTTATCATTATTATTTTTTATTTTATTCCATTCTATTTCCGCACTTTATCTAAAACTAAGATGAGTAAGACACATTTGCATATAAACAGCCCATATTTTTTTGCCCGATGGATGACGAATCACTAATCAATTGAGGCGCCAGAAGTGCTTGAATATACTCAGCGGTGCCTGGATCTAAGGCCTCTGCCTCGAATTTTGCGGGCAGCGGGGCGGTGGCGGCGGCGGCGCGGGAGCGGCAGGATCTTACGCGTATAATCAAATGGACCGGCCCTCGAATACAGCGGCGCGGGAGCGGCGCGGCGGCGGGCAACGAGCGGTGCGCTCCAGTCAAGCGGTGACCGCCCGCGGTGGGCGTCTGCATTGTAGGCATAGTGTTATACATTTTTTTTGTGACGTATCAAAATGTCTTCGGACGTGCAAGAGCTAATTATTTCGGCCATCTTTGAGAGGACACCCATATGGAACAGCAAACACAACAGAACACAACACTACACTGCTATAGCGCCGCGCGATCTGCCCGCTAGTTTCGAGGACAGGTATGCGTTGCCCGCCCCGCTCCCGCGCCGCCGCCGCTGCCGCCCCGCTGCCCGCAAAATTCGAGGCAGAGGCCTAAGACAGTTCGATGTAACTGGCGGTGTCTTCTCTCTAATAATGAACAATTCTATTTTGTCAGAAAGTACGAAAATCGAACATCACGAAAAGAAATTGAAAAAATGAAGTTGATAAAATCTATGCAATGGGTTTTTTGATTTTGCTATAATTTTTTTCTGGCATTATATATTTTTTTTTACTTTCATAACAAAAAATATAATCTATATTTAACGGGCTATCTAGCCATATAGGTCTCGTTCGTGGTGGACATTTGGACCGGAATCGCCCATTGTCCTTTGGTAGAATTTTTTCAAAATTTCCAATGTAACATTTTGGTTAGTCCGGTATATTTTTGTATGTCTGCTGACGGTAGACTGATAAACTTCGGTTTTTGCAACATTTCTATATCTAAATTACTGCTGGTTTGCAACAGTAAACATTGACGTAAATCCTTTCTAGTACTGACCTCTTTGTCATTGAACATCCTTGGCAGTCGTTAGTGATAGTCAGAAGTCTGACACTACTCAAACCAAGGGGTATTGGGTTGCCCGGGTAACTGGGTTGGGCAGGTCAGATAGGGTAGTTGCACCTTGTAAAGCACTGGTACTCAGCTACATCCGGTTAGACTGGAAGCCGACCCCAATGTAGTTGGGATAAGGCTCGAGAGAGATACTGACCTCTTTGAGGAAGTTCCTCTGCGCGTCCTCGTCTACGCGGTACAGTTGTTTGAGCACCATCACCTCGTTGGTGTCGCGGTGCGTCACCTTGTATACTTCGCCGAAGAAACCTGAACCTAGGAGCTCGCCCTGGAAAATAATATTCAAATTAAATCAAAAGTCATTTATTCAAACTTGGCTGCAAAACAGCACTTTTCGAACGTCGGGAATTAAAAAAAAAAGACAGTCACCAAAACGCACACTCTTCACCACTTTCCATGTGTTTTTGCTGGGAAGAAGAAGTGGCGCAACAAACTCCCCAGCAACACGTCTGTTTGTAGGTTAAAATAACTATTACATTATTATCTAAAAATATTATGAAAATATGGGGAAAGATTTTTTTTCCAAACATAGTTGGGAAAAAGGCTCGGGAATCTTCTTGACCCATTAGGGTTAAAATCCGCCTCGAGTTATGTAACGTTGAGAAGTTTTTAAAAGTCCTTGAAATGAATACATTCAAGCGAACGAACCCATCTACGTAACTGTATAATATTTTACGAGACTAATGTTTTCATGTTCTTACCTGCAGCAGATCGCAGGCGCGGAACACTTTCTGTCCGGGCGCGGGTTCCGCGCGGAACGACCGAGCTCTGCTCAGATCACATAGCACGCCGCTTTGTTCTGATCCGTCCACGCTGCTTTACGAGAAGAGAGATTAGACATTAAGCTAAAAGTTTTTATGTTATGGAGACTAATTGCAGATAGTAACCAAAAGTCAAAATCTAGATGAATTCAATGGTTAAATAAATAGTTTATTTTTTGTTATTTACAGTGAGTTTATCGAATCTAAGAAATTTTTTAACTAGACCAGTTACAACTTGGAAGCAGTCTTATAAGGAGTAGTTGTAGCTGTAATAAGCTGCAGTTATTAGGTCTACATAATACCGTAATTTCTAAACTCAACGACGGACATACAATTTTAAAGAAACACAAATCTATACTCACGCATCCAACAATTTAGACATACTGCTACTCTTCTCTTTATCCCCCAAAAGGGGTGACGACGGCGTCTGTCTCCTCTTATTGACCCACCTCCCAGCATCCTCTCCTCCCTTCCTCTTAAACAGTCTCTCTTTCTTCCCTTCCTTGTCAGAGGGAGTCTTGTCTTCTTTGGTGACAGTCTTGCGTTCCACTGGCTTGTCTTGCGTGGCCTTTACATCGTCTGTTTGTGTGTGTGCGTTTGTCTGTGTGTTTGCTTGTGTGCGTTTCGTGTTTGTGTCTGGTGTGTGTTCTATTGTTAGCTGGAAGATTGAAGTAATTTATTTAAAGTAAAATTTATTTTTTTATTTTCATGCTTCTATGAAAAGTCGAGGAAAAATATAATAAAATATACTTAAATGTGAAATATGTGTGTAAAAATATAAAAAAATTTGGATTTCAGACAAAATCATTCAATTCAAGGTAAGCGGCTAAATGTCAAACTAAAAATGGATTACATTGTCTTTGTTGATAAGCAAGATGTGGTAAAATATTTTTTTCCGTCTAGTACTTGGTATTTTTACATGCTGACTCCTAACAAAATTGGGATAAGGGCAGGAGGATGAAGATTTTTCGTATAGAGCAAGATCCCAGAGCCCCCAGACCTTACTTATTTTCTGACGGACAAAACATATAGCAACCCCAGCCGGACCCTGGTACATAAAAGGTCTACAAAGGAACACGACGGGTTTTTAGTCAGTAAAAGTCTGACACTCCCTCACCGCTACTAAACCACAGCGGGAGGGGTCAGTTGATTTTTACCATCGGAAAAAAGAAAAAAGGGCACGAGGATGAAGAATTTTTGTAGCCATCTTACTTACCTGTATGACAGCATCAGTCCTTGCAAGAGCTCGTTCAATATCATCGAGCGGCCGGTTCCTCACAGGAGTTCCATTGATCTCCAGGATCCTGTCTCCGATGTGCAGCGTTAACACGCCACATGATGAATCGATTCTATAATAGTAGAGGGAATTGTCACTGCCAAGCTATTCTCGACGTTGTGTTTATTGGGATAAGGTCTAAAATCAATTGGTAAATGCAGAGAGGTATATAGTATTGGAGGGAGTATATGCGAAAATCGTGTCAGTTGATTTTAGGTCTTATATCAAGGACAATAATGTTGATAATCGTTTGACAGCTGTGTTCCGTTATATCACTGTCACCATAGTGTGAGTGATATGGCCTCATTCAACAAGGCAGATAGAAATAAAGCTACTTTACTTCAGTACCCTTTAGCAATGGGTGAATTTCTTTGGATAAAACTTTTTACTGAATTCGGTCAGTAAGTAAGCTTCCGGGCTTAGTAAGTTTCAGTATAAAGGACAGCGGACGTTTTTGATAACGATAGTACTTGATAACTAATTAACAGACTATAGCTATAATGTTGTTAAATATTAAATGCATTAAAACTACCAGCATACACTACTATCATGCAAAACATAACACAGACCAATCTACACAATTTCCTTATAGGCTACATGCCTTGTAAAAGCGAAAAAACTCACTAATACCAAAAATATTTGAAAAAACACTACCTTAAATTCACAGTCACCATCTTAAAACCACTGAAAATCCATTTTATACACAAAAATATTACACAGTCGAGCAATAAAAACGACCCACAGAACACTGAGGAAAAGACTACTGACAGCTATCGATGTATCAAAGTGTGAAATGATATGAAATGAAGTGTACGGCTACGTCACTTAAATTTTATTCAATAAACAACAAATGTATGACAGTAATGGCAATTTTAAATGCTCCCTTTCCTTGTATTCCTTGTGTAATACATAGGAAAGTGCTGCTTTCAAGGTAAAACGAATTGGGTATGTAAAGAGGTAGTAAACTGGAGAAAGTTAGGTGTCAACTTTTTATCCAGATGCGGGAAGACACAGCTATGGGGGAAATGCCTGAAACCCATTCTTACTCCTACTTATAAGAGCTGTTTTCATTTAATATACTTTCCTACGAGTATCGAAACTGGTATATAATGAAGTTTGAATTGACAGAACCGAGATTGAGGAAACTCTTCAAAGGAAAAAAACCCCTAGTTTCGTAAAATCACAAACGTCATATAACCAGGTGTATTAAAATTTATGAAAAGTCATAGCTTCTGAGATCAAACTCAAAACCGTTGAACTTGTTTTGATGAATTTTGATCAGGATATATTTAGATTCAGAAACAGAATGGGACTAAAGACCTTTTTTTCAAAAATCGAGAAGTTCATCTTCTGCCTAGCCTTTTCCTAACTATGTTTGGGTCAGCTTGCCATCTTAAAGCATGCTGCTGACTACCAGTGTTTTATATAGAGCGACTGCGTAACTGACCTCCTCAACTCAATTACCTAGGCAATCCCTTCCTTGTTTGATTGTATCATAAAACTAGGTACTATTTATTAAGATAATTAAAAAAGTGTAACTATTGTATTTCAGATCCTACTCTCAATATGTTTTCTCTGAAGCCAGTTTTTCTTAAACATTTTGAGAAATCACACTTACAGCAATGAAATTAATGGATATTTATCATTTCCCCAACAATGTTTAGGTGAGCTTGCACCCCAACGACTTGCAGCTGACTACCAGTGTTTTACATAGACTAACTGAACTGGTGACTCGATACTCTACTAAGACTAGTCGACCTATCAAGACTGCCAAAGATGTTCAAATGACAGCCAGAACGACCGATTGATTCACCGATTCAACAAAACTAATAGATAAATCAATCAACAAAACAACAATTTCAATGCACAAATCAGCTGAACATACCCAAGTTATCAAGTACCTATTTATAAACATTAATAAGTACATTCGTCACGACTGAGTCACAGGTCAGTAACTCGAGTAAGGCCGTGTGCACAACTTGTCATTACAGGATAATAAGGAAATTGATATAACAGCTGAATTTTGAAGAAACACCTTAATTTTATTGGTAAAGGAAAATTTTAAGCTTTGGAGCATGGTTAACTAAACCACACTTTAGAATGAGTAGACCTGGATTTTTTTGAACGATTCTTTTACGTAAGAAGCTATTTGAAAGGGCAACTCGAATTAATGTTATTAGTACACCGATAGTGCTATTAATAGGCGTTTATTTATTTAAATAGATCATAATTTTTTAAATCAGTAGACGGATTTGTATGAATTTCAGCCAAGCTAGGTCCGTTGAAAAATGTTCAAAATAAACACGGACGGCTTCAAGTTTGTAAAGTCTGACATGCGAAGAAGTTATTTCTTAATGACTCATGCATGCCTAAAAAATACAAAAAGATGCTGAAGTGTATGTAAGTAAGATCTAAATGCAAGAAGAATGACTAACATTAACGAATGAGTTTCTTATTCACGTAGTAAAATCTGGATCGTATTTATAGAACTTCCCCCAATTCCTTCGAAAAACTGCGCAAAATCATACTATTTTTGCGCAAAATTGCGCAAACTAAAATGTACTCACTCACCATGAAAACGGAGCTTACTTACTTAATTATGTGTAAAAAAAAGTATGTTATGGCCTTGGACATAAGGAAAAATTATGAATGAATTGTAGGAATATCAACAATTGATTGTCATCGCGGCCCAGACATAACAACATAACAGTCATTCATTTGTTTGTCAGAACTCATTGTTCATTATGATAGACACAACTTTCTTTCATTCAGATTCACTTGTTTTGACTAATTGATGGGTAGGTATGAATGCATTTATTATGTCTGTTGCTTTCACTTATAATGCAACTGACAATTTGATTCAAATATTACTTAGATGCTTACTATGAGTATTAACAAAAAAATAAAACCGACTCCCAAAAACACTAAAATGCAAAAAAAAACTATTCTTAGGTGCATCAGCCTACAATTTTTGAAAGTTGCCCTCGATTTCTCAGGGTTTCCATCATCAGATCCTGACCTGGTGATTATGGGACCACCTGGAAGGTATACCCTATCAAACAAAAAAAAAAATTGCAAATCGGTCCAGGCGTCTTCGAGTAATCGGTGAACATACATAAAAAATAAAAAAGATCCCGACGAATTGAGAACCTTCTCCTTTTTGGAAAGTCGGTTAAAAAACAATTTTATCTTCGGGTTGCATTAAAATACTTATAAGACGGGGAAAGTCGTGGTGGCCTAGTGGGTAAAGGACCAACCTCTCAAATGTGAGGGCGCGAGTTCGATCCCAGGTCGGGCAAGTACCAATGCAACTTTTCTAAGTTTGTATGTACTTTCTAAGTATATCTTAGACACCATTGGCTGTGTTTCGGATGGCACGTTAAACTGTAGGTCCCGGCTGTCATTGAACATCCTTGGCAGTCGTTACTGGTAGTCAGAAGCCAGTAAGTCTGACACCAGTCTAACCAATGGGTATCGGGTTGCCCGGGTAACTGGGTTGAGGAGGTCAGATAGGCAGTCGCATCTTGTAAAGCACTGGTACTCAGCTGAATCCGGTTAGACTGGAAGCCGACACCAACATGATTGGGAAAAAGGCTCGGAGGATGATGAGTCGGGAAAAATTTCATTTGCCGCTGACTGCAAGACACGACTCTAAGACGAGTGGGTATGTAAGCTACATATGGACAAACAAACTTGCTAACTACTATAAAGAAAAAAACATAACACTACGAAGCGGTCAGGTCAACATACATACAACACATGCTATTCAGTACAGACGGCTGCATTTACTGAATTCAGAATAAATACTACGTACATAGGAAGTTGGACGTAATCTCGACTTTAGGATTGTTCGTAATTTACAAACCCTTTGAAAGAGGATTCTTATACATAATAATATATTATATTGTAAAAGGTCACTGTAAACGCCCCTAATTCGAATGATTGAATAACTTGCATGACTATCGAGCATAAGTATTTTCAAAGTTGATTTTGTAAACAAGAATGGTAAAACTTGAAAACAAGACAACATTTTTGCAAGTGGAAAGTACGATTTTTGCAAGTTGAAAGTAACAAAGTAAGTTGAAACTAACATTTTTGTAAGTTGGAAGTATCATTTTTGCAAGTCGAAAGTAAAATTTTTGTAAGTTGAAAGTAACATTTTAGCCGTCAAAGTCTTGACAATGTCATCCTAGCATTCATTTCCAAGCTTTGCAAGGCTATCATGCAGCACACTAGGGTACCTATGGCAGGTGAGCTGTATGCAGACGGACAGCAGCGCGCGGAGCATGGCTCGCGCCGCCGCCGACAGCTTGCCGCCGCAGCGCCCGCTATGTGGGTTTAGTGTGTTAGTGTATGTTATGAGTACTGGGAGTTAGTTGGAATGGCATGTGTGTATGGATAAGTCATTATTTTTGTTATATTACAAGTATATTTTTAGGCCCGATTCACACCGGAATGGCAGCGGGCGAGCGTCGCCGCTGGTTGCCATGCAACCTTTTCAACCGATACTGGTCTTATAGGTATGGAGTTAAAGTTGAAAATTATTTCACACTGAAAGTGCTCGCCGCGTCGCTGCCATTTCGGTGTGACTCGGAACTTATGGGTATATTTCGTGGAGCTGCACCGCAGTATGGTTGGATATGGTGCACGATTGAAAACACGAAAAGACCAAAGGTTTTATAACAATTAGGTATATATATTATTTTATATTTGTATTGCAGTATGGAGCTGGCTGAATGGCACCAAAGTTAACATGACAATGAAAAGCCTCCCGTTAGAACATTTAACAAATACATGTTAGTGTTAAGCACCGCATTTGTAGTAAGTTTTTGTTTAACAACAGCACAACGCGCAGTGATGCTCACACAAGATGTTGACAGAACAAAGTTTACCATGAATACGGGGCTTCAGTATACCTATTTAGACGGCTGATTTTTGACCTTACACAAAAAAATTACAACCCCGCGGAATTCTTTGTGAAATTCCGCGAGCCCCGTTATTAATGTTATTTATAACTATTGCAATAATTTTGTAAAAAAAACTTACTCTTTAACAGTGATGGTGGCGGGCGGGGTGTGCGTGACGCGCAACACGGCGGGTGGCACCTCCACCACGCGGATGGAGTGGGACACGGGACGCGAGGAGTTGCTGTAGCAGTTGCCGCTACAAACACACGTGTTTAGTTTAACTTTATACTCATTACCTCCTGATGCGCATTGGCATACGAGTACCCAATTTCTGGGTCAGAAGGCAAATCAGTTTTTTTATCGTTAAATAAACAGGTAAAACGGGAACGTTACAAAAGTTGCAGGTATTGTAGCCAAAAAGTTTTTGTTCTTTACTTTTATCAACGAAAGGTAGTAATGGGGACTTAAAACCAAAATCCTACCAATAAAAGCTGAAAAATGTTACATACATACATAAGTCTCATACGTAAACGCCAGAAATGCGTAAGCAAAGTCTTATATTCGAAAAATCCACCAATATTTTTTTAATTAGCTACATTGAATTGAAGCAACCTTGTATTATTCACAAGTATAGTTAATACTTACCAGTAAAGGTTGGAGCGGTCCAGCAACGCATACGGCTCCCCGTCCTCGATATGAGCCGCGCAGGCGACGCACGCGAAGCACTCCGGGTGGAACCGGTGCTCGCCCGCCGACATCACCGGGCCCGTTATCACCTGGTTACACCCGGGTTATATGATTAGGGGGAAAAAAGGCCTAGGCCTAAGTTCAACACCAACACTAAGGAAACAACTGTTTACTTTGAAAGTGGCAACAGTTGTTTTAAGGACTCTGACGTTTATGTTGTCGATGAAAATGGGCCTTAGAAACTTGAGGTAAAACTTTCGGTTACGGGTAGAAAATCTTACAAATAGCCTTACCAGAGCGTTGCTTCAATAAGTGGGTTTAGGAGGTCAGCCAGGTAATCACTTATGTGGTATTCAGCTGCTACTGGCCAGACTGGTAGCCGACTCCGTAGTACAAATTACATCATAACAGAAGGTTTACTCAGAAGAATATTATTACCCATGCATACTGCCATGATGTTTACCATGATAGCGTACTCCGTCGACATGGTACAGTTATAAAAAGCTGGCAAATGACTAACGTCCATACCTGTGCACATTGCTGGCAGGTCTCTCCGTAGCGAGCCCAGTAGTCGCTCTGACAGAACAGCAGGCCTGCCTTCTCGAAGTACCACGTCGACAGCTGAGCGTCGCATACTGAACAACTGTGTGGAATAATAATAAAATTGGTCCTGTTAGGTAATCTTTGAAAATAAATAACTGTAGCTTCCAAATAGTGGAAGACTTTTTCAAATGAGTTCAGTAGTTACGGCGCCTTTAGGGTACAAAGTACTGCCTCGTTGATCTAGTGGTCGCAAGCGCGGCTGCTGTGCTCGAGGTCTCGGGTTCGATTCCCGGGTCGGGCCGAAATCGCTTTGTGGGTTTTCTTAAAACTTTCACAAAGCAGCCCGTAGTCTGGAAGTTGGTGATTGATTCACCCGTGCATCGGAGAGCACGTAAATGTCGGTCCTGCGCCCGATCTCTTTCCGGTCGTGTCGGATTGCCGTCCCATCGGGTTATGAGAGTGAAGGAATAGGGAGTGCACCTGTGTCTGCGCAAATGCTCGTGCACTATAATATGTCCTGCGCAGCTGGCTGATCTCCTTAAGTGAGAACAGCCGCCGTGGCCGAAAACGGCCGTGGACGCCATTTTTTTTTTTGGGTACAAAGTAGTAAACAAAACTTTTCCTTTTTATAAAAATGAAGTATGTTTTCTTTGGTTTAAAGTTGGCCCGAAATGACAGTAAATCAAAGTTTGTAAATTAATTTTAATAAAAGGCGTCTGATATTTCCAATAATAACAAATTCTATTATAATAAAACCTTGGCACTCCAACCTTTTCATTCAAGGCTGAAAACTTTATGTGACCTTTACTTACCCGGGATTGGGGGGAAATTGGAAATATGCCAACATCATATAACTTGGAATACAGACAAACAATTTTTCCGCGTCACATTCAAGTTCATGAAGCAAGTAGGCTGCCAAAAACAGTTCGTACCTATTATTTTTTATTTTTGTTGGCGAAATGGAACGTAGGGTGAATGCCCGGTTCAAAGGATCAGGGCATTGATCCTTATCAGGATATATTGGTTCTTGTATGAAATTCTAGATTCTTTGCTATTAAATGAGTAGAATAGGTTGGGCCAGCGTGAAACTGCTGCGTGAAGTACACCGACGAAAAGTAGCCTATATGTATAAGCCTTCCTCGATAAATGGGCTATCTATTTTTTTATACATCAAGAAAAAAATTGAAGTCGGCCCAAGCAACCAAACAAACAAGCAAATTATTTATCATTTATTCATAATATTATAATGGATAACTTGCAAAGTACCTAAAGTAAGTAGATAAGTCGTAATAAAGTACGTAAGTCACTATTATGGAATAGGCAAAAAGTTGTGTCCTACATTGATGAAACATCGTTAATATCATGAACGGTCCTTTGACCCAAATTCATCCAGTAAAAGACAAGCTATTAAGGATTGGGGACATAAAGGGAAGCCATAAATTACACGAACTCTTTCTAGAGCATCACGAGATTATTATGACGAAACTCTGAGCGTTAAGCATAGTTCCACGATCGACAGTAAAGGGCCTAATGGTCCGCCGGACCTTAAGTTGGACCCTTAAAAGATTATGCGTTGACATTCTATTATGTATTGTATAATATTTGTGGGCTTAACTAAAATCATGTGTATATGTTTGTAGGTCTAGTTAGGTTAAACAGTTATGTAGGCAAGCTATGGTTTTACATAAATATTGTTACAATATTTTTAGGTAAAAATTAAAATACGAATAAAAAGGGGATTTTTTTTGTATATTTGTGTTGTTTTAATTGACTGTTACTAGTGGAAGTTTTAGAATGACATACCTAACAAAATGACATAATTCAATTTTAATATACAAGGCGATACCTACAGTACCTCTAGGTTTTAACCGTTGCTTTCAGATAACAAATATAATTTTAGTTTATTCTTTAGAAATTCCAGTTTAGACAGGATAATGCTTTAAATTATCCTGTTATTACAATACTTTAATATATTTGATGGGTAGGCATCTAATTAACAATTAAATAATGAATATTTTACTATATATTTCCTAACGCATTCACACATCATCTAGTTAATATACTTATTTACTTTTTACCCAAACACATAAGCTTGTTCAGCCAGATGAATGTCTGTCACAGTAAAATGGTTATAAGGTAGTATCCTACAGACAATTATAGTCTTTTGAATAGGCATAGGAAAAGTATTTTCTTCATGAGACTGTTAAACCTCCTTAGGACAATTATAATTTTTTTCACATATAAGAAAGATTTTCTTTGTAACATACATAGATCTGCAAATAACATCTATTAATATCAAGAATCTTACCGAAAACAGTCTTTATGCCAGTCCTGGTTGAGTGCAGAGACGTAATCATCATCTCCAATGTCGTTCAAGCACCCTGCGCAGCTGAGGGACTCTGAAAATTGTAAACAAATACTAATATTTTCTATGGTACGAGTACTTTATTCAATGTGAGTACTCAAAGCCCTGATTTACCAACTAGTACACAACAAATAGAAATACAGCAAGATAAGCTGTGTTTTTAATTTATTTAATGACATGTCAAATATTAATGGTAAAAACATTTTCATCTTAATATTTCCTTAATATGTAAATTTGATATCAATTGATATGAATGACTTTTTCTTTGTGAACATGTTCATATTTGATTGTTTGGTTCCTAAATTAGAATAGACTTAATTTTTAACCTTCAATGATTTCCTGCACAATATACCCAGTAATTGCTGTTGGAATCGTATTAAAAATATGCTAAATAATTACTTTAATTATAAAATATTTGCCAAATTCTTGGAGAAAACTACTTCTGTTCTACTTTAATCTGCTGGTGGTTTGTTTGTTCATAAAACCCTTTCTGGATTTTCTATGAGTAATAAAGAAAACATTTCAGTTGTGATAATAAACATAAAAACTATATTATTCACATATAAACGTTTTAAATATTACACTTTGGACTGCCTTATAATGGCTTTGTTTGTTCATTTGGACAGACTCGTCTCTTTCCAATGATCTTATAAATTATAATTTGTAGAATAAGGAATTAATTAAAGTTTTGGCGTATCTCATACATATTTATTGTTTGTTACTTAATTATTTCCTAAATGGTTGCAGTTGAATGTCAAATACCTTTCTAATGAATAAGGTTTAACGAGGCAAAACATAAATTATATTTTTATGAACATTATCCTTCAACTTAGAAGTTGCGTCGCGGAAGTAAACATCGCAAATCAAAGCTATTATACGATGTGTTAGAACTACATTTAGGTCTTATTCTTGAGACTTTTCCCTAAGTCTTTATCTTAAACAGATCTGCAGCAAGTTATTCTCAAGTTGCTAAAGGCGAGGCGTAGGACAAACAAAAGATAATTCATGATAACTTACAAGAATCGCCCACACACTTCTATGACAGGTTCTGCACCCAAAACATGCTTAAATATCAACTTTTTATACTTAAATACGAGTTATTAATACAACCAAAACTTACCTTTAGTATTCGGTCCCTCCATTTCATTTCAAAAAGGAATGTTTATTCATAAATTGTATGATAAATTGCAAAAGTTACATACTTGAGATTCCAATACTTGTGAATGACGTAAAATACATAAGATGACACAACTGATGGAAGTTACCAGCTCTAAAAATATCGTGATTCATTCAAGTAGAAATAAAACAAGAGTTGAATTAAAATGAATTTATTTTGAATTTGTTATCACTAGAACTTGATCGGACAGAGATATTAGATTGTCTTATAAAAATAACTTTTATTGTTTTCTTGGTGAACGCAAGTAGGGAACGCAAAACAACATAGAATGTGGTAACACTAACAATATTTTCGCTTAAAAAATCAGCCAAACAATGGCAAATAAAAATAATAAATAAATAGTGAACTATTTAATGGTTTAATTTAAATAATTACATTTAAATCAATGGCGTTTCTTAATCTCTTTTTCCTTTTCCAGTTCCTTCTTGACCTTGTATTTGTTGAACCTGACCTTGACTTTGACTTTCACTTCAAGGCGTTTCAGTAGTTCTGACATTTCTCCATCTTCGTCAGACTCCGAGCTGTCGGAGCTGTCTTCCTCAGACTCGTCGGGTTTGGGAGTAGATTCATCATCTTCTTCTTCTTCTTCTGAGTCGGCAGGTGGCGCTGGGGTCTCGGGGTCTTCTTCTTCCTCAGATTCTGGCGCTGGTGTGGTCACGTTATTATCATCATCATCATCATCATCGTCTTCTTGCAGATTCTCGAAGTCAATGCCGGTCACCTCTTGGAACCAGGAGTGGTAAGGTCCGGGACGAATGAAACCTAACAGAAAAAAAAAATAGGTAAGTAACACATCGTGCAAATAAATCGATCGCATTTTTTGTGTCAGTAGGTAACTACATGACCTTAGAAGCTGTTAAAAAGATATTAGAACAGTATTTACCAGCAGGAAGGCCAGAGTGGCAGCCAAAGTCACCACCAGCGACGAAGGACGTGACACCGATGAGAGTGGGGACTCCGTCGGAGCCAACGTGGACCAATGGGCCACCGCTGTCACCCTGGGGAAAAAGAAATAGTTCAATTACATAAATAACTCTTAGATATTTCTTAATCTCTATGTCAAAAAAATAATTTCGAACGATTTGCCGTGGTAACCTATGGCAGTAGTTATTTCATGTTTCAATATTTTTAGAACGAAGAATTTTTGAGAACATAGGTCCTTATGTAAGTACATAGTTGAAGTTTTGATATCTCTTACCTGGCAAGTAGACTGTGAGGTAACGTTGAAGAATCGTGCGCAGATGGTGGTGTCGATGATGAGAGCGTTTCCAAAGATGGCGGCACAGGCGGGGTTAGAGACGGCGTTCAGGTACACCCAGTTCAACACCTCGGTTACGGGACCTAGAGACAAAACAATATACATTTCAGAACATCATGGTTACTTTTCTGCGCCGATTTACCTACTTTAGGAATCCCCTAATGTATAAGCCATTTCATATGAATGAGGCTTCTTCTTTATGTCCTACTTAATAATTCTTCTTTATCGTGGGTGTGTTTGTTTGCAACCATAGACTATATTCTCACAAAGCATTAGATGGGGAATAATTTTGAGCTGTCTGATGTCTGAGATGCTTAAAACCACTGTGCCTATCGAAATACAAACGTTACATTTGAAGAGACCCTGATTTCATTATTTCCTCATACAATCTGTCTCATGTAATTACTCGTATCTATTTGTTTATGACATTTTTCTGGGTATTATTATCAGATTGCCTAATTGAAAAGCAATCTTGATAAGCATTTCCTACTGAAATTATGATTAAGAAACACGCGGTGTGTAGATTACAATCTTTGTGTTGATTGTGTACCTTATTCATTTACTTGTTTTCGCGTATTTAAACAGACCCGCGATAGTCTATTTTAAGAGTCAATCTGGTAAAAAAACCTAGAACTCCACAGGATTTCTTCTTCAAATCTTCAGTTCAAGCAATAGGTACCTAATAAAAGGATAAGTAAGTACTGACCTAAAGTCCATGTCCTGCCGTGTCCACTCGCGTAGACCTGTTCTCCGTCATAGTTGCGGTAAGCATCAGCTCTCGACTGCACGCGGATCGGACTCAGCAACCCTGGAAGAACACGTCAAATTATGAAGGGATGTTTGTTTTCAATTAAACTTTAACAAAAAATACGAATTAGAAGCGTTTTCTTAAAGATTCTATGGAGTATGTCGTAGCTTAATTAAAAGTAAAAGTATCCCCTTTGATTTCGAGACAAGATTATTATAACGCATCATTTCAATAATGAGAGCAATTCGACAAGTCATTTTCTGTTGTGGCTTTGGCTGGCTTTCATTCTTAACGGATACAGCTGAGAACCAGTGCTTTACATGGAGCAACTGCTAATCTGATCTTCACATCCGAGGAACCTGGTAATCCCTTGGTAAGAACATCTCCTGAGCCCTTTCCCAACAATGTTGGGATCCATCCTCCAGTCCTTCAACTGGATGCGGCTGAGTTCCAGTGTTTTACAAGAAGCAACTGAGGGAGGGGTAATTTGATGATTTCACAAAGTCCTGTTAATAATAAGGTACTCACTGCTGTAAACGAAAGGCCTCTGCACTTTGACCAGGGAGATGTCATGTGGCTGCACAACCAGCGGCAGCAGGTCATTGTACTGGGGATGGTTGTAGAACTCCGTGGTCTCGAAGATGTACTCCGGGTCGGTGAGGGACACCACGCCTCCGCGGACGACAACGGTTATACGGCTGTGGATAGACATGAATGCAGATTGACGTACCTTCTTCAATTAGGTAGGTAATGAAAACCTAAGTTAGGTAACTTGCCAGTCATGCACTGGAATTTGTCTGGCAGTTATGCTGAGCTAATGCTCTCTACCGTAGATGCAGTGTGTTCTTCTTGCGAACTTCGACTTTCATTTTTTAATCTTATTTTTATGCCGTTCAAAATGTCTTTTGAAAACTAAACGTTTTTAGACCAAACCATAAGTAATCGTATGAGCCAATTTTCTACAATAACTGAAGCTAACATTATTTGTGGCGATTGAAACAAAATAGCTGGTTAGGTATTTGTAACTTACCCAGCGGTACAATGAGCAGCAGTGATAACCCATTCCTTGGAAACAATGGAACCTCCGCAGCCGCTCACTCCTCCGACCTCGCTGACCAGCCGCAGAGCCGCATGGTGAGGATGCTGACCAGGCCTGGCCTCCCAACCAGACACGATGCGCGAAGATGATGGTGCTGCATCGTATTCTGAGGAATTAGGGAGTAGAGAAGATGTGTCACGCGAGTTTTAGGATACAGTGATAAATAACAAACATGAAAAAGATTTTTTCAAATCTGTATAGAGAAGTTACAGGAATTTTGTATGTGTAAAGAAAATAGAACGTTACAGTGTCCCCTACTCGGAACAGAGAAAACGGTTCAAAAGAGATTTATTTATGTTTATTAAATTATGAAGATGAAGATAATAAAGCTTTGACTCACCTTCCCTGATCACATTGTCAATTAAGACTGGTTCTATATTTTTGGAACGAGCTGATACCTGAAATTGTGAAAGCTCTATTTCAATAACCGCTATTTAAAAGATGATATCAACCCTTAGAGGGACTTGTAGTTCTGATGGGGCAGGTGAACTACCAAAAATTATTGAAGGACTTAATTAACATTATTACGTAACACTTGCAACATAATAACGTATAAAATTAAAACAATAGTCTCGAAAGTCACTTTAAAAGCTTGCATTAGCTTTTTATTAAGCCTTAAAATACACCGTAATTCGCAATTTACCTGTAAAACAGCTACCAGTAGAACGAACAAGCCCGATTGCAATAACATCTTAGATACCACTGATGATTGCCGAAAATTCGGCTACCATATTAACTTCCGAACAATCCAAGCTCAAATCACGCCAATTACTAGATCAATATCAATAAAATCGATAAGATAATACGGATTAATTAATTAGGGTTTATTAAAGTCAATATCTACCGACAAGTTCAATCATTGATAGTCATCGTTATCTGATGATTTTAGTTTTGTTATGAAGTCACCAGAAATTCCGTGAAAAAATGGGAATTTATTAACTGTTTGGTTTCATTCATTGATTTAGTGATTTTTATTCCCGGGTCGGGATAGTGTCAATTGAGGAGTCGACGTAAGCATTGATTTGGGATCCCATTCCTTCTGACTCACTGAGACCGTAAAATTGTCATGCCAACCAAATATGTAAAAATACTTGAACACTGCTGGCTTCAACTCAGGAGTTCCTCAAGGAGCTAACTTAGGGCCTCCTTATCTATATTTACAATACAACAATACAACTTATTTAGTCTTGCGACTAGCGTAGTGTATGTATTTATAGGCGTCCCGTTATTAATAGATATCAGTTGTACAAGTGAAGAAGAAATGAGGGAAAAAAAATCCTGCTGCCTTAGGAATATTCCCAAAAAATTTTCGTCACCACAACGATATCAAACGCTACCAATAATCGCATATTGATCTCCAATATTTCCGTGCTTCTCACACTTTAGATATCCTGTTTGTTATTGTATCGAAGCATTTAATTTTCATTATTTTACTTTATCACACTTAGAAGAGATAAGTTCAGCATAGCCGCTGAAGTTGTAAGCGGGGAAAAACTAACGCTTGATGCGTCATTTAATAAGAAAGATATAATCTGTGCAATGTAAGTGATTCAATAGTTTTATAGCGCCAGATTAGAATCTCAAATCTGATTTGATTTGTGCCTTAATTGACTAATGCTCACGTGTTTGTAAACTATGTGTTAGAAACCGGAGCTGATTTGCTTGACAAAAGAGAAAACCGGCCAAGTGCGAGTCGGACTCGCGCACGAAGGGTTCCGTACCATCCAAAGTAATATTCTATAGATATTTATGGATATCGAGCAAAAATGAGCAAAAAATCACGTTTGTTGTATGGGAGCCCCCAACTATTTATTTTTTTCTAGTTTTCAGTATTTGTTGTTATAGCGGCAACAGAAATACATCATCTGTGAAAATTTCAACTCTCTAGCTATCACGATTCATGAGATACAGCCTGGTGACAGACGGACGGACAGACGGACAGAGGAGCGAAAACAATAGGGTCCCGTTTTACCCTTTGGGTACGGAACCCTAAAATGGTGAGTGTGTTTGTGATAATACCTTGAGGTTAAGTAGGTTCAATTTATAAATAAAAAAAAATATGATAGGTATGTACCTATATTAGTCAAGGGTCTTTTCTACAGTATCCGGACCTAAAAATGGGACAAAGGATTATCAGATTAGGTAAATATTCACATATTTCCTCGACTACAACTACATCGATCAAGGAAAATGGAATCAACAACATTCATTAAAATTCGACGTACCTACCGTCCTCGTACTTATAGGTACGTGTCCTGTATCTACTTATTATTAGGTAGGTACAGTAGCAAATTTTTGAGTTGGTTCTTTAAAACTCTGCTCATATTTGTTAAGAGTCTGGGCCTTAAACGCGACCAGAACCCAAAACAAAAACAGTTCGTTCCACAAATTAAAATTAGTATCGATAAGATCAATATCGATCGGATAGTCGGAGCATTGATTCTAATGGGTATTCCCTATGTAGCTACGTAGGTTGTGACGTAGCTAACTACCAGAAAAAACTATCTAGGAAAGAACATCGTGCAGTCAAAATGATTAATTTGTGCAGTGAACATTTCCCCTCATACAAGCAAGAGTGACGAAGTAGCCACTGCATCACAGTCGCACCTTCGAACGTCACCATGTTTACATAATACCACGGAGGAGAAAAGACTAGCGGAGATGCCCTAACGAAAAATCTCCTAACAAAGCAGCGCGCCAAAATTCGGGTGAGCGGGGGACGAGGAACGTTACTGGCTCCACCCGTGCTCCACCCTTATACGCCTTTTATGGGAAGCCACCCATTTTTTGTAAATCCATCTAGCGTGGAATAGGATGATTAAAATCTAACCCTAAACTAACATCGACCACTAGTGACATACTCAAAAGTAAAGTAAATACTCAAAATTAATAATTCTTTTAAAATAGTAATTCAATTAGAAAGTTTAAAGAAGCATTCATTTAAAATGAACGAAGAAAAAGAGAGAGATAAAAAAGTTAGAAAATTAATTGTTATATAAGTATTATTTTGTGCAGAGAACTTGCCCCATAACAATTTATTTACTCCTCCAGAAATGAAATAGGTATCTAGGAACCATTAAATGGCGACTCGATGAAAAATCATTTTTATTCACCACGGGTCTAAAATACCCCCATGGTGTAATTTAAGTATCAACTTATGGCATTGTGTTAGTTCGTCTACTAGCCACTATGGCATCACAAGCACGAAAATTCGTTCTATTTGTTCTAGAACCGTGCTGCGATGACTGTAATTATTTTCGATGTTGCCACATTACGAAATTCACCAAGAAAAATGGGAATTAAAATTATAGGGACAGTGTTTATCAAATTAGAGTTTTCACAACTGTATCATAACGGCGCATCCACTAAATAAGTAGCAGACTTTATGTGAGTCGGATGTTGCTCTGAGTAAAGGTACATTCAAAAAGTATGTACGGCAAGAGAGATATACCTATGTAAAACATTGCTGATCTATTCTAATATTATAAAGAGGAAAACTTTGTTTGTTTGTTTGGTTGTAATGGATAAACTCAAAAACTACTGGACCAATTTTAAATATTCTTTCACCATTAGAAAGCTATATTATATGCAAGTAACATAGGCTATATTTTATCCCGGTGCGGGCAGTAGCTCCCACGGTACGCGGGTGAAACCGCGGGAAAACGGCTAGTGATGAATATAAATAAATCTACATAGTTAGAGTTATGATTAATTTTAAGATAATTGCAGCTTTTTTAAATAAGATCTTTTTTAAGAATGGGTGATTGCATTTTCGATGTCTGGTAGCACTTAATTTTGTAACGGGTCTCTCTGTCTTGATGAACACAATTTTACTTCAAATATACGTAAGTCGACTACTTACCGAAAGATGGTGTTTTTATAATATTAAATTTTCATGATAATATATCATATGTTTTGGTTTGTAAATAATCTATAAAAGAACTTGTAGGATGCAAGGAAAAATGAAGCTGCTTTTTAAGGCAAAATTTGGTACCAATAATATACATTGATACAAGATTGATACGAAAATAATACAAATTCACTTAGAGGTTCTAGAAATGCAGCTATTCGACGACAGATGTCTCTAGCAAAAAATATGTTTTAAAGCTAAAATATTACTTACACGTGAAATGTTATCCTATGGTATGTTTGAGTTTGGATCCTGAGCAATTTCTACAATTAATGATAGCGCATTTCATCGTTTTAATCGAGTAACAAATAAAATCTGTTGAAATTGTGGTAAAAATACAACCATGACAAGATGTCAGTTTGATGTAAAGGACGGTATATGGGCGGTGTCCAGCCACGCCTGCCGTGACGTAGTCGTGACGTATTTGACCTACCTGAAGGCGCGTGACCTACCTGCGTTAGGGCATCTCCGCTAGTCTTTTCTCCTTCGTGCATAATACAAACGATGACAAAACAAATGACGAGCTTCCCAGTTACCTATAGTAATGATTCATTAGTATACGACATAGTATAACTATTAACTGTGGAAGGTCTACGTGACTTATAGCACGTTGAGGGTGTTTCAAATAGGATGGTTCGATGTGGTTGCGGTTGCTTTTGTCGTCCGACGCTGATGTTCGCTTGTTGTTATACTAAGCTTTCCTTGATAAATGGGCAATTTTTTTATTAAATCGGACCAATAATTCCTGAGATTAGCGTGTTCTAGCAAACAACGACGTCAGCATTAAATTATTATTTGTATAGAAGTGTGTCTGCGCAAATGCTTGTGCACTATAATACGTCCTGCGCAGCTGACTGATCTCCTTATATGAGAACAGCCATCATTGCCGACAATCGCTGGACGCCATTATTATTAGATTAGTGTGAGTAAAGCTACAATTCAACACCACTTCGTATAGGTTTTGAACTAACACAGGATGAGGAATATAAATAAAACAAAACATTCAATATCGGATACATTTAATATAAAACAGTCATTGCAACAAGTTATCACATATACCGTCACACTGACTAGCTGGAAACTGGGCGCCGGTACAAATTGTAAGTAGGTAATTATATTAATTAACAGTTCCAGCAAAAATATCTTATAAATAAGATCCAAGTATGTAAGAATCGTGTCATATTAGTACATATAAACTACAAGACCAAACTTTTAAATAACGTAACGCGTAACATTTTTTTTTATGACCACTTTCTTGGACATGACAAAATGTAGGCCTCAAATACTAAGATCGATCTTGTACCCCAAAAAGACAAGTAAAAAAATGTTACAATAGTCAAAATGAGAAAAGAGACCGTTTTAAATAACAACTGTTTTAACATTACTATAACACAGAGACACTACAATATTAATAATGACTAATTGTTTACAGTTAGTATTTTGTTATTTATAACTTACACAGATACCGTATCTCACCCAGCTTGCCAGCCTAAACAATAAACTACATAATTAGATTTTTTAACACTGGTAACACTAGTTCCGTACACATTGTACATACATCACCTCACTCGTTTCTAGAAAATAAAAAACTAATTTGAATAATTTCAAGTCACCATTTATAAGTTTAATTTCAGCTGTTAAATATTCGTAAATATAAAAAAGCCGTGGTTAGTATTTACTGTTTACGACCTTTTGCATCTCGAAGTTACATATTCAAAACAAAATGGTCACCCATCTTTGAACTGACAGGGGAAAGTTCAGTTTAATGTAGTGTTAATTTTTGGTACAGACACAGATCTTTTTCCAGTTTTGCTATTTCGATGCAGTAGGCCGTGTAAAAACCCTCAACTACCCCCCAAATAACCCTAAAACAATAATTTACATTTTATTTAAAATTAGGCCTCAGAACCTATCTCATAGGCCTCTATAGGAACATAACATTCAGACTTAATGCATCACACAAACATTTAAATATTTCACTATGTGCATCAAACCCTATTAAATTTAAGCTCATTTATTTTAATATAAAATCCGTAATCTAGCATTTACGACAATAAACTCTTGGCAGCTCTGAAAAAATATACTTAAATGGCCATTTAGTATTGTTTGCGCAAGTTGCGCAATTACTGACCCGTTGCGCAATTTTTGCGCAAAGTTCAGAGCGACCAAGAAGTTTGGCGCCGCTACCATATACAATTAAAATGTTCTAAGATCCGTTTATGGCAGACATTGTCAAATGTCCAGGTCTACAAATCTGCAATTTACAATTATTTATTTATTAGTAAAGATACAAGTAATAAATGCTGGTTAAATTAGATTATCAAAATAAATGAATTCAATACAATAATGTTGTAAAAAATAAATCCTTCTATGATATTGTTAAGTATACAGAAATTAACTGGAAGTTTAAGTTCTAATTTCGTTTTTAGCAATTTACTACACAAATAGTCTTAAGTCTATTACAAAATGCGATTAGTAAATAACTATTGTAATCTGAATATTGGAATGAATTTTATTTGGCAATACGGAAGTAGGGTAGTATTGGAAGAATTCGGTTCGCATTCACACACGTACGTAACAAATAAATTAATAAGCTAAAGCTAGAAAACAATGGATCTAGAGCCAATCCGCGCCATTTACCGAAAGTTCAAAAAAATAGAAAACCAAATTACCGAGCCAAAATAAAATAACAAGCAAAATCCTATCTAGACATTAACAAATCTCCAGTGTATTAGTTTATTACCATCTAATAACACAACATCAAAATTTTGTAACACAGAAACCAGAAAACACTGGATAAAAATAAACGATGAATTTTGATTAAAAATAAAACTTAGCCTCCACGCAATAATTTCTAGAACGAAGCAACATTATTTTCAAGGACATTCATATTCACAGAGATTCATATTTTTTTTTTTCATTTTTGACAGTTTTTTGGCGCAAAATATTTGCACAATTATACGTCTCATTACACAACAATTAATATACCTCAGGGTCTAAACTGATAAATAAATTATAGAACTACCCTTGAATTTCAAAATGTCTATACAACTCTTTTTGTTTCTTGTGTTTTGTTTTTGTTCAATAAAAGGTTTAGCCCTACTAATATTGAATAACAGTGCAATTGAAGGGGCAAGTTTCTCAAAATTAAATATGAAAAAGAATCAAGCGAAATAGGTTGTTAGAAGATTTAGTAAGTTTAGAAGATCTACTGAGAATTTTTAGATAAATATTGAAGTGATTAGTTTAAAAAGATATAGTTTTGAATTATTTATAACCTTCTTGCATGGAGTTCGTAGTTATGCTATAAATGTGATATGCTAGCAGATAATGAACTAAAATCTCTTTTGATGGATAACCTAAGTGACATTAAATACTTCTGCAGTTACATAGACAACAAATATACAGTTTTGTGCATGCATTTCTTAAGTGTTATTAGTTTATTCAGCTATACTTTTGATAGTAAGATATATAAAGATATTAGGCCTTTGATATCGATAAACAAATGTGATTGGAAAAAAAAGATGGGTTGTACGCAACAGTTCATTCCATAAACTACTATAGGACAGTAATTTTGGTATCGATAATTGTGATCGACATCTACTTTGGAGTCTCAGATATATTGAAGTTAAATTCTATATCTTACTATCAAAAACCTATAAAACATATTGAAGTGCAAACAACCACAAACTAGCGACAAGCGACACCTAACACATATTGTGCTACCAAACTTATAGATATACACACATATTTTGTATTTATATATAAGCCACATTATTTATTATATAAATTACACCATATTATACAAAATCTTTGTGTCAAATGCCCATGTTATAAATACGAAATTTTATTTACTATCACGATACTTAAATATCATGATATATCATGATAGTAAGTTGAGTATCACGATACTAAATATCCTGATACATGCCAGCTATTGAGTCATAAAAATGATTCTATCTAAACTATCAATTTTAAGCTTTTAAATAACTATAGAGAAAAAATGTAAGTATAGAAAGAAAATGCATCTAAAAGCAAGATATTAATAAATAGACGACAAAATTGGAAGTTATGTAATGTCAAATTATATTATTTGTGTCAAATTAAGTAGTAAAGAAATGCACGTATTATTACAAAAATGGAAGTTTTTATTTAGGCATGTTTTTATTCGTCGAAATAACTACGTACTCAAGCCCTAATTATTGTATTCGATAAAGATAATAATTATTTTCTCATAAGATCCATGTTAATATTCGAAGTCGTGAATGTGTTTAGCGTTTTCAACAAGTTCGGCTAGGCCGTAAATCGTGAAATTCTAGTCAAAATTGAGGCAACACTCGAGATTATCGGTAACAATTCAAAATCAAAATACATTTCTTTTTATTCGAGATATTCGTTTACGAAATCTGTATACAATAATGACTTAGTTAATATACAATATTTTTAACGTGGCCGTATCAATTTTTAAATTATTATAATCTACCTACAACGACTATTCTGGATGGGTTTGTGTTAATTTTGGGGTGAACCAAAATTGAATACAGCGCCATCTATCGTCGGACACATACAACATCCTACCTTAGCCAAAGCTTTTAGTCAAACTCTTATTGGAGCTAATGTTGAAAAAACCGTCCTTCCCTTCAAGCATTTCATTTAAAATCACACTCATGACATACATAATAAGCAACAACTACTTTAGGAAATTGATTTTTTTTCTATAATCTTATCGGCTGGAAATATTTGAATAAATTATGTTAAACACTTATAAAAACCAAAAATCTTTTGGCATCCAAAATCTTGCATGCAAAGCACCATTCAATCTTTACATTAACAACCTCAATCACGCTCCTACTAACGCCATCTATTAACATACACACAGCACTACAACAATTCAGTGTTGCCAACATTAGCTCCAAAAAAGTGACAAACAGTCAAACATTATAACCCTTAGTACTACGCAGGCCACTTTTTATTTTATGGGACATTTATGTTATGACAAAATATATGAAATCTGTTTATTTTGTACGAAAATTATATCACATGGTTTAAATAAATTTTAAGGTGAAATTGCAACGGTATTTTGTAGCACTTTGTGTTTTGAACACAATTTTTTGCATATTAATGTTATGTTTTACGTTAAATTATATTTTGCTTGATGTCTCAAAATACAAAGTGCGATAAAAAAAATAATGAAAACTTGAATTAACCTGAGAAGTATACGCCGCTCAAAATACGCCAACGGAGTTCACTATGAGTGGCGCATCTTACCCAAAGTCTGGCCCGAACAAAACGAAAAGACGTAAATTGAGCAGCTCAAAATACGCCTACTAATATCCCTACATACATACTTTACGCCTTTACAAAGTATGACGTAAATTGAGCGGCTCAAAATACGCTTGCTAAAAGTTCTTGGCGTACTTTACGCTTGGCGTCGTAATGTTAGCATAGCTAGGCGTACCGCGTTAGTGTCGGCGGCGGCGTCAGCTGCGCTTGCGCGTAGAGTCGGCAGCAGCCGGCCGCGGCCTCTGGACCAACATCTTGAGGGCTCCGGCAGACATTAAGTAGAACCAGTATAGTTGGGGTAGAAGGAGTATGCAGATGGAAATCTTGCAGCCGGTTGGTAGGGATTTTATTGCCTGAAAGAATTATAATTTGCATTATTATATCAGGAATCCATACTTTTATATATATATACAAAAAATACATTTTCTTGTTTAATCCCCTTAGGACCCCGAAACTGCAGAGCCGATTAAATTCTTAATTTTTCAACAACAGGCCGAGTAACATAGGTTATATTTTATCAGAATGTAGATAGAACTTCCTGCGGGGTGGGGATTGAAACCGTGGGAAACAGCTGGTTTAAAATAAATGAATCACTATTTCCCTTATCTGCCATTGTTGAAACTAATATTTATCACAAACATTTCCCGCGTTAGCAGCCAATTTAAATCATTGATTTAATTTTACCACCAAACAACAAAATTAAAAATAAAATGTCCAAAAAAAATTCACTCACATCGACATACGAAAGGCCAATAACCCTGCTATACAACAGGCAGACATACGGCAGACTGATCACCCGACACACGAAGAACGTTAGCAGCATCAGTATGCCGTTCACCACGTAGAGACGGGAAGACTTCAGCTTCAGCCGCGAGAGGATGCCGCGGACTGACACGAAGGGGGTTGATAGTTCCATTAGGTAGACGAAACCGAATGTGCAGTCGCCTAGATTGCCGCGGAGGTACTGGAATTTAAACAGGGTAATTTGTAGTATACTTACCTAATTGTGGAAGTAATTAGATCATCATCCTTTCTTAATTATACTTGGAGTCGGCACAGCATGTTTTCTTCTTTAACTTTTACTTGCCATCATCTCACAAATAACATTCTTTCTAACCATATTAGTTTTCACACAGTCCGTTCGTCGTTTCTTTCGTCATCCCCTTCTATTATATCCATGTAAAAGTAATAAGATGTGATTTCTAATATCTATTCTCATCAGTCAGCAATCAGTCCTAGACTTAATATGTGAAATATTTTAACACTGTCAGATTAACCTATACTTAATGGCATCTAAATTCAACCCCAGTTTCGGATTGAAACTGCAGATTTTTTTTCTCAATATTGTTTCGTAGCTATTATTATTTCAGCCACTATTTAATTCTTGTAAAATTTGGAAGGCCACAGAAGAACCACTATACTCAAATAGTAACAAGTTTTGTAAATCACAAAACTCTTGATATACTCACCACAATAACCAAAAACCCGAACCCTCCAATGAAGAGATGGTGCATCAATATGACAGGTTCATGCTTGCAGTACGCTAGGAAGGAGGTGCCTTGCTTCTTCACGACGGCGCCGTCCCCCGACGGGAGCGCGGGCGCGGACCCGTTCTTGGAAGGACGCCGCTTGACGGACATGTCAGTGTTTGAGTTCATTTGGACGTGTACCTGGAAGGAAGTTGGCGATTTGTGAATAAATGAGGTAAAATCAATGAGTGCCTGAAGAGAAAAGAGACCTAAATTGTGTAATTTTTGCAAGGTCATTTCTATACATATTTGGCTTGAACTTGAAAAGTTTGCCATTTTCTTTACTATCCAAAATTTGAAGTACGGAAATTCGTTTTACCAACACGACACTTTAACTTTTTGTGGCCAGAATTTAGTCAACGATTACATGAAAGCAACTTCTACAACCTTCCAATGGCTTACCAATAATGGCACCATAAGGCCGATGTCAAATTATGACCAAATTGATGGTCTAATTTTTTCGATTGTCTCAAAATCTCTTATATATAGAAACATAAAACAATCAAAATTCTATAATGAATATATTTAAATAGACATTTAAAATGGCTCATATCAAACGTATACCATTAACAACTCACCATATACATGCTCCAAATATCATAGAAGAAGTAAGCGGCGCCGAACCAGGCATATGCCTCGGACATGTAGTGCGAGCTGCGCATGAAGTCGCGAGTGCACGACCACAGACACACTATGGCGCCTGTCACGCATGATAAGGCTGCCTGCACTGCTGACACCAGCCTGGGTAGGAGGATGAAGAAGATAAGTTCTGTTATCCATCTGTTGCAGTCCACTAATGAGATCATCTATGTAAAGGTTAAACAGTATCGGGGAAGTCAAACCACCCTGCCTGACCCCACATTGCAACTTATAGGTACTCCTCCGAACACCAGCCCAACGAACACTAGTACCTAAAGACATTAACTCCGTCTGTCAAATTAACAGGTTCTAGGTAGGAAGAAGAGACAAATGTATTTAATGCCGTCCAAATATCATAGAAGAAGTAGGCGGCGCCGAACCAGGCGTACGCCTCAGACATGTAGTGCGAGCTGCGCATGAAGTCGCGAGTGCACGACCACAGACAGAGGCTAGCTTAAAAGACCTAAATGTCTATGGTAAGTTCCTTTGTCTGTCTGCTGCAGCCATAGACATAATATTAGTAAACAGGACTGCACATATAAACCCAAAAAACGAGCCGAGTGAAACAGTTAGTACGGAGGCTGTCTGTCCCTTTCTAATAGGGTGACTATGAGATTAAGCTATGTGAGACAAATCCGAATTTGCTAAGATTTATTTAACGCAGATTGGTATTGAAGTTTTAACTTACACAGTTTGTGACCTTAAGATACTTATAAAGGCTTTTAATAATTAGCGGGAATTAGCAGTATAAAAGCAGGAAGATTCGAAGTGAAGACTGTTTTTTTTTGTATTTCTACTTCATATATAGACTGCTGAGCCATTTATGTCGCCTTTCTTCATTTTTTGGGAAGCTATAACAATAGTACAACAGTTTTAAAATCCATCACCCATATTTTCACTCATTACAAGAATTCATGGGCACCCTAGTTGTTTGGTTTACGAAAATGTTATTATTAGCTAACCTGTGGAACGATATATTGCAACCACCATAGGATTCACTTTTACAAGTATAATCGCAACACTTTTTCACCATTTAAATAGTTTAAATTGATTTAATACAAAAAATATAAACAAAATTTTGAATGCTGATTACGCGCCAAGAATGTTCAGGGTTACCGCTAGAAAAAAAAAATATGTTGTTTATGTTTTAAGAATAATAATTTATATAAATAATTTATTCGTATAATAAATTAATGCGATTTTTATTAATTTGTTGACTTACAATTGTTAAAATAAGATAAAAATATATGTGATTCAATTGTTTTTTTGGAAGACAAAACTGTTAATCACAACATTTTTTATGCTGGCAAGGTGTTAGAAAGAGACAAACAGCCTCCGTTCTAACTATCCCTCTCGGCTCGGATTTGCCTCTGTGTATTATGCAACAAATTTAGTACCTTATTGCGTTGGAATAGAGTTCAATTTCGTAAATATATATTTCGAGCGTGCGCAATCTTGTTTATTATATTACATCTATGGCTGCAGCCCACTAATGATATCAACCATATACAGTTTAAACAATATCTGGGAAGTCAAACCACTCTGCCTAACCACACATTGCAACTTAGCACCAGCCCCACGAACACCAGTACCTAAGTTATTAATTAACTCCATCCGTCAAATTAACAAGTCCGCAAGTCTGGGTAGGTAAAAGAGACAATATATTTTATATTCCCCAAATATTATCATAAAAAATTCAGGAAACTTCTTTAATTGTCCCCATTCTAACAGGGTCGATTGAAGAGTAAGCTTTTATTAGTTCTACAATTCTTATATCATTCATTTCTTAGGTCATCAAGAAAAATATAACATATTAAACGGAAACCTTCACTTTAGATTTCCTTGAACCTCTTAAACCACTAGACCTCCACAGCATACATACTTGTTAGTAATATCGAGCACATCCCCGCAGCTGAGTCTGTACTTGTGTCGGAACCGTGCGCCGGCGCCGGTAGACAGCGCGAGAGCGTTCAGTAGCTCAAACAACGTCATGAAGTAGACGAAGCCGAGCGCTGTGAGCGCGCCTCCACGCTTTGCTGTTATTCTGGAAAAGAAAAGGCGTATGATTTATATTTGTAAGATAATAGGTAGGTGTGGTCATAATTACTGTTACAGCCTTTTTATCGTCCCACTGCTGGGCTCAGGCCTCCTCTCACACAGAGAAGAATTGAGCAAAATACACATTATGTAGCAAAAAACCCTAATATTCACTGTCCATTATGTACCGCGACAAACATGTGACTTGCAAGAGAAACGAAACAGACATGCATTTGAAACTTCACGAAGATTATAAAGCCGCAACGTATGTACCACGAGCACCTAAATTAGTAATGCCATTTTAAATCCATACCGCTTTTCGTTACGTACGACCCAAGGGCGAAGCGTTTCTAGTGTGTCCTATTACAGCCCAAGTAAAACATCGCTATATCTTCTAAAGAATAACTTGGGTATCGTGTCTTGAATGTCAGTCTGAAATCTTAACTAAGGCAAGTCATTATGTAATTGATTTATATCGTTATTTGTGTCATTTCATGACAAAAGGTGCCTTATGGACTTTGGCGCTTAAGTCATTTGGAGATACAAATTCTCCAGCGGGGCCCAGCAGGGCTTGCCGGGGCTGCGGGTTGTTCGAAAGAGATACCGCGGCCCTGGTACATAAAAGGCCTATGACGGAACACGACGGTTTTTAGTCAGTAAGAGTCTGACACTCCCTCACCGCTGCTAACCCACAGCGGGAGGGGTCATTTGATGACTTTTGACGTCGAAAAAAAAAAAAAAAGATACAAATTCTACAATCTTGCTTAGACTAAAAAAACATAATGTCGTAAGTGCCAACACCCATAAGGTACCTTTTACCGCGAACTGACACATTTATTGAAATTATATAAAAACGAAAGAAGTATTAAAGTACTTTATATAGTTCTTTGAAGGTTTATCGGTCTTTAGATACTTTTAAGAGCCTCTAGAGAAGATTAGAGAGCATCTTGAAACACAGGTCGTATTGCGTAATTTATCGCTGACAAATCGAAAGCCGGACCTCCGCTTAAGCTGACATCAAGCCTCTTGATCTTAGCTTAAGTCGCACTTGATTTATCAGTAAGCGTTTCAAGTGAGATCTGTTGTTTACCTGAGATAGGTACTTTCAGAAACGATGACTTTGTCAATGTCTATGTGACCTTCCATTAGACCTAAGAGCTTCTATGACCACTCAATATACTCGAAACGCATAAGCAAACCCCCAGAAAGAATTAATAATGAAATTGGACTACTAACATAACACAGTCAAGAGTCAAGACCTATATCAAAAATTATTCATACAGACATCTTCAAGAAACCCCCAAATATAAGAAACAGTTACATCTGATCCTTACGATGATTACTATCTGGGTGTACTATGCCAAATCGAATGACAAATAATCGAATGCCAATTGATCGACCACTATAAATCGAAATTCTAAATACTCGAACATTCATAATATAGAATGGTTATTAAATCGAACATTCAATACATCGCGCAGTCAATACATCGAGTGTTCGAAATATCGAATGTTCGTTTGATCGAGCGTTAAATGCATCGCATATTCATCCTATCGAAAAATCTATATTTTTTATGTATACAAGAAAAACTCGAGAATGTTCGAGTATTTAGAATTTCGATTTATAGTAGTCGATCAATTGGCATTCGATTATTTGTCATTCGATTTGGCATAGTACACCCTTACTATCTGATCCAACAGATAAACTGTGTATACAGTTTTGTTGGACATTTTGTACTTTTTAGAATATATAATGTACCTTCTAATAAGCAATAAATAAAAAATAAATAAAGACATAATTCAAGCAATAAAACTATCAAGACCCATCCGGTTACACACAACGGAGATGAAACGTCACTCGTGCCAAAACCAGCACGTTTTGTATGAAAAGCGTTAATCGCACGTGTATCTGCGCAAATATTGACGCTAAACAGGACTTTGTGTGTCAAGGTCGGTTCGACCCACATCGTAGGAAAAACAAACACATATGGAGATTTTATTCGAGATGAAATAGGGTATGTAGCATAACATGTGTATGGAGAATCTGTTACAGTTTATTACCTAAAGGTTGTTAGATCAATTGTTTCTTTAAGGTCTATTGAATCAAGAGCGTAGTTCCCCTTTGCAAATGTGGATGTACTTTGGGATCAGTCCTAGATAGACCTAGCTGGAAAGATCTGTGCAACCATGTCGTTATCAAAATCTCCAGCTTTTGGGTCTAATTTTCTTCTTTTCAAACTTTGCTTCTTTAAAGAAGATTTTTCAGTCTTATGCAATAGTTGAAAGAGCAGATCCAGAGATAAAAATTCATCTCGTCAATTTTTAATTCATTCAAGAATAACATTCTGTTATCAAAGTACATATTTTTAATGCATGCACCACATATGAAGACCTTTATTGCGTCAAATATTTATTAAGCACTTTTGCATGCCAAAACCAGTCTTATATCTAGATGATAAAGATCATTTTCAAACGGCTTTCGTTGATGACGTTTCGACAACACCGCGATATGAATGCGGTGAACTGAAAAACTATTGGAGTATGAAAAATGGCGAGGTTCATTGGAAAACGTTTAATTGTACTAATGTGTGGTCATGTTTAATGGGAGGTGAAATGTGGGTGCAAACACTTTCCCATACGTACGTCGTTACATACAGACTGTCTCTTTGTCAAATGGTAAGCTATAGGCAGTTTTCTGTAACGGGTATTCAAAATACTGTTCAAATTACATTATGTATAAACATTACATAGCTTGATTATGTGAAGTTCGATTTCTTCCATTTGGCAAAATTAAATGGAAGAGAAATAGTTTCAGAACTCATAATATATCTGAACGCTTAGTCTTTCACGCACAATATCCCTGAAGAGGAATATCTCTTAGTCATGAATGTGCGAATTATCAAAAGAACCCGACAACACGGGAGCAAAAATCTTTCGAGCGTTGGGCGCCAAAATCGATATTCTACTCAAAGGCGATTGAAGATTATACGTCTTGTCCTGAATTTTAAAACTTCTGGGAAGCTTTACTTTCTCATCTTATCGTATTCGATTGGACATGTCTTGGAATTCGAACATTTTTGGCATCGCCAACTTACTTATACGAACTTATCAAGGTAAAGATTACTCTGAAAGCTCAGGAGCAAATTGTGGTTTACAAATTGTTCCATACTATCAGCTACAAACGTTGGCGCCAATATAGATAAGCCAATGATTGCATTGTAAAATTAGTATTGACTCCAATACTCCCATCAAGTTCAGGAGTTGGCCTTTCATCTTCATCCTTCAAAGGAACACTTCTGACCAATGACACATCGGCATGCGCGTTGGCACCAACAATTTGACCCAACCTAACATTTATATTACCGTTAAACAACTACCGGTACGGAACTATTTGGCCACTGACGTCACGTGACCCTTGCTACCTAAATCACGCATGCTTTGAAGTCACACGAATAATTCCACTTCCTGAATATTATTATACACCTTAGTAATTATGTGTATGTATAAGGGTATTAATTAATGCATAGTTGAAATGTTTTGTTTGACAACAGAAACTGTATTTTCCTTCAATAAAGTTGTTTGTAAGTAATAAACAGGGGAACGATTATGACATTGAGCCCAGTATGAAGGAAAACTGCAGTATGAATAATTCAAAACGAGAGAGAAAAGAAAACGAGGCTCTTTCTTAAGCGAAATTGCAATGAGATCTTCCCAGATTTCAATGGCGGCTACATGCATGCCTGTACATAATGTAATACGTGGCAGCCTATGTAGGTAGCGTAATAACTAACAACAAATTATGAGTAAATGGTCATTTACTGAATTGTTAGGTACTTCAATTAACAACGAATTTACTATGGATTTCAATAACATGCATGTATCTGTAATGTTCATCTTACTAGGGACAAAAATTTGAATTTAGTCGTACAGGGCTCAGTAAGCAAATCCTACAGATGGATTGATTACTGAAATCCGCATTTAACCAACAACGTTTTCAACATAAATAAATATTTTAGAAACATACTTGTCTTCAGGGTTGAGCGAGATGACCAGGTTGGTGGCTGCAGCCAGTGAGCCCGCGTTGCACACCGCGAGGATCGCCATCGCAGTGCGATGCTTCGTCTGAAATAACATTACTTCCATTTAAAAACGTTGAACTAAAGACATTGGTACTCAGCCGCATCTGATTAGACTGGAAGCCGACCCCAACATAGTTGGGAAGAGGCTCAGAAGATGATGAACTAAAAATATTATTACCTCTTAGAAATCAAGATAAAACAGTTTATGTACAAGTAATGGGTATTCTCCGTATACCAGTTGCAGGTACTTTCATGATTACTGTTACTGTTACAGCCTTTTTATCGTCCCACTGCTGGGCACAGGCCTCTTCTCACACGGAGAAGGATTAAGCATTAATCACCACGCTTGCTCAATGCGGGTTGGTGATTTCAGACTTTATTGTCCAGGTTTCCTCAAGATGTTTTCCTTCACCTTTTTATCAGCCATTGGTGTCTAAGATATACTTAGAAAGTACATACAAACTTAGAAAAGTTGCATTGGTACTTGCCTGTCCTGGAATCGAACTCATACCCTCATACTCGAGAGGTTGGTTCTTTACCCACTAGGCCACCACGAGTTTCATGATTATGAATGAATAAAAAATGCAAAACAAAGTTACATCTGTTATTGCAACTTGATACAGTGAACGGAAGGATGCAGTGAATGGACATAAAAGACAAAACAATAGGTAGGAAATAGGTGTTTCGTTACACAAATATAGGTACAAGAAATCGGATCTGCAAGATCTAGTTAACGTTCATACGCTTAGTTCATATACCACACCTAGCTTAAGCCAGCGGCTTGGCCTTTGGCCTGCATCCCAAAAGTACCCTTATAGCCCTCTTCGAGAAGTGGGCTATTTCCCAAATAAATAATTTTTCAGTCTGAGATTAGCTTACAAATATAAGACGCTATTATTCTGCTTCATGCACTTTGGTCATATTATGCACAATAATGATGACAAACAGTGTCACATCACTCAGAATAACTTTAATTATCATCGTTTATCACCTGTATTACTAACTTTATGTGTATCAGATAAACATGGTAAACAAGAAAATGACGTAACGACTTGTTTCTAGAGACGAGTCACGCTATTTACCTTAGGGATATAAGCAGAACGCGACGTTTTAGAGATTAGATCAATAATACTATTAGTTAAAGTAAGTAAAGAAATGGACCAAGAAATATAAGTGATTGTAAAAGCAATATTTAAAAACAATAATATTAGAACGCGATATTACCAGTACTTAAGCAATAGATTAACCAAAGATAAACACAGGAGACCACTAAAGGTGAAACACACACGGAGTTTTAAACACTTGAGGGAAATGATACAAACGGGCTAAGATTGGATTAAGAAAAACATGGTTCCATAAATCCTGGGCACCATTCTCTCACTCACAGACAAAACAGTGCTACAGACAGAAACTAGAGGTCAAAGTTATAACATCTTCATTTGCAAAGGTCGTATTTGTAACACCCCGTTTTTGAGGGAGGGTTTAAAAATAGCCTATGATACAAGTTCAAACCACAATAAAGGAATACTATATCCTGATGATGCTATTCATGTTTACAACAGTACTTAATTCTATTTATACATCGTTTGTAATATTACTACGCACCCAGAAGTGCTTGAATGACAAATGACATCAGTCGGAAGGTCAGCTTCGAACCTATCAATCATTTGTCAGGGTATGTCTACTTGAGGTGCTTAGAAGAATACGTTGTTGGTATAATTTGTTATAATTATGTAAAGTGTGTGTCAAGTGGTACTATATCTTGGACATCCAGGAATCAGCCTTCTAGAGATTTAGTGCATTTCTTTTAAAATACCTTCTGGTTATAGGTGACTCAAATCATCGCAAAACTTTTTGGCACTTTCGAAAGATTTTACATACATCAATTTTGCATAAATTGGAGATCCAAATGTTTAACAAACATTTATGCATTGACCATTTCCTCTAACATTCAAACCGCAAGCCAAACTTCCTATGTACAAGAAGACCAAAAACGCGAAAACTGTCCTAATTCAAAGCAGTACGAATCTACAGTCTACACTTCTAGTGACGTCATAATCAGGTCGATGCGATGGTGTGACCGCGTGACTCATACCGATTGTATCATCGAGTCGAGTGGCCACTGTATCGAAATGTGCGCGCCTCGCACTTTACCACTTGACTGTACAATGGACCTGATTGAGGGAGACTTTATTAATTGAGGAGTTGAGCTGACAGGACTTCCGTTCGGCAAGATCTAGGGGAGCAAACATGTTGTGTTTAGGTATTGAGTCACCAAAGTGAAAGTTCAGAATTTAGTGATAATGTTTTAATGAAAAACTGGCCAAGTGCGAGTCGGACACGCGCACAAAGGGTCTCCTAAAATGGCCCGAATTGAACCTTGAAATATTTATTTTATTCTAAATATAGTTGTTAAGTTTAAATATAGTCGTTTTGTTTCCATTGAAAATATCAACTCCCTTACTATCACGGTTCATAAGATACAGCCTGGTCTGAAAGTCAGTGGTAGTAGCTTCGGGTACGGTGCTCTAAAAACCTAGTCTCTACAAAAGCAAATAATAGACCCAGACAGACTATTCCAGAACATTAGATAGAAGAACCGCCTACAGGGGATCTAAAAAGCAATTTCGTTCAAGTTCCGAACTTACCTAAGTCACACAAGATTTATATCTTGAAATTAAGTCTGAAAGTGGGTCAATCGTTTTGCTGGACTACATCGTAGGTTTCACATTTATCAAGAGTAATAAATGAGTAAAAGATATGTTAATTTAATGAATCCAGTCGTAGAAAATACGCGTCAAATATCAAAATGATTTGATGCGGAAGAGAATAAAAACTGCGAACAAACTAGACACCCAAAACTCGTTTTATTGTATAACCTATCATAATTAGTTAAATAGCATTCATACATAGCTTATTATGTTACAACTTTATGCACACTACAGTGGGTTGCCAAATTATTAGGGACACTTACGTTTTTTGTCGATTTCTCACATTGGATGCACTTGACTGCAGTTTTGAGTGGTGTAGGTGTTACAAAAATGTTTTATTTATGTTTGCCTGTTCTTTACTCTTTCTATTATAAGTGGTTTTTGAGATTTCAATGGTTGGATTATTTTCTACAATTTTTTAAATTAAGTGAGTGCTACAGTTTGCTGGAGACGTGTGATAGTGAAAGACGAATTAAAAATTTTAGACAAAAAATATTTCAGTATTAGTGCCTGAAAATTATTTTAAATGTAAGTATTACTATTTAATATTCATGAAATTTTATTTTACGTGCACATATTGCAATATTTTTATTTTTTTTGCCTTTCAGCATGGGTAGAGGTTGTGATTTGACTCCAAAAAAGAAAAGCGAAATTAAAACGCTTCTGCAACACACCAAGCACTCTCAAAGACAGATAGCAGATATCGCTGGTGTTTCTAAGTCAGCAGTCAACAAAATAAAAATTTCTTTGGACCTGGATCAGCCAATAACACCTCAAAGAAAAGGTCATTGCGGACGAAAGCGCATCACAACTCCACGTACTGACCGGAAAATACGCGATATCTGTTTAGATAACAGGAAAAAAAGTGCTGGATTATTAACCCAGATGGCTCAAGAGTCTGGAATAATGATATCCAAGAGAACTGTGCAGCGTAGGTTAGCAGAGGAAGGCCTGACAGGACATCGTCCCGCTAAGAAACCCAGGCTGACAGAGGCCATGAAAAAGAAGCGTCTAGCCTGGACTCGTGAGCACCGGCATAAGACAATCGAGGACTGGAGTAAGGTCAGATAGGGTCCATATTTATAGTCGACTAAATTAAGAACGCATAAATAAAAAATATAAACAACTTTAATTTTTTTTTCAGGTGTGTTTCTCAGATGAGTCATCCTTTGAGATTTTAGCCGACAAGAGCAGCTTTGTGCGACGACACCCAGGTGAAAAATACCACCCTGACTGCATTGTTGAGAGGGTAAAACACCCAGTTAAGGTAATGGTGTGGTCTGTCATAAGTGCCAAAGGGGTTGGGCGCCTCTACATCGTCCAGGGAACCATGAAACAAGACCAGTACAAGCAAGTTTTACAAACTCGCCTGTTGCCCACACTTGAAGAATGGTTTCCAGACGGTGAAGAATTCATGTTTATGCACGATTCAGCACCATGCCATAAAGCCAGGAGCATAACCAAGTTCCTGGCCGACCACAACATCCCAGTACTGCCTTGGCCTGGAAATTCACCTGACATGAACCCCATAGAAAATCTATGGGAGATCACCAAGGCTGAAATAGCCAAGGAGAACATAACCACCAAGGTTAGACTGATCGAAAAGCTTATTAATGTGTGGCACCATAACCCAAAAATAAAACAAAGTGCAAAAAACTGCATAGAAAGTATGCCCAGGCGTATAGCAGCAGTCATTGAGGCGAAAGGCAACGTCACAAAATATTAACTATTTTTTCTGCATGTACATTTATTTATTTATAATTTTTTATTTTTGTTATTTTATTCTTAAATATATTTTATATCATTCTTAAATAGTTGTGTTATCATATTAAAGCTTTTACTATGTCAAAAGTGTGTTTTTATAATTAATTTAAACCAAATACTTTACCAATACCGTGTATTTGTAACTGTCCCTAATAATTTGGCAACCCACTGTATATTAACGAATAAAGTACCCTTGACCCCTTATGTGACTGTTGCAAGATATATTACATAAGCGTGAGATAACTGTATGAAATTAAGATGGTATTTCTGGTCTCAAAACATCGTATGATTACGTCAAGTACTCGTGAACTTGTGGCGAATGTCCTCGATAAATTATACCTATTGCGATTGTATCATGGAGAACAAAATGACTAGAGGAGGTGCCGTAACGGAAAATCTCCTAAGAAAATAGCCCGCCAAAATATGGATGTGAGAAGAAGAGAAACGTAACTGTTTTCGACCTTGTACGCCTTCTTTGGACCCGACCCTTTTTTGTAATACTAAAAATCGTTGACAGAGGTCTCAAAGAACCCAAACGCCTCGTTAGTTCACTTGTAACTGATCGTTTTGGTCTGGTATTTGACCTAGAAGACGACGCCTAACCTCCTACATTATGGCATCTCCGCTCATCTTTCGTTACTACTCCGTGGACTGAACTATCAAAACAACATGACAAACACATCTTTCTTTAATCATTAAAGTGCTCGAGTTATCATTGTCTCGCTATCAGTTAGCTATTTTCGTAGCAACATCCTTTATTAATATAGCCTCGTCAAGTGGTTTTGGGTACTTGAATGTTAAAACTTCCTGCGCATAATCTTAGTAATTGTTAGACTGGATATATTTTTTGCACCTTTTGAAGAATCTGGTGGTGAATGGCAGTTATATTCCAAAGACCATATACATATGACCTAGACCATATCAGCCCTACTAAAATTAAATATTGGACAGTGATGAAGGGTGAGGGAGAATCCCTCATGTGAAATATGAGACCGATCCAACTACCAAGCATTTTCATAATTTAGGCGCAAAAGAGAAGTTTATGAAGACTCTTATATTAATAGGTCAAAGGTTATCATCACAAGCATTTAGTGATGATAAAGTCGTTTCATTTCTTTTTTTTTTTTTGATATTACCATATTCATAAAATAAAACGTATCTTCGAGGCGAAACGAAAGCATTCGCTTGAAAACTGTGTCAAGTTTCAAACGATAGGCGTTCCGCTATTAGATAACTTTACATCGTTGTATTAAATAACGTAAATTGTTAGATAACCCCCTAAGATGTGTTCCGTGCTGTCATAATATTACGTCAAAGATTTCTCTAATTAGAAGATATTTTGGGAGACATCACACGTTGAACACGAAGTATCAGAAACAGAAGAAAATTAAATAGTTTTTTTTTAGATTTTCTATGGTCTCTGGGCCCGATGGAGTTTGTGAAGGCCTTAAGCCATGAACCATAGTACAAATATGAGAAGTAATGGAAAGAATGTCTTCCAGCTTGTGGAAGATGTTAGAATGCAGATTTGTACTTCAAACGGACGATAGCATCCGACTCATGTTAAAATGACTAATGCTGACGATACTAATATTATAAAGATGAAAAATTTGTTTGTTTGTTTGTAATGGATAAACCCAAGAACTACTAAAACAATTTTAAACATTCTTTCGCTGTTGGAAAGCTACACTCTTCTCGAGTAACAGAGGCTATATTTTAACCCAGTACGGTCAGCAATTCCCACGGGACGCGGGCGAAACCGCGGGAAAACGGCTAGTTTTCTATATAATAGTGGACTGTTGACTATGTACCTATAAAATATGCTGAAGTCATAAGACAAATGGTCTAACTATGACTGGTGGAATGTACGAGATAGAGCTCGTTTTGGCGACGGAACTGAATCACTCAAACCAGTCATAATGCGGTTCATAATCTTTATTCCCCTCTGCGGTAAGATTGGAGGTCCCCGACTGATCGGAAAGGTCACCTTATTTTTCCATCGTAAAAAGGTAATAAAGGGGTCACTTTATTTTTCCGTCGTAAAAAGGTAATAAGTTTATTTAAAATTAGTATATACATGACCTCATAGAACTGTTATCAGAGTTTGATTGAGTAATCAGGTTTGATCAAAATTAGAAACTTGTTGTATCATGACCGGAGGGAGTAGTACGCTGATAGATTAGGTAAAATATGTATTTATAATCTAATCAATGGTAATGATGATTGTAAAATACCTTAAAAAACCGTCAAGGGTCAAGTGCGAGTCAGACTCGTGCATGAAGAGTTCTATGGGACTCCCTAAAATATTTATTTTATTCTAGTTTTCAGTGTATTTATTGTTATAGGGGAACAGGTGACGTCACCTGTGAACATTTCAACTTTCTTTATCACGGTTCATGAGATTCAGCCTGGTGACAGGTGAACATACTGTCAGAGAAGTGTTAGAAATAGAGTCCCGTTTAAACTTTGAGTCTGTTGAGTTTGAGTTATCTTTGAATTTGAAAATTACGTTAAATTTATACAATAAGCACGACTATGTATTCACATGGAATATTTTTGCGGTAGGTCAGGCATAAAGAATTCGCCGTTAACCAGCACACCTGGCGGTAATTGAAACGGCTGCACATGCGACTTTTGACCGAATAAGGGAAAGACGGAATTCCTTGTATTTATAATTTTAAATACACTTTTAACTCACTGGAATCAAAAAGTTATCATTATAATCTTAGCAAGAATATGCCCCCCATGATACGTGCAGTTCGCGCCAAATAAAATTGCATTTCTGAAGTTAGCCATATGACATCTTACGCATGTACATAGTGTATTGTTCATACATTCTTGCCCTTACATGTGAATCAAGCTCTTTTTTGTGTAGTTACGGCAAACAGACCTAGTTTAACCTAATCTATACTAATATTATAAAGAGGAAAACTTTGTTTGTTTGGTTGTAATGAATAGGCTCAAAAACTACTGGACAGTTTTTAAAAATTCTTTCACCATTCGAAAGCTACATTATCCACGAGTAACATAGGCTATATTTTATCCCGGTACGGGCAGTAGTTACCACGGGACGCGGGTGAAACCGCGGGAAAACGGCTAGTCTAAAATAAAATTCCAAGAAAATGCACTTACCGATCTTACGTTCATCATTTCATTACCTTACCACATGCTGAAGCTCACAAATACTCAGAATATTCAACTTTCAACTAAACATTAACTTAAATAACAATTTTTATCCTTAATGACAGGAAAAATACCAAAAACGGTGGAAGCAATTATGATTATGGGTTCAGATAACAACAAACTAGATTGTTATGGAAAAGTATTTTTTTCAGTCATTAAAAGTAAGCGGTTTGAAAGTTAATGATATTTTCCATTGGTATTTATTGGAAACTATTTGTTGATGGCAGGAAAAAACATATGGGTAGAAATTCAATATCGATGATAAGTTTAAGTAAGATGATAAGTATCGATGGTAAGGAACTTAGTTCAGAATTTAGTTGCGAGTCATCATTGAAATTGAATTTAGTGATAAGTATTCCTAATAAGCCCAATAAATCTGTTATATTAAATGTGCAATAAAGATAAAAGACCAATATATTGTCATGATTGGTAGATAACACCTGTGATAATTTATCTTATATCAAATATTATGACCCCTTTTATGTAAGAGGTTCTAAATACTTTAGTTAAATTTGTTTAGGCTTTGATTAAGTTTTGACTTGAAGTGTAAATTCTGGTTTTTCCAACATAAAAGACAGACATGTGTTGCTGGGGACTTCGTTGCGCCACTTCGTCTTCCCAGCAAAAAACACATAGAAAGTGGTGAAGGGCGTGTGGGTGGGGGCTGTCTTTTGTTTTTGATGTTCAAAAAGTGCTGATTTATCAGCCTAATTTGAATAAGTTTGAGTTCAGTTTCCACATTCAAAAGTAATGGTTATAATAAAGAATGATATTACATCAGCCATGTTGTTATAAACATAGCTATAATTGAATCTGACCATGGAATGCTTTCTGTAAAATTTGTAATTTTAACACTTTCAAAGTAATTGTTGATGTATGAAAGAAAATTAAAGTAATAATACCATTGTCCATAAAACAAAGAAATATATAATACTAATGTAAGACCCCGTAGTGCTTCACTATGTAAATAAATGCAGAACCGCTCGACCGATTTTGTGCAAACTTCACATAAACCATCTACTAAATAGTTTGAAGAAAGCTTAAACATTTGGTCTGGATATGTGAGGCCATTCTTGAATTTTAAAATTACAACAAAAAGTGACATTATTTTTTACATACATACATACTAGTGGGCCAGATTTCAGCCCAAAGTTTCAATTAATACTCCTTTTCCTCGAAATATTATACATACAAAATAAAAGGGTGTCAGGTACCCATCATATAGATAGACCGTTTTCAATATAATTTGAATTAACACTTATTTTTAATTAGTTAATCTAATGTTATGTTGCACAATAAGAAAGTATTAACAATGCAGGATTCGCATCGAATACTTTTGCACAAAAATTAGGGCAAAAAATAAACACTTTAAATTACAATAATCAGAAAGATTCAAGATAAATCAGTTTTCTAATTTATCTGGAATTAATATCATAACGCCTGTGGTTTCATAAAAAAACAATAATGTATGGAATATTCTGTAACTTTCAACAGCATTTACATATTTCTTAATAATTCCAAAAAAAATAGACAATTCAGCAAATGAAAATTTCAAAAAGTCAAGAAAATCTGCTAAAATTATTACCTTCGAAACTGCAGCTTCCATGATTATTCCGATAAAATATCACTATACAAAACAAACAAAACTAAAACATTGTAAGTTGTGCGTAATTTAATCAGAAAATAAATAAAATTTAATAAAATTCGCAGATTTTCGGCAATCGTCAAATTCCACGATTTTTCTATTTACTAGAACGACCACAGACTAATGTCATTAGCTGTCAGCGCTGTCACGTTGCTCGATATGTCAAAGTCAAAAGACAAGTAAAGGCGGGTACGGTCCAAGTTCCCAACAAAATAAAACTACGCAGTCAGGTTTCTTCCTGAGTAAAACTAAATATTGAATCCAACTCAAAAATTAAATATATCGGATGATTAGAATCGGTAAAGATTGAGTTAAGATAAACGTTTTTTATTAATTTTACTATAATCAACTACCCACAACTTTTTAATTAAATGTTTGAAAGTAAATGTATACGTCGCCGTCGTCATTCAACTACCTTCATTTCACAATAATCAATAGAAAATTAACGATTTCTCTTGCGAACGAATTTCAGCAGCTCAAGTTAATTTTTGTGATAATAATGATGGAAGTGGATTCAGACGACAGAGTGAGTAAAGCTTGTTATTAAGAACGCGAAATGTTTCATTATTTTTACTTCTAGTCTTCATCTTGGTGTTTTATTCATATTGCGTACCTATGTATCACTTATGTTCAATGGTTACATTTATTGTTTATTTTCTTTGCAGGACAATGTTAAAAGACACAACAGTTTTACAAGCCCTAACATTAAACGAGCCCCAGTAGCTAAAAGAGTTGGAAGAGAACGTTGTCACAGTTATCATGCTCAAACACCAAAGGCTACAAAAAGTGCAGAAAGAGCGCGCTTGGAAGTGCCTAAAGTAAGTGCGTTACATGACACGAATTAACATACTATGAATAGAACTAAAATAAATTATCTTTGTGGAAAACAGAAATAAAACAGGGAGCAAAAGTAACAAATAAATTATTTATATACGAATGCATCCATAACTATGTCATTTTGACAAATATTTGACACTTACGAGATGCGTTCCAAAATATAAAAATTTCCCTAAAAAGTAAATCGAAAAAATAACTTTAAAATGTGTTAAATAAATATTTAACGTAGCTAAACGGTTTCTCTATAAATTTTAACAACTTTTACAGTTGTTCCATTATTATTTTCAACTTTCAAAACGAGATTATCATTACTAAAAGTAGTGGCTGCAGGCATTACCAAATATGGAGTTTGCTCGTTTTCCCAACCGTCCTCCCTTCGATCCTTAGTAGCTCTCGGTTTTATTTTCTTTTAAACAATTGTGTTATATTCAAATGTTTTCATTGCATTTTCTAGTGTAATAATAATCATTTCTTCTTTATAATCAAACGTGAGTTGGAGTTCTATAATAATTGTAGTGTCAAAATATAGGTCACAGTGGCGTATAGGTTATGTTAGAAGTGAAATATTCGGATAGTTGTTGTTTGTATTGTTGTTAACTGGTTACTTTTCGCGTTACAGATGTCGTTTAGGGTGGTGCGCAGTTCTAAATTCCGCCACGTTTACGGGCAGGCCCTGAAACGTGAGCAATGTTATGATAACATAAGAGTGTCAAAGAGTTCTTGGGACTCTACGTTCTGTGCGGTGAATCCTAAGTTTCTGGCTATAATCGTCGAGTCCGCCGGCGGAGGCGCCTTCATAGTACTGCCACACAATAAGGTGAGTTTATTTCATTGAACAGTTTGCGCATTTCTCACAGATTCAAATCTTAAAGATATTTACCAAATCCCTCTCAATTCTACACTGAAAATATTATATTGAGGCGCTTAGTCATGCTTGCTGATTTATAAATAACTACTTCTGGATTTAAAATGTGATTTACTGCTAAGAAAGTATGTTTTATTGAGAATTTGTGATATAATTTTGCATTCTGGTCAAAAATCCTGATTGAGGAAAATCTAGTTTTAAAACTTGATAAGTTCTATGAAAAGCTTAATAACTCAGTTTGTCTATTTAACAGAATTTAAATATTAAATAGCAAATGATATGGATATCTCATGTTACATTGGAAATCTTAGTAAGGCAATAATAGACCTTAAATCTAATATTTGACAAATATTAACTTTTATTCAAACTGGGTAATTTTTTAAATTATAAAGTGAGTATTATCATATATATATATATATATATATATATATATATATATCATATTCAGTGCTTTTATTACAGCCGGGATCAAGTATTATATTAAATTATGAATTAAATATTTTGTCTGCGATCTCAAAATTAGAGAACTGTGACTAATGAGACCGCAGGATTTAAGCTGTAACGGTATAGCAAATAAACTGCACCGGTATTTATATACGGTTAACACTGAATATTATATGAAACTCTGTAGGTGTTCTAACTTATTTCTGTTAAAGACTCGCAGTATAAAGCAATAAGTATTATTAAAATGTTTCTCAAAACCAATGCATAAAAGTTTATTTATAGGAAGCTATTTTGGATAATATTTAGTAATCATAATATCGCATTAGCATGTTATTAAAATTTTAATTTAGTAATATTTTTATTCACTATTTTAAAGAAAAACTAATTCCGATAGCAAATTACACATTCAAGTTATGTACAACTAGCTTATACCCGCATTCCTTAGAATTTTCTTTGTGCACCCGGACAAACATGTAGTCTAGCTTCCCCCCATAAATTGATGACCCAGCACTGAAAACAAAACTTTTTGATCTGATTTGAAAAACTTTTTGAAATCAGACCAAAAGTTTTTGATATACAAACAAATAAACTTTATAGCTTTACAATTTTAGTATACCTATACTCCATTTAAAATAACATTAGAAATTTAAGTAAACCTTTTTTACTGTTTGTTCAACCGATTTTGACTTCTATTGCGTTAGTAGTATGATTAATGGCGGCTGCAGTAAATACTTGGTATTGTAACCACTATTTTGCTTTCAATTCCGTTCTTTTGTCTACGGAATAGAAGTCAAAATCGGTTGAACAAACAGTAAAAAAGGTTTACTTAAATTTCTAATGTTATTTTAAATGGAGTATAGTGTGTTTAAGTATATTTTTTTCTTATCTGAAGTCATTGAATCTTAAGTCAAGGTTATTTTCGATGTGTTGATGACTCATTTTCTTTGCATTCCTGTCTCGTAAGTCCTTGATAGTGCCAAAGGCAGCTTTTTAATTACGAATATGTTAATTTTCGCAACAATTTTCAATTAATTGGTGCTCATGCTCAAACTCTCATAAAAATGCCAATTTTGAATGATTATTTTTGAAACGTTGTATTGCTTGTCACTTGGTAAGTATCGGCTAATTAGGCATAGATAACAAGTATTATCTTAGTTTTTTTTCCAAATTGTCATCATTGCAATAATTCACAAAATCTGATTATGAACAGTGAGATTACACTGAGCAGTAATAATTAGAAGATAATGTAAAATAACATCTGGTTTTAACCATCAAGCCAAACTTTGCAACGGAGTCAAAATCTAGACATTTTCACTTTGTAGTTGAATGCGCAAATGCAATCTATATTAGAGAATTTGGTGATGATATCTTCATCAAAATTAAATGGTAAAACTTGTCAGTAATGTTAGTTGTACACCAAAATAACAGACCTATATATAGGGTACCTAGATATAGGCTCTCGCTGTGGCAGTATATTGGGCTGACAAAGTGTAGTCTCACTATAAGACATGATGACATATTTTATCTAGATGCCTGCAGTAGCTTCCTTATGTGGAACTACTGGTGAAAGCTGGTTATTGAATAAATCTAGAATTAGACTTTTAATGCAACTTCACTGGAAATAGCCGATAGCTTTGATAAAATTAAGCGGATGACATTATTAGGCTTATCAGATCCTGGACATACAGATGGTCATAATTTTATGAATAAAAGAGGATGTTATATTATCTTATCTCTTTATTGTCTATGTGTTGTTTCCTGACCACTCCTAATTTTAGTATTACACATACTGCAGTCTATTGCGGTTGATTAATTGTTTAAATTCTCACTATTATTATTAGTCAGTGAATACAATTATTTCATTCACTTTAGAGTATCCTTAAACGTATGGATGATTGATTTATGCTAAGCTCGGGTACTACACTCTATATTTCGGTGAAAACCGCATGAATGTCCATGCTCCAGTTTTAGAATTTATTGCCAACAGATAGATTTAAGGAAAGGCAAACATATAGCACATATTAAATAATTCAATTTCTTAAAATACATCTGCTAATTCCATTAGGAGCATGATAATGCCATTTAAAGCAATTAATTTGTACCGTTTTAATTACGAATGTTAATAGATCGCAAATTAGTGCATAATGACTGTAATACATTCAGTCTATCTGTGTCTGTATTATGATAATAAGTGTAATAAAGATTGTTGAGTTTTTAACTGTACGTGTAGATAGTCTGGTGACTCAGAAACATAGACAGTGGCGGAATACTGTATATATATATATTTTTTATTATTCTATTTTTTTTTAGCTCAAGCAGCTATTCTGCCACTAAAGTGTATGAGATGTATTTCATAACATAAAAATCATGTAAAAAAAAATCTATGTTTATTTTTATTTTATAAAAAAGAAGATCTGTAAAGTTTTAAAATAGCATATATTCTATTTATATAAATGCCATTGGTAGAACAATAAAAAAATAATCAACATTTTTAAAGTTCCTTAGAAAAAAATATACATAAAATTCGTAGTTTGTGCCCAAGAAAATATCTGGCTTAATACAAACAAATTATCTCAATTTTAACTCTGTATAAACAAAGTACACCATACTTAGGTAATTAGCTAATCTTTGTTCACTCAAGAAATTCCTCATTTATCACGTCTCAGTTCTAAAGGTTATTTTTCTAATGTCACATTTTACAATAGGGTAAATACGCCAAATGTCGGCCCCCTTAGCGATTTTCTGATTGCGGTTCGCTATAGCACCGTCAGTTTCCAACGAAAGATAGTTTCTGATGCGGTTTTGGATAGTTTGATTAATCTATGTCATGTTTATAGGCATAAGATTGATATTTCTACGAAAAGAAAAAAGTAATAAGGCTTAGATGCGTCGAGAACAGAAAAACCCTAAAGTCGGCCATTCACGGCCCAAGGTCGGTCGCGTTTTTTCCAAATGTCGGCCGGGTATAGGCTGTTTTAAATTAAGGCAGTGACAAATATTATTAACATGATTTATTTTAGCAGAATTATAATATAATACTAAGTATACATTTGTAATTGTATTTGTCTAATTTATAGTAAAATATTTTTTTGTTTCCCCTAAACAAAAAAAGTCGTATTCACGACCAACCATTTATATTTTTTAAGCTAATAAGAACGGTTTAATAGATAGCAAGTATCAAACTATAAAGCTACCATAAACATGCCTACAATACTGTCAACTCCTACATTTAAACTTAACTCCTAAACGATATAATGAATTATAATAAATAAACTATTTCATTTTGAGAAAATGAAAAAATATAAAAGTATTTTTTCATCAGCCTGTATAGTGGCGCTTGAGTTCGAGGCTGGTCGACATTACGATTATTTACGATTCTAATGTCGGCCCCTATTTCTTGTACCTTATTTCTCGAGATTCAACTAATATCAGCCCGGCCGTTATTTGGCTATTAAACGTAAAATAGATCTATTTGCCTATAAGCTTTGCAAATTCTCTTGTTAAGCCAACGGAATTAGTACAATAGGAATTTATAAAATAGACTGCATTTGCTTTAAGTCGGCCACGGCCGAGACTCCGGTTTTAAGTCAAAACTGTTGTCCTAATGGCGGCCTCCTATTTTTCCTTGAAAAATATACGCAAAACGCTGAAAAAACTATCTTAAAATATAGTAAAAATAACCCATTAGTGATAATCAAGCTTAAAACAAAAATAAATAAATGTTTTATCGTTCTAATATCAATCCCCAAAATGTGAGTATTCACTTCGAGTAAGCTACTTTACGTGCGAATTTGATGTTTCAACGGCGCAATCGCTACTGACGCTCAGTATGAGAAGAGTAAGTGACAGAATCGGATAGTAACGATTTGTACGTATAGAGTATAAACCAAGGTTGCAATTCGAGGAGCAAAACTAACACTTAATTACCTTTTGAATGAATGCAAGCTGAAAATGTACAGACGGCCGAAGTTTGGGGGGAGGCCGACATTTGGCGTATTTACCCTACCTACGTATTATTATCTGTAACTATGTAGGAACAAGAAGTTTGTATAGTTATCACAGTATAAACAAGCATCCATGAGTAATTTGTACTAATTCCGTTATTTACTTATGGATTAGGATAAATTGTTTTTCCTTATTTACGTGTATTTTGTTATTATCTACTTGAATGGTACAGTTGGATGTCTTTGTGACTGTTACAGACTATAAGTATAATAGACAGATGTATAAAAAAAATGGTCCTTTATTTTTATTCTGAGATTATCTGTTTTTACTGAAGTACTAAAATTAGCAAGTTTTGTGTATTTTTAGACGTGTTTTTCCGTGTTTTTTATTACGATAAATCAGCCGAACCAAAAGCTCCCTTTTCTGTTCTTCTCTAATATTCAGAACATGATACACGCCCTAAATTCCCAGTCTTCCAAATTCAAAAACCGACCCTCAAAAACCAGCCAGTCTTATCAACCGAACCTACACAGCCTTCTTTACAAACTCATTTTTATCAATCGAACAATGCGAGGCGACAGATAACGCTCATTGTGCAACAGATATGGCTAAACAATGGTACCAAACAATGCGCAAACGCATCTAGCAAAAACTATTGAGCATGGGAATGGCAAGTGTATGTCGAGGTGTTGTAATAGGTTATTGGTTTAAGTTTTTATGCAACTATTGTTGTGTTATGATGTCGTGTAAGGCTTGTGTGTAATGTTGTGTATGTGTCACAGATGTATTGAAGTATTCTTTCTTTCTTTGAATGTTTTTCTTCTTTCGTCCTAAGATTTGCTGCTTGGATCCGATCTTATATTGATGACAATCCAAAAAGTAATTTAACGGAGTTCCAGAACTTATATTTTTTACGAAATATGTATAAAAAGGATTTTTGCATATTCAAAAAGAGTATCGTAGTCGACCTTTTACTTGGATTCCAGTTAATTTCAGTCCATTGGTCGACTTTACACACGTGTGAAACAATGCTCAATCATAACATAATATTCTTTTAACATACCAACTTTGAAATATTTTTCCTTGAGTTCAAAGGACCAATGGCCTACATGACAATACTATATATAAAGTCCTACAGATAGTAAAGGAAACAATGGTGGTCGACAATGGGCTGACAAAAACCTGCGGTGTGAATGTTTACTAACTGACGCATGCCTCGACGCTGTGTCATCTAATTGATATAAGCGATGTGACGTTTCCTTATTTTTACCTCTTTTTCTGTCTTTTGTGTGAGTGAATGAAGCTCGTGGCTAAGTTCGGGTCGATCTTGAGTCCATCTTACCATAAATGAATTCTCTGTGTTTCGAAAGGATCTTTAATGAGAACATAATTTGGACTTTAGCAGCCTTTAAGCCAGACAGTCTGATAACCAGTCTTACCAAGAGGCATTGGGTTGTTAGTCAAATACTGGTACTCAGCTGCATTAGACATGACGTCTACCCGAACATAGTTGCGAAAAGGCCGACCCCTGATGAATTTCCTAACAATTTTCGACGTAGGAATATATTTGACCTAAGACTTTTCGATGTCAGGAATTCCACGTTAGTCAAAAGACAAACTTCTTTTACCAGAAATGTAACAGTTGCAAAAGTATTTCCCAAAATAGTCCTCAAAACACACGAACCTAATTCAATCCTTACATACGCACGAACGCATTCGATACCATATCTCCCGATGGTGCATAATGCTTTGCGATAACCGATACAGAACACGTCATTTACATCGCATTACAAGTCTCATTTATCAGCTACCTACAATTAACATCAGGTCTCGATTTCACACGCCGTTTACAGAGCTATTGATGGTAGGGATCATTAGGTTCTGATGAATGAAGTTGTTGTCTGTGTGTCTGTTATGTTCTATGTATGGTGTATGTGCCAAGGTATGATTTCAGTTAAAAGAGCAAGTAATTTGTATTTATTTTAGGAGTAGGTAGTATTTTCATTGAGCTTAATTCTGAAAAGAAGGAGTATGAATGATCTTAGAAGGTCCTCTATGGTTATTCTTCGCTTGAAGTCGCCCAGTTTTGGTTGGAAATTAATTCAAGCTCTCGTTTTAAGGAACACGTTCTTGTATTGCTGAATAGGGTTATCATCAATATTACAAAAAAAAAAACACTACTAAGCCTAAGTTACAAAAGTCCTTATCAATGTTCAATCAAAAATATACGCATATCCAGGATGTTAAATTCCTATTTCTCACTAGATAACGGTCTCTAAGATAAATACCAAACAGTGCAACAAATCGTAATTTCCCTTAAGAGGACGAATTGGAATTTTTGGCGCCAAGGATTTCAATTTTTCTCAGTAAATACAAAACGGATCAAAATACAACTTGGTTACCTGAAAGTTCATGATATAAACCTTATTTTGTTAGACGTAGAAACATGATTAGGTAACTTTTATAACAGAGAAAAATATATCAAACATACCTCTTTTTAAAAAGAGATTCACATATTATGGGCATACGGGACCGATTTAAGCCTCTTAACTTTTTTCGTAGTTGAGTATGTACGTACTCTTTAAAATTGTAGAAGGAATTTTTATCAAATTATCATTTCTAAATAATAAAATTACAAAACCATTTTGTCGCTTACGACTTTTAGTTATAAGCTAGCGCGCGTATTGTTATCCTCGCCCCGCTCAGACGCTCCGACCCCTTTTGGCGCCTTAGATGCGCGTGCCGGTTATGGAATTATTGTTGACCAATTCCTCGCCTTAACTTGACGTTGCACGTTGTGCTCGTATCGTTATCTAACAGATAAGACGCAATCTCCGGCCTTCAGCGGGAGCAATGGTTAGGCAATATCCTAAATAGGGCATGCAAATTCGGTAAAACAAAAATTACCGGTAAAAATTCGGTAATAAAAATATTTTTACCGGTAAACCGGTAAAACGGTAATTTTTGTAATTTTTTAAAAATGTGATATTATAACAATAAGATTGGGTAGTCTTAAAGCAAAAACTAAATAAATATGCAAAGTATAAGGTGGTAAACGTTTTTTTGTGTCGTGGGCCGTAACAAAAAACATGTCAGTACCATCCGTACGCGATGTCGCCGACAAAATGCAAGAGAAACGGCTGCGATGGTACGGACATTAAAAAGGAGTGACACCTGAGGACACCGGCAGTGTGAATGTGATACTCAATCTCAATATACCCGGTCAAAGGCGCAAAGGCAGGCCGAAACCGTGGTGGTTGAGTGTCGTAATGACATGAAAATCTGCGAACTCGAAGAGGAAGATGTCTATTCAGGAGGATAGAGCGAAGTGGAAGAAGGAAGATACGGAAAGCCGACCCCGTCACAAGACGGGATAAACGCTAAGAATTACCGTAAAAAATATATTTTTCATTGAAGGGAAAGCCCTTTTTTATGGTAAATCATCAAATGACAGACTCTTTCTGTCTAATACCCATGTTTTTTAGTAGGCGTTTTATGGACCAGGGTAGCGGTAACTCTTTCGAACAATCCCGCGGCCCCGGCAGGCCTTGGCCCTGCTGGGCCCCACTGGGTTTGCTGACATCTCCCTGAGGAGCCCGTGGAACAACGCGCGCCGCTGACACGGGTCTGTTGTCTATGCAGACGGTGGAACGATGAGCCACTCGAACTCACCGCCCACAGACCGACGCCTACGGTGGCCGGGAGTCGTCTCTCGACCCTTGGCGCCCGTGGTGTCTTCCTGGTCCACTACAGCGGCTGGGATGAGAGGTGCTACTCGCAGTCGCTCCGCCGTCTCCTTCTCGAGCATGACTGCTTCGCAGAAGGGGCGACGGCTTCCCATTCCGTCTAGCTCCGGACCATGGCTTGAACCAGGGAAGGACGCGAAAGGTCGCCGCTGCCTATTGCCTCGACGACAACACGGCGGTACCCTTCCCAGGCAGTGCACACCTGGACTGTGTGCTCCACCTCAGAGCAGTCCGCATGGTGGTGAAGTAAAAGCCCTTGCTCAGTAAGGTCATAGAGTAGGTAAAATAAGCATTAGCTACATTTGTACCTAGTATGAGCTGACAGCTATGAGGAAAAACAGAATAACTGAATGAATACAATTTGTTTAGATTTTATAAATTAAGATGAGAAAGAAGATTTGTATCTAACCTAGAGATAGTTAAGGACACACAAGTTTACTTTTCTAAAAAACAGCAACTATAACACTCTTACAATACGTAATGTATGCAACATTACATTATATTCAGGCTACAAAACAAAGATTTGACGTTAAATGAACAATTGCTATATTTTATCAGAAAAACGTAAAAACCGGTAAATTACCGGTTTCATATTATTTTTACCGGTAATTTAAAACCCGCAAAAATGGGCGATTTACCGGTAAAAACGAAACCGGTTAACCGGTATTGCATGCCCTAATCCTAAACAATGCTACAAACAGTAATAACAATAACATGCTGTTTAGATATTGTTTATTTGTGTGGTCGTTTTATACTGTTATATTATATAGGTCTTCATCATCTGCTTAGCCTTTTCCTATGGTGGGGTCGGTTTCCAGTCTCACCGCATGCAGTTAAGGTCCGGTGTGTTACGTGGAGCAACTGCCTATCTGACCTCCTCAACCCTTGAACTTGAGCAGCCCTACACCTACACGATTATTGGTCCTTTTAGCCGCAGCGTAATAACTCGAAATATTCTTCGAAGGAGTTCTGCTACCTCTTCTTAAGTAACTTTGTCTGTCTTTCTGTCTGTCTGTCTGTCTGTCTGTCTGTCTTTTCTTCGCGCCTAAACTACTGAATCGATTTGTGTGAAATTTGGTACAGATATAGTTTGAAACTTGAGAAAGGACATAGGATAGTTTTTATTACAAAAAAATATAAAAATAAAATTTATTCCGGACATATAGCGCCACCTATTGGTCAAACCAAAAATCTACCGGAAGTTACTATTCTACGCGAAAGAAGTCGCGGGCAAAAGCTAGTTACTTATAAACCTAAATATAGGCATTGTAAACTTCAAATTGTCCCAGTCTATTCCTCTGCTACGCTCCTTTATCCCATATTAAATTAAAAAATAGGTAGGTAGTAAGATGGACAATTTATTTACCGCACACAGTATAGCTCGGTAGATGGGTCGGCAGAAACAAAAAAAAATGGGTTAGAGCCCATACAGTGATTACTCATTATTTGATTAAAAATAATTAAGACGTAAGAATTAATGTTACAAAATGTAGCCCTTTATTGTGAGTTCTGCAAACATCTAGCATGCAGTCCATTTGGGAATTGAAGTCCACACCTACAGAAAAAATACACAATTGCCCTACTTCGGAAGCTTTTTCCGTATAGAGTGATGGCATAGCAACAATGACACCTTCACTGTTACAACTAAACACCCGTAGGCCAACGTGTCAAGTTCGTGTGGAAACCACTGGACATGTCTATAAACAAAACACGTAAATTAAACGCGTCCCACATTGCGTATGCGCACGGAAAATAGATCCGACGCAGTTTCTCACACTGCTCTGTGGTTCTCACGTTTTTTTTTGGTGCTAAGGGAGTGAAGAAAGTACTGCAGAAGCTAACTTATAGATTTAATTATAGACGGTTTTACTGGATACATAACGCTTTTCTGAAGGTGTAGATTTATCAAGAATAGGTCGAAGTCTCTTAGTTACTGGTCTTAAGCTATAAAGAAGCTTTTCTTTACTTTTGCTATGTTATATATTATTCTGACTGTAGGTTTTTAGTTGAGAAGTTATGTAATTGAACGAAAATGTCCAGAACAATAATTCTGTTTTAGCCGTGTAGCTCAAAATTAATTCTGGAACTCGATAAAGATGTTCCAAGAATTAATTATCACACGTTGACCTAAATATAGTATTCCTAGAAACGGCTGACTAAATATTACCACAGCGAAATGTCGTAAATTTTAGTTAATTACTATAAATCAATAAACTGGGACGCTAAATGGAGTGCCTGAATTTATGTTGCTTTAATAGATCTTATTTATAAGCTAAGAAAAGTGGGTGTAACTGTGACCCATTTTTGAAAAAAAAAAATACAGACAGATATTGTACGTACCTGTCTCATGTCTGAGTCTAAATTTACAATCCTGTAAAAGGCGCAGGAGCTTTAGGTTCTAATAAAGTCATTTAAACGTAGATTATACCCCAAAGAGTTAATTCAGTTACAGAACTAAGGGGTACATAGTTTCCTTGTTTTTGAAGCTAATTTCTCAAGAGAGAAACTCCTGCAGGCTTGATCCATAACATTAATGCTTATTTTTATATGAATCCCCCCAATTATTCTGGTCTTTCTTAACTTTTTTTAAACCTTCTTAAATTTTTAAACCAGTACATTTCCACACACTGTTCTACCCACCAACAGTCGTAGTAATAGATCTTGTCACATATTATTATGATCTCCATTCACAATCTCTATTCCCGTGCATTAGGTCATGCTACACAAGGTCAGGACTGGACGTGGATAGACGGCTTTCTGATTAGGAGTTCCGTTCAGTAATCATAGCTCTTCTGTTCGTCTGTTTGTCTGCAGTTGTGATGATTGAGGATAGCGGACGGAAATAAGAGATAACAGCAAAAACGGATGTTTTATAGTTCGGCCATTCAGAGAATGCGTTCCTGACACGTCGCGATTGAACTGACGACGTAACTTTGCAATGGCGTTGCAGTTACGATAAAAATATTTTTGCTGGTTGTTTACCGTTTTAACAATTGAGGAGCATTAAAACAACATTATTATATCAATAATCAATGAATGTTATAATTTTGTGCCAAACTGAGTGTCAAATAACTTGGTAAACAATATTTTTCTAAATCTATACTGCGCTATTACAAGGTTATGTCAGCGGTTTATATTTTGTAGTGCTGTGCTAAAAATAACAGGCAAGTATCGTAATCTGTTCTTATACAGTTATAATATAAAATAATACGTTTTGATTTTCTTTTTAAGAATTGGAAAATAATGGACTATAAGACTTAATTATAACGTTTATGAAATATAAAAATAAAACTATGACCAAACCGCATTTTTATACTTAGATTATAGTTCGGCCATTCAGAGAATGCGTTCCTGACACGTCGCGATTGAACTGACGACGTAACTACATTCATTGATTATTGATATAATAATGTTGTTTTAATGCTCCTCAATTGTTAAAACGGTAAACAACCAGCAAAAATATTTTTATCGTAACTGCAACGCCATTGCAAAGTTACGTCGTCAGTTCAATCGCGACGTGTCAGGAACGCATTCTCTGAATGGCCGAACTATAAAAATGGTAACCCCAAATGGCGTTATGGGCCGCCATTTTGTGACGCTAAAACAGTCGTCCGTTGTCGTTTCGTGCGCATAGACCACGTTTTTCAAGTGTTTTCGATCTGTTTTTATTTGATTACCCGGCTTTTGTTAGACCGAGATATCAGGATTGATTCTGTTATTGATAATAATATAATTATACATGTAGGCGAAGATGATGATGAAGACACCACCTCCTCAAGCAAATCGGAGTCTGATTAATATTCTGTTCGCACATTCAATTCAATGTACTTGTAACAAAGAATAAATAAAACAATTTTATTATATGAATATTACCTTTTTTTGGTTTCCACTTAAATAACTAAAATATAAAACAAATGATTCCGCCAATTTAAAACGAAAATAATCTTAAAATAATGCGGCGGTTCATTTTGAAGGAACGGTAACGAACTCAGTGTTATGTTGTGCCCATCACTAGTCGTGACTAACTGATAGGTGTCAGGAACGCATTCTCTGAACGGCCGAAGTATAGATATTTTTTGTAATAGGGTCCTGTTGTGGAGGAAATAGAAAAGTTAATGAGTAGTCCTAATTAAATATTCTGTGGATAAGAAGTTAGAAGTAACCTTCAAAAGTTCAGCAAATGTTTTGCGAAGGATAGTTAAAACTGCGTTGATTTATATTAGTAAAAGAAGGAGAAATATGGCCTCATATATCTTCGTGAATCTACGTCTAATTTTGTATTTTATACATGCAAGACAAATGAAGAGTAGATTCTTTGGCGTGCAAAACTTTCAGTGTTGCATTAATCATTACACACGCCAGCACAATGAATACAAAAATATATTCTTCAACGCATCGATGATGCAGACTTATTCGTACGAACTTATCGACGCGTACCATACAAGACGCATTGATTTGCCGTGAGTAATGGCAGTTTTTTGGCTATCACACAACTCTTTATGAGCATCCTATCCTATATTTAGGCATTACAAACATTGTACTACATGTTATTATTAGTACATCATGATTTGATACATCAATTCGTTGGTTAATCCAATGTTGGTGACCAATTCGCCAAATTTACGATGCAGATGCGACGCGTGGGTCGTTTGTTTCCACTGAATGATGTTATCACAAAAATGTACAATACAAAAACAATGCTGCAGCGAACGTTTTACAAGCCGGCTTTTACAATAACAGAAATTGCCAGAATGTTTTAGATATACGAATATACACACCCCCACATTCAGAAGGACGCTGAAATGAATATTGTGGCCGAAGAAGAAGCGTATGACGAAGATTTTTGCATATTAAAGACAGTTGAAATTGAAACACTTATTGGTTCATTTGTGAATGGTGATCCACTATCAATTTGGCTCATCAAAGCCACGAAAAAAATCCGGACAGCAACACCAGCTAAAAATTCGCCCTTGATATACCAAAAGAATAGCACATGCATACCACACGTCGAACCAAATTCACGTACAAAACTATGTTCGAACGTTCTATAATTAGCTGTTATTATTTAAGAAATCTATTTATGTATGTTTGTGTATTGGGTAATAATTCGGCAGACGGAAATCGAGGGCCCGCCTACGCGCGCCGAGAAAAGCGTAGCGACGTGTGCAAGCATGTGTTACACGAGCAGGATTCTGATGCACAGGTATTGCATGGAGTGTGGATTTCGTAGTTTACCTTCACGGAACTGTGGCCCAAAATAGATAGGAACTGGAGAATGAACAATTCGGGTCTTGGAAACTCGCAAGGAAATCAACATCTCTTTGTTGTATCGTCCCAAGATGAAAGCACTGATTAGCGATAAATAAAAGAATCCTGGGGAAAACTAATAAGCGAAACTATAATTGAAAACCATATTAGGAGGCTACATTCAACATTTTGAATTCTAAAAATTGCACCAACTTCCCCAAATATTTCTGCAGTGGATAAATGCTTTGGAACTTAGGGCTTTCACTGAATTTATTTCAAGTGCTCTCTTCCAAGCATTCAAGATTCTTAACCCATTGCAAAAACCTGACCTCATTCAGACTGGGCATTTCCTCTTTACAAGTAGCCAGAAGAAGAACATCAATCAGATGTCAGTGCGACAAGCCCACGTGTTTAACGAACACATTTGCGCGTCTCAATCACACCTGTGTCCTACCTGTGACGATAAATCAGACGTTTGATTGTTTTATATATACGTGGTTTATTTTTGGAAAATTGGCATCTTTGAGGCCATAAAAAGACTTCAAAAGACCAAACTGGGGTATTCTAGAAGGTTCATTAATGGGAATCTTGTTTTGGGAATGAATTTGAGGTCCACTTGGTTCACTTTTATACACCCTATATGACATTTGGCCTGCTGTTGGAGTAACATCTGTCCTAAAGTGTGGTATCTCGCTCAAATCTCATTCTAAATTGGGTTTGTAATAGGAACCTCAAACTCTTTTGTATCGCAGTAACCCAACACTCCGCTCCTTCTCTGTGAACTAAACTCCGGACAACATCGTATCGAATAACTGGAGTCGTTCCGACTGTTGCCAAATTAGACTAGCACCGCGCGACTTTATCGCATGGACAACAAAACAACGGACGGATCGTAAATTGGTAACTGCAAAACATTCCTCATAACCGAAGTATAGAAGTTATTCTGGATTTACTGACATCGTGAGGAACTATATTTACATATTACTACTTCAAATATGGATGAGCACGTTCCAGAGTTGACACTCAAATTATCGCGTACATGAAAACAACACAAAATTGACACGGTTCTGAATAATTACTGGCTTAATGTGCCAAACGGCCATTCAGTACCATTAGCCCCCGGCCGGTGTGACACAGTGGCACTCCGGAACACTTGGGGAATTCGCACTGTAATAATAATGGCCGTTTGGCGCGCTGCCATCTACTCGGAACACGGCGAATCGCATAAATATTCGGCCAAACGTTTGATCAAATGTTACGCTGTGATGTAATGTGGTACACCTGAAACTGAAGATTGGAGATTATATTGATTTTGCGTTTCTACGATGCATTTAGATGATACTGTTGGATACCAAGAAAGATTAGCATTAACCGATCTCTATTTTTGAAAAGTAAAGACCCCCTAAGAAGCTTTGCAGATTAGTGGCCCGCATTTGAAAGACCCTATACGAATATACGTCTGACTGAATCCTTTTACTGCAATATCGTCCTCATACAATCGATCCTCCTGATAACCTTATAATATCTCATTCAATGCTATACTGATAAAAAATGACGAAATTAATTTTTACGGTGAATCCCTGTGTGACGAAGGATAAACAAACCAACAAAATATGGCTAGCTCGTGCACAAACATTTTTACATTGTAAAAAGCGACAGCTTATATTTGTTTCCTTTGTCACAACATAGCATATTCTGTTACTACAAGAAATAAACTAAAAATATTCACACTTTCGTAACCTATTTACTCTGGTCATCCAGTGTTAAGAATTCCTATTTATACAATGTTGTCTGAAAACTAGCGATTTACGCTTTCATATGACATTTTGTATAAGCTTTTGGACGTAAAATATAGAGCTGTTGACCACAACTGTCAGAATTAAATATCAGAATAATATATAAAATCGAAAAATATATGATTCTGAATGTCCTGGTTCCATTCTGTCATCTGTAATGGATACTACCTTAAATTGCAAGGTTTCTCCTTGAAGAAGTCTACACACGAATAGATCCGATCTGCGAATCGATGACAGTGTTTTGCAAAGTGCAAAAAAATAACGCAATTTAATGAAAACGGCTAAATCAAATGCTAAGTTTGGTCATCTAGGCTTAGTCTAGATTTTCGGGACCATCATCATATTTTGTAGATGCGTCCTCGACGCTCTCATATATCTTTTCATACATATAACAAATGCTAAAATGCTTGTAAGATATACATAATAAACTGCGACAAGACAATTATTTATATGCTCGTAAACATATACCGTCTTACCACAAAAACTTTTAAACGTCAGTTTATGCCTTGTCTAAAAAAATGTCAAATTATGACGTTGACATATGGTTCATTTTGCAGCCAAAATTTTATTAGACAAGTGTAAAACAGGGTTTAAAGTTTTTGTAGTAAGGCCCATAATTATGGTTTATGCGATTGCTTCGGATTAAATACTCCAAATGATTCGCGTATTTGAGTGCATTATAATCATTGTGTGCTTGTAAATGTAAACTGTAAATACTGAAAGTAATATCAATTGTAAACACCTTGGAAGTTAAATGTATTTTATTTATTTGTATTTAGATTCAAAATGTCGTGTAACTACGACCTACATTAGCAATTTATACTCTACTTGTGGCGCCAAAAATGTTTAATTACGTATTTTCAAGATGGCCGACTTTCACTGGGTCGTTAGTGCACGAGAAAGTTTTCGCGCCCATAATTTTCAGAGACAAGGCGAAATAATTAATTGGCGCGCAAACTTTGCAGATAATTAAATTGCTGTTTTGTTTTTATTGTTTGTACTTTCACATTGTTTTTTGAGTCGGGAAAGAGAAATTAGGTTTTTGAATAAGTTTTATTTCAGTACCTGAAACTTTAGACTGGTAATTAAATATGTTTAGCCTACTTTCATCTTTCTACAATGTCAAGGTCTCATAAAATCCACCTAATTTTTATTTTATTTTATTCCGCTGATATTATACGCATAAAGACAGGTATTTTAACCAATATAACTTGAAATAAGGCTGATAAAACTGAACTTTTAAGACGTCAAAATAAAAGACAGACCTTAAAACGTCCTCATTTCACCACTTCCTGTCTGTTTTTGCCAAACCAACACCTATTTTCCTCCTTATTTAATACCAATCTGCTTTGCTTCCAGGTTGGTCGCATACCGGCGGACCACCCTCTGGTGGGCGGGCACAAGGGCCCCGTGCTCGACATCGCGTGGTGCCCACATAACGACAATGTCATCGCTAGTGGCTCCGAGGACTGTGTTGTTAAGGTATGTAATATGCTTTAGTATATGAGGACCAGAATAAAGTAGTGAAATAGTAATTAACGTGTCCTGTGTATGTAATAACTCAGATAGGGGTCTCTTAATTATGTTGTCGACATCTTCGATAGCGGAGTGGTTAAAAGCGTAAAAAAATTGACACAATTATTAAAGGGGCCAAAAAATTATTGTCATTTATCTGTATCGAACAGAATTCTGCAAATATCTACCGAATCCTCATTACTTCGCTGCTTCTTGAAGGTTAATTATAATCATAATCCCCTAGTAGGACGTATTCTCTTTTTATCAAACTTTGCCTCATTTTTCATACATATCCGAAAATGCTTTACAAAGGGTCAACCTTACATAACATGCTGAAGATTTTCAACCACCATCTCTAAGGCCTACCAATCTCCCCGCAGGTATGGCAGATCCCCGACGGGGGCCTGTCCCGTACCCTCACGGACCCGGTGGTTGACCTGGTGTTCCACCAGCGGCGCGTGGGGCTGGTGCTGTGGCACCCCACCGCGCAGAATGTGCTGCTCACTGCCGGCTCCGATAACCAGGTCAGTTTGGATATACTGATGTCCAGGTCAGTTTGGAAGATGTATGAAGTTGGACAATGGTACGTTAAGGAAAATGATGTACAATTATGGAGCAGTCTGGTTAAAAGTTGCTGGAATGTCCCAAGCTTGGCTTTGTATGAATCAGCTTAATAATATTGTTCTTGGAGACATTAGACATTCACAAACTACTTTATGACGCTCTTAGCGTCTGGATAAAATAACAAGAAGAAGAATTATGTTGGACACCTTTTTGAACACCAAATCATCTCATAATGATGAGGTCAAAGGTAATAATCGGTTGCAATATGCTTTATTAGGTTTCATGGTTCCCCATGTAGCGAATACTTAAGAATGCCCCTTTATTGTCTTGTCATATAGGTGAAAAACTTTTAAACATATTTATTACTTCATCACAGATAGCGATATGGAACGTGGGCACCGGCGAGGTGCTGCTGACGTTGGACTGCCATCCGGACCTCATCTACTCCGCCTGCTGGAACTGGACCGGCTCCAAGCTCCTCACCACCTGTCGCGACAAGAAGATCAGGTAACCATCAGTTTCTATACCTTCTCCTTTCTTCATAGTCTTGTGGCCGTCGACTGCTGAACATAATAAGCCTACCATACTATCTTGGCAGCCCGTCATAAGGATCATACCTATAATAGGGGATAAAAGCATTTTATATTTAGTTCCTTTTTCCTTGAAATAATTATTGTTAGACCGAACAGGATCGAAATCAAAAGAGTTATAGTAACCTGCAAGTGTTCAAGCACAATTTACTATGCTATCCTACTATGTTGTTTATAACTTAAGAATTTTCGCAATCGGGGCTAAGTTAACAGACTTTTGTGACGATTACGTTTATAGCCAAAACTGGACACATTGGCTGATTTTTCACATTAAGTCACCAACTAAAATGTATTTTATATTTTTTCGCTACCTAGCTTACCAGAAAAACCACAAAAATATTACACATTACACACTAATTAATATACCTGTTATTCGCCAGGATCATCGACCCGCGCAAGGGCGAGGTGGAGTCGGAGGCGGTGGCGCACGAGGGCAGCAAGGCCTCGCGAGCCATCTTCCTCAAGCACGGGCTCGTCTTCACCACCGGGTATGTACCTAACCCTCACTGAATAATCACTATTACAGATATAACTAATAACATGGGAAAATATGTTGAATCATTGAAGTTAGGGGGGTGTTTCGAGGGGTTCTTTAGTATGGCTGATGGTGAATAAAAAGCAACCTAAAAACAAACACTCATCTTCTTACGTGAAGGTGCGTGTAATTATTCGGAAGTGTGTGCGCAGGCAGTCGTTTGAATTTAGTTTGTTTTGTAACTTTGACCTTTAAAATGTGTTATAAATAAATATGAAATTAACCATATAAGAAGACCTGGTATTTTTTGTAACCTTTGCCTATTGCAAAAAGCTTCATCGAATAATTGCACATTCCCAACATATGTTATAGACATTTTTGGTATACAAATACTTGTAATTTATTCATCTATTCTTACTTTAGTTGTGTAGCATACCAATACACATAGTTTTCCAACATATTTTATTGTTTTTTTCCCTCTGCAGGTTCAGCCGCATGTCGGAGCGTCAGTACTCGCTCCGCACCCCGGATGCCCTCGCGGAGCCGATCGTGACGGTGGAGATCGACACCAGCAACGGCGTCATGTTCCCGCTCTACGATCCCGACACTAACCTCATCTACCTCTGCGGGAAGGGCGACTCCGTTATACGATACTTTGAGGTACTGCATCCTTATCGGCCTAGCCTGTTCCTATACCCGGATGCCCTCGCGGAGCCGATCGTGACGGTGGAGATCGACACCAGCAACGGCGTCATGTTCCCGCTCTACGATCCCGACACTAACCTCATCTACCTCTGCGGGAAGGGCGACTCCGTTATACGATACTTTGAGGTACTGCATCCTTATCGGCCTAGCCTGTTCCTATACCCGGATGCCCTCGCGGAGCCGATCGTGACGGTGGAGATCGACACCAGCAACGGCGTCATGTTCCCGCTCTACGATCCCGACACTAACCTCATCTACCTCTGCGGGAAGGGCGACTCCGTTATACGATACTTTGAGGTACTGCATCCTTATCGGCCTAGCCTGTTCCTATACCCGGATGCCCTCGCGGAGCCGATCGTGACGGTGGAGATCGACACCAGCAACGGCGTCATGTTCCCGCTCTACGATCCCGACACTAACCTCATCTACCTCTGCGGGAAGGGCGACTCCGTTATACGATACTTTGAGGTACTGCATCCTTATCGGCCTAGCCTGTTCCTATACCCGGATGCCCTCGCGGAGCCGATCGTGACGGTGGAGATCGACACCAGCAACGGCGTCATGTTCCCGCTCTACGATCCCGACACTAACCTCATCTACCTCTGCGGGAAGGGCGACTCCGTTATACGATACTTTGAGGTACTGCATCCTTATCGGCCTAGCCTGTTCCTATACCCGGATGCCCTCGCGGAGCCGATCGTGACGGTGGAGATCGACACCAGCAACGGCGTCATGTTCCCGCTCTACGATCCCGACACTAACCTCATCTACCTCTGCGGGAAGGGCGACTCCGTTATACGATACTTTGAGGTACTGCATCCTTATCGGCCTAGCCTGTTCCTATACCCGGATGCCCTCGCGGAGCCGATCGTGACGGTGGAGATCGACACCAGCAACGGCGTCATGTTCCCGCTCTACGATCCCGACACTAACCTCATCTACCTCTGCGGGAAGGGCGACTCCGTTATACGATACTTTGAGGTACTGCATCCTTATCGGCCTAGCCTGTTCCTATACCCGGATGCCCTCGCGGAGCCGATCGTGACGGTGGAGATCGACACCAGCAACGGCGTCATGTTCCCGCTCTACGATCCCGACACTAACCTCATCTACCTCTGCGGGAAGGGCGACTCCGTTATACGATACTTTGAGGTACTGCATCCTTATCGGCCTAGCCTGTTCCTATACCCGGATGCCCTCGCGGAGCCGATCGTGACGGTGGAGATCGACACCAGCAACGGCGTCATGTTCCCGCTCTACGATCCCGACACTAACCTCATCTACCTCTGCGGGAAGGGCGACTCCGTTATACGATACTTTGAGGTACTGCATCCTTATCGGCCTAGCCTGTTCCTATACCCGGATGCCCTCGCGGAGCCGATCGTGACGGTGGAGATCGACACCAGCAACGGCGTCATGTTCCCGCTCTACGATCCCGACACTAACCTCATCTACCTCTGCGGGAAGGGCGACTCCGTTATACGATACTTTGAGGTACTGCATCCTTATCGGCCTAGCCTGTTCCTATACCCGGATGCCCTCGCGGAGCCGATCGTGACGGTGGAGATCGACACCAGCAACGGCGTCATGTTCCCGCTCTACGATCCCGACACTAACCTCATCTACCTCTGCGGGAAGGGCGACTCCGTTATACGATACTTTGAGGTACTGCATCCTTATCGGCCTAGCCTGTTCCTATACCCGGATGCCCTCGCGGAGCCGATCGTGACGGTGGAGATCGACACCAGCAACGGCGTCATGTTCCCGCTCTACGATCCCGACACTAACCTCATCTACCTCTGCGGGAAGGGCGACTCCGTTATACGATACTTTGAGGTACTGCATCCTTATCGGCCTAGCCTGTTCCTATACCCGGATGCCCTCGCGGAGCCGATCGTGACGGTGGAGATCGACACCAGCAACGGCGTCATGTTCCCGCTCTACGATCCCGACACTAACCTCATCTACCTCTGCGGGAAGGGCGACTCCGTTATACGATACTTTGAGGTACTGCATCCTTATCGGCCTAGCCTGTTCCTATACCCGGATGCCCTCGCGGAGCCGATCGTGACGGTGGAGATCGACACCAGCAACGGCGTCATGTTCCCGCTCTACGATCCCGACACTAACCTCATCTACCTCTGCGGGAAGGGCGACTCCGTTATACGATACTTTGAGGTACTGCATCCTTATCGGCCTAGCCTGTTCCTATACCCGGATGCCCTCGCGGAGCCGATCGTGACGGTGGAGATCGACACCAGCAACGGCGTCATGTTCCCGCTCTACGATCCCGACACTAACCTCATCTACCTCTGCGGGAAGGGCGACTCCGTTATACGATACTTTGAGGTAAATAAACAAATCCCGGGGCTGCGGGATTGTTCGAAAGAGTTACCGCGGCCCTGGTACATAAAAGGCCTACGCGCATTATACCGCCGGAGCTTGTAGAGCAATGTTCCGTGATGACAACCAGTTTTACGAGGACTACACCAGTGTTTTACATGGAGCGACTGCCTATCTGACCTCCACAACACGTAAGTAGCTTGGTAAGGACTGTTGACAAACTTTCCGATTATTTTGTTACTATCCGCAACGACTAACATATCTTCCTTATGGAAATGATATCGTCATCGTTCTAGTTTCTCAATTAATATCATTGTTAAGCTAAAAACTAAAATACTGTTTTTTATTTACAGGTGACACCAGAGCCACCATTCGTTCACTACATCAACACCTTCCAAACGCCAGACCCACAGAGAGGTAAGCCATATACAAAATAATTTTTATCTCTAAAATAACTTTCAGAAATATCATAGTAAATGAATATAATTAGCCTAAGAAACATATTAGACCTTATTTATATAATTTTAAGTATTTGTATATACATATTGTTGTATTTCCTAAGGGCCTAAAATAAAGGAATTAATAAAAAATAATTTGTATATTGTGATTCCCAGGTATCGGCATGATGCCGAAGCGAGGTTGCGACGTGGCCACCTGCGAGATAGCCAAGTTCTACCGATTGAACAACTCTGGACTGTGTCAGGTAAAAATAATCATGTTTTAGTTCTCTGAACTTGCTAGGTAATAAGAAAATTTTTAGTACACTGTATTGACGGTTTTCTGTTGTTTCCCAAAAAAATATGAGTCGACTTAATTGGCTCAAATTGTTGGACGTCTGAAAATGTTCTTTTGTGATTACTTGGATATGAAATTACAATTAGATAGTTGACTAGGTCAAAAATAAAATCTGTTTTCTTACAGGCATCTATTAATGTCACTTTCATTTATTGTTTCAATAGAAAAGCTTTTTTATTGTTTAATATATACAAGCAAAATAAGTTTACAGTTTATTAAAAATATGTAACGACATTTCAATATCACGATTAGAAAAATGAACTGTCAAAAAAGTTGCCTTTTTATGGCTAGTTGTCAACTACCATATAATTCTAAAATCCTCCCAATCTCCCCACAGGTGGTATCAATGACAGTCCCCCGCAAGTCGGAGCTGTTCCAGGAGGACCTGTACCCCGACACGCTGAGCGACGAGGCGTCCCTCACGGCGGACGAGTGGCTCGCGGGCGAGGACGCCGAGCCCTGCACCATGTCGCTCAAGGTATCCTGCAGGACCGGCCTAGTGGGAGTAGGTCACTTTAGGGCTACTTGGAAAACTAGGACTAAAGGACTGAATAAAGACTTCAGGCTATCGGCTTTGGAGCTAGGAGGAGACATTTTAGGGACAGTTTTGATAGTGAAATTGGGAGTTGAGGCTCGAATAAAGACTTAGGTCATGTACAGGCTGCCTGCTTTGGGGCTAGGAGTAGGTGCTTTGTAGACAATTTTAGGGATAGTTTTCATGGTTAAAGTGGGACCATGTCACTCAAGGTACCACGTAGGGCTGCGCTAATGAGGGGTCTGTAGGTTATTTTAGCGAAATTTTTTTTGTAGGTCGTAAACTGTCTGTTAATTAGTAGCAGTAAAGATAAGAATTTGATATTACTTGTTCAGGTTACTGTCAAAATTAAATCTTTAGTAAGGAAATCCATGGATAAGCTATCTACTAAGTATCTATAGTCAAAAGTATATTTCTTCAAGACTTGATTAGCTCAAGAATAATGGTATAAAAGAATGTGAGAATGGGGATGGATGAATGGAAACTGAGTGCACCGTGATTTGGAAATAGTCGAGTATACTTGGACCTTTAAGGCGACGAATTGGTAAACAATAATTCCATAACCGGCACGCGCATCTAAGGCGCCAAGAGGGGTCGGAGCGTCTGAGCGGGGCGAGGATAACAATACGCGCGCTAGCTTATAACTAAAAGTCGTAAGCGACAAAATGGTTTTGTTATTTTATTATTTAGAAATGATAATTTGATAAAAAATCCTTCCACAATTTTAAAGAGTATGTATATATTCAACTACTAAAAAAGTTAAGAGGCTTAAATCGGTCCCGTTTGCCCATAATATGTGAATCTCTTTTTAAAAAGAGGTATGTTTGATATATTTTTCTCTGTTATAAAAGTTACCTAATCATGTTTTGAAGTCTAACAAAATAAGGTTTATATCATGAACTTTCAGGTAACCAAGTTGTATTTTGATCCGTTTTGTATTTACTGAGAAAAATTGAGATCCTTGGCGCCAAAATTTCCAATTCGTCCTCTTAAGTAAGGCTGCCTTTCTAGTATTTTGTTTACTGGGAGATATTTCTTAGCAAATATAATTTCGTAGCTAGTTCATTATTGCACATATTTCTCTATGTAATAATAAATAGCAAATATGTATAAATGAATTATATATATGAATTGCTATCATAAAAATACTGTCTATAATATGTCTATAGGCATGCTTTTTAAAATAATATGAGTTCGATTTTTTTTTTTTTATAATTTTCCAGAGCAGGTAAGTTGGGCTTGCTATTTTTACTCTTAAATTATCTATTATGGCGTTATATAATTTAAAAATTGCGTTTAAAAATTATATTATAATTAGAATAAATTGCTGTAAAGCCATAAAGATAGTTTAAGAGATTTTTTGACAAACTCAATTTTTTTTTTAATCACTCACATGGGTTTTCCCTATAACAATGTATAAAACAATACCTTTTCGACAGTTTTTTTTTTTTTTTTTTAATATGATAAATTAATAATCCTTTTCACTTGTCTTATTTACAGCATGAACTCCTAATTACTAATCTTTCAATTCATTAATTTAATACCTCTTCACCTCACTTAAATTTTGGTCCTCTAACGCGCAACCTTGTGTATCGAAGGACCAATATTTTGAAGTGATTCTTTTTATATAGAATATTGATTCTGGGTTCGATTCCCAGTTATTTTTGTTTGCAACGTCACGAGCCTCGGTGGTAACATTAGGGATGCTATAGATTTTTTTATGTAACGATGGTGGATCAGTCATAATTGCGTGTGTAAATGTACCATGTATATTGTCTTTGTATTCAAAAATTCGGTAGCGATCAGATGTGGCTGAGTCATATAAAGACAATGTGTGTGTACATTTACACAAGAAACAAGTATGGCTTACCCGCTTTCATCTCTTACAAATTCTACATATTGCACCCCCGATGCGATACTGTCACTTCTGTAAAAAATGCAAAAATGAGTTTATTATCTAAGAAATATCCTAAAGCACCCTTTTATTTGGTGCGATAACATTACTTTTGTAATACGCAAAAGTTGTCGTTATAGTTAATCGCATCTATATATTCTTTGTTGTATGAGGTGTCTAAGTTAAATGCTTCTGAAAAACTACATTTTTGCATAAGTGACAGTGTCACACCGGGGGTGCGATATACTTATCTGGCTATCCGTCAGTTACACAAATTTCCATTAAAATCGAAGCTTCATTAAATCGTTTGCTGACCCTTTTTATCTAGTTGCCAAAGAAAGAGTCAGTAATATATTTAATGAAGTATTAACTTTAATGGAGCTTTGTGCAACTGACGGTATATCTCCAACATAACAAAGCGTTATTATTATTATCTATAATACTTACTGAAAACACAATCCCGACTTGTGTTTCTAAGCATCGTCTTGAATGTATCTGTTGGCTTGCTCTAACGACTTTAATTTGCGTTTATTTTGTCTGTTGTGTGTTGTGTCTCCTTAACTGCGATTTATTCATCGATTTTGCGATTTTTTTGTCGTGTTACTAACACTGTTTTTATGTTGTTATCTTAATAATTTTGTAATTTATGGGTGCCACTTATTCTTGGGATTTCCTTGTAAGAATAAAGTATTCTTTTGTGAAACACCAAATACTTGATATTAGAGAGGAAAAAATGATGCAAACGAAATTAAGTAATGCACCAATATTCCTATATTTAGAGACTATTACTGAATAACTTTTAATCTCAAGAAGCTTATTATTTAATTGAAAATCAAAATTAAGTAATATCTCTGGTACATTTTAACGTCATTAATATTTATTAAAAAAATACTTGCTCCAATCATTTTAACAGAATCAAAAATAATAAGCTAAACTAACATGAGCTGCAGTAATAATAATGCTATTGGGTTATTTTTTACGATATATTTACATTGACTTGTATTCTAACTATTAGAAACATTTCTATGTATTTTTTTTTATAAGAATATCTGAAAATTTCATAGTAAACGTTTTCAATTTTTAAGTATTTCTTTGCATTACCGTATGTTCAAAATTTGATAATTTAAAACTTATCAAATCCAACTTTCGAAAATATATTATCTCCGTCTTACACTTAAATAATAATCGACAGAGAAGTCCCTGTAATTTACAAACATATTTCTCTCGCAAAACCAAATGTTTTCTACATTACGTAGACATTTTTTTTCTATATATAACGTAAATATACCCCCCAAAAGACACAACACCAACCTCCCAACTAGTCCACCCCCACCAACAGACTCGTTCATAGACAGATGCTATACGGTAGGGCTCCCCTAACCGCACTACAGGAGCGTGCCCTCGTTGTGCAGGGCGGATACGTCGCCGGCCGAGCCGCCACCCAGCTGCACGTCAACAAGAAGACCAACGCCTTAGCTGGGGCTAAGGAGAGGGAGAAGGACAGGTCTCCTACTCCGGCACATCGGAGGGATGACAGCCATGCGGGGACTCCGGCCTCCGCTACACCGCCGCCGGCCGTCAGTGCTGCTGTGGTATGTATTAAAGTTAAGTCTACAAGAAGACCAATGCTTTAGCTGGGGCTAAGGAGAGGGAGAAGGACAGGTCCCCCACTCCGGCACATCGGAGGGATGACAGCCTCAGTGCTGCTGTGGTATGTATATGCATACCACACCACCTTATGCGCTTCCCCCGGCGCTGTGCCTCTTCGCGCCTGTCGTACAGGCGCGAGAAGAACCGCGCCTCCAGATCCCACGGTGGCAGTCCGGCTAGTAGGCCAGCTGCTTAGCCTGATGGCTATCACTCTTTGGGGCGGGTAAGAGGAGCTTAGAGAAGATAAGTTTGGTTTTACGACAGCCATGAAGGAGAATCACCGGCAAATCGTTAACGGTAAAACTTGGTCCTTGAATTTTAGTTCCAGAAATATTTAAGTAAACAGTACTATATATAACAATCCTAGTATTCTGCTACCACTATTAAAGATAATAATGATATTTTACTTTGTAAAACATGGCACAAAGGTTTTAAAATTACCCACTATTATTATCATTTTCACCACAAACCTAACCTATCTATTCCAGGAGAAGCAGCTCTCAGACCTAGTCGACGAGATCCGCAAACTGAAATCGGTGATCGTCAAACAAGAAAACCGCATCAGGGCTCTAGAAGCCACTGTGAAGGCGCCGGCCACCCCCACCATCACTGCCCCCGCGCCCAGCAGCCCTCAGCCGGCCGCCAGCCCCCAGCAGAACCATGACGACGACGCCATGGCTCCCGACGAGGTCTGAAGGTCAGGGAGAACAGGTACTTTGTGTTCTATAGGCCCAACTTCACTGACAACATAAACGATGACGTGACTGCTGGGCAAAGACCTCTCGAGGGTTCGCCTCTTTGCTCGATCTTCAGCAACCCGCATCCATTGCTTTCCGGCGACCTTGGCCAGATCCATCTAGTGGGGAAACTGCCCACGCTGCGTCTTATGGTCTTCTGACATAAACCATCAGTTCTCTTTAAACAGCTGTTTAATGATAATGAAAATTCAGAGTAAACAGTGTTTAAGAGAAATAGACATTTATGTTGTTGGTGAAAATGGACCTCAATCTAGTTAAACAAGGACCAAAAT